>NC_137974.1:68273928-68635758 GCF_963924665.1 Micromys minutus
TTTGTTTGAGTTTGTTTATACAGTGGATAACATTGATGGATTTCTATATATTGAGCCATCCCTGCATCCCTGGGATGAAGCCTACTTGATCATGATGGATGATTGTTTTAATGTGTTCTTAGATTCTGTGAGAATTTTATTGAGTATTTTTGCATGAGATATTTATAAGTGAAATTGTTCTCAAGTTCTCTTTGTTTGTTGTGTCTTTGAGTGGTTTAGGTATAAGCACAATTGTAGCTCCATAGAACAAATTGGGTAGTGTTCCTTATGTTTCTGTTTTGTGGAATAGTTTGAAGAGTATCAACTAGAGACAAAACCCATAAAGTTATTTAAAATACTTGTCTGTGGAGCTCAGCTGGCAAAATACTTGCTTTGAAAACATGAGGACAGAAGCTCTATCTCCAGAATCCATATAAAAACCAGACATTATTGCCTGTTGTTAGAATTATCTTAATTTAATAAATTAAATTGGAACCTGTTTTTAGGCATGATGTCACATGTCCATAATTATGGCATACAGTAGTTGAAGACAAAAGTACTGTGAGTTCATGAACAAAGCAAGACCCTCTCTCAAGCAACAAATTTTTTTAACTACCCTATTCTGAATACTAGAAGCTCAGGACTGGGAAGACGAAGAGTAGGATTCTGGGAGCTCCCAGCCAAGCCCGGGGAGAAACTTTGACCCAAAACATAAGTTAAATAGATTCCAAGGAATGACACTTAAGGTTGATAACCTGGTCTTTGTACGCACACATGCATTTATGTATCTATCTACATATACATAATTATGCCACAGGCCAACATATCTACATACACATATATAAATTAATTAATAAACTTAAATATCAAACATAGCATTGTGTTGGTAAAGACTTTTTAATTCACCTTTATTTATTTATTATATGTTAATATGGTAGAAATTTTACCTTTGGAATATTCTTGACTATACAATTTTTAAAGACTTATTTTGTTATTTATGTGCATTTGTGTGTGAGCATGCATGTGTGCACATGTGCAGAGGTGCCTATAATGCCAAAATGGTATCATATATACCTGGCATTACAGGTGGTTGTAAGTTATGATGTGAGTGGTGTGGGTACTGGAAACATAATTAGGGACTTGTGGAAGAGCCTCAAGGGCTCTTAACCACAGAACCACCTTTCTGGATCCTGGCTAACATAAATGGAATATATATTTATTCTTTTGACCCTAATCTAATAAAAGAAATCACTTGATTGCGGTTAACTCAATGATCTAATGACAAAACTAATAGGCTATAGTCTGCCATATCCACTTGTATCATCTGTTTCAATGATATAGGTCAAGGGCCTATGACAACTTCAACAATTCTCCCCCTTTTTATCTTCATTTTTTTCTTATTTGTGTGTGTGTGTGTGTGTGTGTGTGTGTTTCCACGAGACAGGATCATGCTATGTTCAAAGCTCGTCTTGAACTCATAATCCTTTTGCCTCCAACTCCAGTGTGCCATAATTATGGGTGTATGCCACCATGACTCATGACAGGTTCCATTCTAATTAATCTAATTAGGATAATAGCCTGAGGTTTGGGGTTTGCTTTTCCATACATCACTGGCTGCATAAAGACTGTAGTCAGAAATAATAATTCAGGCATATGCTGCTTTAAAATATCTTCAAAGAACTGCTTATATGGCAGAAAATTAGTTTAACATCATTAGCAAGTCCTGTTAATTAGAGCTTTGCAGAATAAGTGACTGGAGCATACCGAACACTCTGAAATTTCAGGATTAAAATGAGATGTTCTTTCCATGTTAGAAGCCTTCCTACTTACTGCAGATGGCGGTGCAGGTAGTTCAAACAGTATCAGGATGAATAGGTTGCAAGTTTTTATGGTGATAGAAACCAATCATTTAAGAGAAGAAAAGTGTTTTGTGCTATAAAAAACTATCAACATGTTTGAAAATATATTCTCTTTTATCTTCTGTCTACTGGCCCTCTTCCTTCTGTCAAAGGAAGCCATGTTTCTAGGGAGAATTAGTATTCTAATAGAGATGAGAGGTGATTGAGTAAAGATAATAAGAGAATCCATGTTTGCCTTTCATAACAAAGAAATGGTTGTTGCATCAACCTTGGGCAGTAATTTGGAAAGTGATCCTTGTAAAATAAGAGTTTTTTCTAAAAAAATAACATGCTTCCTTCCTTCTTACATCTCAGAGCATGTCCTCGGGTATCCTCTGGAAACTGTAAGTCGCCTGGTACAGGAGAAGGAGGTACAAGAGTAGTTATTACCTATCAGAAAGCACAGATGTAGAAAATGTGTTTTCCTTGTTTCCTTGTACAAATACCCAAAAGGATGGGAGAAGCCACTGTTCTTGCTTTTCCTCTTCTGAGGAGATGGAGAGGACCAGAAATTTAAACAGTTAAACTTCTTGGTAGCAAAATCTTTAATTCTGAGGAAAATATTTTTAAGTCTGCAGCAAAAACTCTCATCAAGTATATGAGTAGAAAATAAAGTCCAAGATATGCTAAGTTTTAGGAAAATGTGAATTTCACATTTTTTGCATAATTTGATTAAAGATACATCTGCACAAAGGAAGACATAAAAACAAAACAGAGATGACAACAAAAAGAAGCATCAAGGAATCAACATCAACCAGCAACAAAGACGAGTAATAAACAAAGAAACACCAGCAAACAACAACCAAAACCAAGCAGGCAAAACAAACAAACAAAAACCAAATGAATACCAGCAAACAAACAATCAACCAACCCAAAATAAGCAAACAAAACAACCAACCAACCAACCAAACCAAGGAACACCAGTAAACAAGCAACCACCAATCAACCAACTCAAACCAAGCAAGCAAAACAAACAATAAAATAAACAAACAGAAACAAGGTGCATGACAGATGAACTTCCACGATAGCCTAGAAAGCTAATCATGGATAGAGCAAAAGACCTGAGTTCCAGGAACGAGAGATGGTGACCAGTGTGGAAAAGATGGAAGGCAATCACAGGGAAACAAAACAGTTACAAATGCCAGGCAACAGAGGAGAAATTAAAAACAAGAAACTATTCCAGAAGACAATATATACTACTTGACTCTGTAAATTACACATTCATAAACATGCAAGTATGTTAGAAACAATAGTAGTACCGCCACTGTTAACACTTTCTTCTAATGGACTTGTATATCCTTTCTTGGGTTTGTACTGAGGATGGTGGAGACAACCCATTGTTATATCATCAAGTTTAAAGCCAACGTGATTTTTTTGTGTGTGTGATAGTATCAAATTGTCAACCCCATAGAGACTGTATTCAACCTACATCTTGTAGAGTGTGTGAATGTGTATCTTTACCTTTGACAATGCAAAGAATTGTCCGTGTTTTAAACCATCTTTGGAGTATTTCAGTTTCTTCCTTTTATGAGTGAGCATAGGTACCTTTGGCATCTCTGAGTGCCACTTCATATTTAAAGTAACAACTTAGTCTTTATCTATCTTCTCAGAATGAACTTCACATTTTTAACTAATTTATTTAACTGAGTTTTGATTTTCTATTGGCTTACAGAAGTCTTTCTGTATCTTAGGAAATTTAATTCCTTATTAATAAATAATGCATACTTTCTATTGGCAATTTCATAGTATAGCTTTTAAAAAACAGATAGTTATTTATTCATATAATTCAATGTGCTCCCTCTAATAATACTTCTGTATTTTGATAATGAAAATGCATTTCTTGGGCTAGTAAGATGTCTCAGGGTAAAGCGCATGTCAGCCTTAACAACCGAAGTTCCAACTCTGGAAATACAAGGTAGAAGGAAGGAAAGCGCTACCTCACTGCCAGCTGTCCTCTGACATCCACAGGCCTGCCTCAGCACATGTACATAGCACATTTACATGAATAAATAAATGGGAAAAAAAGCTGTTTGTTAGTTTTAAACATCCAACATTTTTATAAAACTTTCTGGTTCAGTTTTCTATCTTTAAAGCCTTGATCTATTTTATTCTTGTTTTGACATGCTAGTTAAAAGGGAACCTTGGTTATTTAAAATGCTGTAGAGTTAGTCTCAACCCATTTATGTAAATAGTATTTTCATGTTAAGTCATTCAAGGTGCCACTTGACTTTAGACTCTGTAAAAGTATTGATTTGGGAGGAATTTAACTTTTATTTAAAACTCCGAGTGTAGTAAAGTTAATAAGTCCAATTCTCAAAGACATTATGGTGGTTTGAATAAAAGTGACCCTATAGACTTATACAGCATGGCATTATAAGAGGTGTGGTCTTGTTGGAGTGGGTGTGGCCTTGTTGGAGGAAGTGTGTCACTGGGGGTAGTCTTTTAGATCTCAGAAGGTCAAGCCCAAGCTCAGTGGCTCACCGTCTCTCCTGCTGCCTGTGGATCACGATGTGGAAGTCTCAGCTCCTTTAGCACCATGTCTGCCTGGATACTGCCATGCTTCCCACTATGATGTTTAATGGACTGAACCTTAGAAACTGTAAGCCAGCCCCAATTAAAGGTTTTCCTTCATAACAGCTCCTGTGGTCATGGTGTCTTTTCACAGCAGTAAAACCCTCATCAGTATTATGTGCAGTATCAAACTTGGCACTTGGAATAGTAAAGCAGTGCTTTGATTTTCATATCTGGCAACTTACCGTAAAGCACTCAGAAAAGAAGCTGCTCTCACTGGTAAAAGTGATACACACATTGCAACAATCTACTAATTTGGATAATACAAGATGGCTATTATTGTAATGTAGGCTATGTGCTTAATTATCACCTTCTCATTAGATTCAATTTGTACTTAATGGAGCCAGGACCATAGAAGTGTGTTTTACAGATTGAATTAACCCACATAATAAAGCATGTCACTGAGACAAATGATGCCAAGGTGGCTTCCTAAGTGTTACTCCTTCATTCACAAAATACCCAAGAACCCTGTGAATTTATATTCTAAGGTGAATTTTGGTAACTTGTATGCTTGTAAGAAAACTGGTCACATTGCTTTTTTGGCTTTTTGTGGTGCTAAGTAGGGGAATGTGTAATAGCAGTTTTCATACTGAGAAGGAAAGTCTGTCCCTTGATAATGATATTCTGACCAATGAATCTAGGAGCCAACCAAGAGCCACAATTTTTATGGGTGGAAATTATATTTCAGGTCAACAGAAAATACTTATGAACAAACATTTCTTTGAACTTTGCCTTTTAGAAACAAGCGCCAAGTTATCTATCTATGTACCTGCATCTATTTTTCAGGCTGACAGATGAAGGCTGTGCCTCTCGATGCCAGAGTCAGCAGCAGTGATGCAACTGATCTCGGTGCATCTCCCAGAGGCCTCAGGATATCTGGAGCCATTTTTCAGTTTATGAGGATAGTTACGTGGGCTGTGTGTGCTGTCCAAAGAACCAGACTTAGAGGCTATCAACGCCACCTGGTTTTCAATATGCAAAACTCTAGGACGTTGGCGTGAAAGTAAATTGTAATTCGTGTTTTCATAATATCTCAATGAAGCCAAGCAATTGGAAAGTTATCTTCATGCTTTTGAAAAGTAAGCAGTGTGTCCAGTGTGTACATCAAAAGGACTTGAGAGTCAGTGAGCTCAGAAGTCAAGAAAATACAGAGCATCACAAGCAAGTCCACAGTATGGAGGAAGAGGAAAACAAGCACAGCGTGTAGAGACTCTCCCTGCATCTTATGGACCTTTTACTCCATCTTCCTTTTCCCAGCTCACTCTATCATCCCAGCCTGCAACATCAGTAGGCAGTGCCTGGGAACCTACCAGCCACACTAACCAGGTATGTAGAAAGCTAGCTGTCGTCCCTCCCCTCTTGCACCTATCCTCCAAATCTCCCCCAGTCTCATCCCCAGCTCTGTAGCAGACCACGTGAGTCAGCATTGTTTCTCCTCTCCTATCTCCAGTGGCTCCCAGAGATCTGCCCCTCCAAACTTTCTGCCTTCATCTCATTGTTTTATCTCAGCTCCCAACTTTACTAGGCATTTACTGGTGACTAGCCAGGTAAGCCTACAAGAGAAACAGGTAGGACAGGAAAGCAGGTAGGCATGCTTCAGATCTTCACCTTTCCTGTTGTCCTCCATATCCAATCTCCCAGTTTCATCCCCAGTTCTGTATTGGACTACCTGTGACCTCAAGTTATTTTGTGCCCCCATTCCCAGGGGACTAAGCAGATAATGGTGTAATTCCCTATTGGCCTCCTCAAATCCCCACCCAGCCCATTCCCAGTGTTTAGTGTCAGGTCCCAATACATAGAAAAACATTTTACCAGTATCCCCAGTACCCACACCAGGATCTCAGAAGAATTTCCTTCCAGGAAATCCATAACCATTATATTTTGAGTACCAGAGAGGGCAACAGAAACCAAGAAACAAAACGACCAGTCAATAATGGCAAGACATACATCAGTACCTAGAATTATAATCTTCTAAAACCTAGAAATCTAGATGTCAGTCTAAAAAGACAATTGATAGCATCCAGAAAAATAAATGTCTACAACAGAGCTTCCAAATACAAATATACCACCGTAGGCCCTGAGAATTGAAATATAGCTGAAGCCCACAACAAAGACCTGAAAATAACCTCTATGAACAAGATAGAGACCCTTAAAGAGGAAATAGATAAACCCGTTAAAGAAATTGATGAAAACACAAACAGTGGAAGAAAACAAGTATGAAGTTCAAGAGCTGGAAGTGGAAATAGAATCAAAGAAAACAAAAACTGAGGAAAACCTGGAAATACACTCATAGGTGCCTCAGAGCCAAGCCTCACCAACAAAATACAGGAGATGGAACAGATAATTTTGGGCACTAATGACATGACAGAAGTGGATACATAGGTCAAAGAAAATGTTACATCTAAAAAAAAAAAAAAAAAACCTCTAGTACGAAATATCCATGAATCTGGGTCACTATGAAAAGACAAAAATCTAAGAATAATAGGAAGAAAGGGAGGAAAAGAAACCCATACCAAAGACATAGAAAATATTCTTGATAAATTCATAGAAGACAAGTTATCTGGTCTCAAAATTATATACCAATCAATGTACAAGAAGCATATAGAATATTAAATAGACTAGACTAGGAAAAAAAGAGTCCTCATCACATAATAATCAAACCACTAAATTCACGGAACAAGAAAAAATAAAAGCTCCAAGGGAAGAAGACCAAGAAACACATGAAGACAGACCCTTTAGAATAACACCTGACTTCTCAGTGGGGACTCTGAAAGCCAGAAGGGCTTGGACATATTTTCTACAGACTTGGAGAAATCATAGATATCAGTCAGATTACTAAACCCAGGAAAATGTTCAGGCATAATAGATGGAAAAAAATAAGGCATCCTGTGATAAATCCAAATTTAACAATATTTATCTACAAATTCAACCCTACAGAAGATGCTAGAAAAAAACCTCCTATATTAAGTGATTAACCACACCCAAGAAAACACAAAGATTAAATAATCCCAGACCAGCAAATCAAAAGAGGGGAAAACACACACACACATACACACACACACACTACAACAGTAAAATAACAGGAATAAATAAACACTGCTCATTGACATAACTCAACACCAGTGATCTCAATTCTCCTATAAAGAAATACAGACCAACAGTATAGAGGCATAAACAGGATCTATTCTTTTACCCTATCCAAGTCAAAAAATCCTAATATGAAGGACAGACATCACTCTGGTTAAAAACATTGGTGAAGATATTCCAAGCAAAAGGACTTAAGAAGCAAGATAGTATAGCCATTTTAATATCTAACAAAATAAGACATCAAACCAAAACTAATCAAAAGAGAGAAAAAAAAAAAAAAAAAAACCAAAAAACAAAAGAGACAAAGTTGCTAAAGGAAAATTTCCAAGAGGACATTGCAATTCTTATCTATGCACCAAACACAAAGGCACCCAAGTTTATAAAAAATACACCATTACAGCTTAAATAGCCTATTGACCCTCATACACTGATATATGGATACTTCAGTACCTGACTCTGATCAACAGAAATGATCTCAGTAATACCTAAACCAGAGAGATGTTGGGGTTAATTGGCATCATAAATCATATAGAACTAACAGACATTAACTGAGCAGTTCACCCAAGCACAAAAGAATAACTTCCTTTCAGCAATTTATAAAACTTCCTCCAAAGCTGACCATATAATCAGACAAAGTGTAAATCTCAACAGGTGTAAGAAAATTGACGTAAAGCTGCATCCTATCTGACCACCATGGATTAAAGCTGGATATCGTCATCAACAACAGAAGCTTACAAACTTATGGAAACTGAAACAAACTCACTGTTGAATGAAAAAGTGGGCCAAGACATTAAGAAAGAAAGTAGTGATTCTCTAGAATCAAATGAAAATGAACACACAACACACTCAAGCTTGTGGGACACAATGAAGGCAAATTCATCACACTAGTGCATGTATAAAAAAATTGGAGTCATTTTGTACTTGTAACTTAACAGCACACCTTGAAGCTTTAGGACAACTGGGAGAAATTACATTCCAAAAAAGTTACTGGTAAAAAAAGTAAAAGAAAAAGCAAAACTCAGGGTTGAAATCAATAAAATAGAAATAATATCAACAAACCAATAAAAAATAGTCAATGAGGTGATTCTTTGAGAATATTAGTAAGACTGACAAACTCTTATGCAAGTTAACTAAATTAACTAAAAGAACAAGAAAGAATATCCAAATTAACAAAATTAGAGATAAATGGGGGAATATAGTAACAGCTAATGAGGAAATCCCTAAAATTATAAAAACATACAAAAGCAATCTGCAGATTCAATGCAATTCCTATCAAAATTACATTGATTGATGATTTTCTGCTACATATGGAAACACACACACAAAAAGAATAGCTTAAACAATCCTGTGTAATAGAATAGCTGATGTTATCATCCTTGACCTTAAATAGTACTACAGAACTATAGTAATAAAAACAGAATGGTATTGCCATAAAAACAGATATCCTGACAAGTGGAATTGAATGGACATAAATTCACACCTGATTGTCAATAAAGAGGCCTGAAATATACACTGAAAAATTGCATCTTTAACAAATGATGCTTATCAAACTGGATGGCAGCTTGTAGAAAAATCCAAATATATCTATATTTATCTCCTTGCATAAAACTCAACATCAAATGTATCAAAGAGCACATCATAAAACCAAATACACTGAACTTTACCAACTTGAAATCATTGGCACAGGGAACGACTTTCTGAAACTGTAAAGCTTCTGCTCAGCAAAGGACACCATCATTTGACAAGGTGGCAATACACTGAATGGGAAAATTTTTACTAACACCTATCTAATACAGGCCTAATATCCAAAACATATGAAGAATTTTTTAAAACCTACATATGAAGAAAAATAACCCGCTTAAAAATGGGGTACAAATCTTGACAGAATTCTCAAAAGATATAAACTCAAGTCCCTGAGAAACACTTAAAAGAAATGTTCAACCTTATTAGTCATGAGGGAAATGCAAATCTTGTTATCTTACACCAATCAGTATGACCAAGATCAGCAAAACACATGACAGTTCATGATGTAGGATGTAGGGTAAGAGGAATACTCATCCTTTGCCAATAGAAGTGCAAATATCTACATCCTATATGGATACTGGTGTTGCAGTTCCTCAGGAAGATAGGAAACCTTCATCCAACCACAAGAGCACTTGCTCAAGCCATGGTCACTTTTCCTCTTTTCACAATAAACAGAAATTGTAACAACTTAGTTGTCTATCAACAGATGAGTGGATAAAGAAAGTGTGGTATGCTTACAGAGTGGAATATTACTCAGCTGTTAAAAATGAAATCATGGTAAATATATAGGACCAGCAAAAAAAAAATTATCCTCAGAGAAGAAACCCAGATAAATATAATACCTATTTGATTATCTGTAGATACTTGCTGTTAAGTGATGATAGCAAAGCTATAACCCACAGAACTACTGAAGGTAGCTGTAGAGTAAGAGTCTGGGGTGGCAGATAAACCTTATTAGGAAAGGGAAATAGAATAGATAGTTCTGGATGGATGTGGGTCTGGAACAGGAAGATCAAGAAGGTAGCCAGAAAACTTCAATGAGGAACAGAATATGGAAAGGGACTTTCCACCATTTGAAGGGTGGTATGGAAACCTAAAACAGTAGAATTTTCCTAAAACATATACACATGTAAAGGCAATCTTGATAAAATCACCAAAAAGTTGGGGGAGACAGAGCCCCAACTTGCCATCGCTCATCAAAAACATAACAGCAAGTACTAGAATTGGGTTACATACAGTTTAGTTATTGGCCAAGGGGGGTTCCCTAGGAATCCCAAACAACCCAGGCTATTGCCTGATGTAAAGTCCCCATTGCTGCCTACACAACTCATGGAACATGGTGCCTACATAGAGCCTCCATTTCTAGATGCTAGCATCTTTGGCCCAGGGAGGTACTGTGCATTGTACTGATGGAGAATCATGAACAACAACCCATTTGCAAATCTTTTGTTCTACACTGGTGTCTTACCTTCAGGATACAGTGGTCCAGCAGAGGCAGGAAGCTAGTGGGAGTAACCAATCAATGTCCCATTTAATTTAAGGACTTAGTTACTTACTCCTTGTAGATTTGTGAGATGGAAGCTATACCTGTCACCGAAAACGTGTGACTAAATAACCAGGGACAAAGTCAAATATTACTGTTGCAAAACAGACAAATGAACAAAGAAAATATAGCTATAGAATGATTCCTAATGAAATTCTGCTATACTTATAGAGCAGGTTCTTGCTCTGTATCTGTAGAGAAGCTTCCTCCTATAACAGATGGAGAAAATAAAGAGACCCTCAACCAGACATTTTGCAGAGAATGAAAGATCTTGGAAAACTCAGGCCTAAACAGAATGTCTGCATTAAATCCCTTCCCAAAGGGCTTGGGGAACAAGAAGAAGGAATTATTGTTACTGTGCATATTTTATGGCTTCTAGTTTAGTGTTTTTGTGGGATTCCTGGGTATGTGAATGAATAGGTTTCTTTATCTCTATTTCTTGTACCTTTCCTTGAGTTCTTTCCCTCGTTTGTCTGTTTATTTCTTATTCTGATGTATTAGTTTATATTATAATCATTACATTTTATGTTTTCTATAGAGGGAAAGAAAGGGGTAGATTCAGATAGGGGTAAAGATGGGAGGGACTGGAAGGAGTCAGGGTAGGGAATCCATAATCATGATATATTATGAGAGAAAAAATCTATTTTCAGTAAAAGGAAATAAATAAATACAAGACTCTTCTTTGCACAGAACCAAAAATACATGCCTTTGCATAATCTCTACAATTTAAACAATAAACTGGAAAGGGAATGGAGAATGGACACTCAATTGAATACTGGCTTACATGGTAGTGGTCGAAGTCATTTTATGTGCGTGATTCTATTTAACTTTAACAACTCCCAACAATAGAATTATTTCCTTTTACTTATATATAAAGACACTTCCTAAATATAACCCTATGAATAAATGGTAAAGATTAGCTCATAACTCAAATATTTTTGGCATCAAAACTATTGTACTTCTAATATATTCAACTTCTACTTTCAAAGAGACCTTTGGAATCTAAGAGGTGTAAGAGATGCTTCATTTTTCACATACTAAGGCAGGTTCAGGTCAGTATTACCGGGCCTAATAGTAATGAGAAAACCCTTGACATTCTTGATTCATGAAAGTGCTAAGCCTTCAAGAATATGTTATATATTTGGAAAGGCATGTAAAATTGGACGATATTCCACAACGAAAGTAATGAAACATTTATGCCATATCATAAAGAGAAAGGATAGCGAGCATCAGAGGAAAAGCACTCAAGGATGAGAGCTGTTTGAGGTTGGATGGTTCCCCAGTACAATTAGCAGTGGTGGGGAGAGGACAGAACAGCTCTCCCCTAGGCTTTGTTTAGAAAGAAATGCAATACAATGACCTGGTCATTGCTGCAAGGCTGCTGTGTGCTCTTAGCCAGTGGCTGTTCTAGCTTCATTTACATTTCTATGATAAAGCAAAGTAACTTGTAAATGGTTCTAATCAGTCATTAAAGGAAGCCAGTGCAGGAGCTGAAGACAAGAACTGAAGCAGAGACTGTGGAGGAACACTCTTACTGGCTTGCTTCCTGAGGCTTGTTCAGTTGCTTTTCACACACAGACAGCTCTTCTAAATCCCACTGCCTAGGGCTGGCACTGCCCACAGTGGTCTTCACTCCTCCATATCAATTAGCAATTGAGAAGATGTCCCAGAAGGCATGCCCACAGATCAATCTGAATCTAATGAGCACAGCGGTTTAATCCTCTACTGGACTTTTCAAATAGAGGTCTGGACAAAGGGAGGCCATGAAGATTTCAACAGTATTGGACTGGTTACCTTGATCCTGATATGCCCTTAATGACTAGATGTGCTAGGGTGAGTTGCTGCAGATGGGGAGGGGGCTTCCCCTTCTCTGAGGGGTGGTGGGGGGAGGGGCTTGTGAAGGTGGGACTGGGAAGATGAGGGAGGGGGACTGTAATCAGGATGTAAAGTGAAATAATAAATTAACAAAAAATAAAGAAAGCAAAAAATGATACCCAATAAAGCACCCCACTAGTTTTCTCCTGGTATTCCACCCAGGCGGAAGTGGACAGAATGAATCTCTAAATCTTACAGAGTTGTGCATGCCACTGATGTTCCTGGATTAATGTATTCGGTCAAGAAGAAAGTTCAACATAAAACATGGAGAATGTGGCACGGGCTTTTAAGATGGGGTTTGATCACTTACGGGTTTGTTCTATTGGTTGGATGTTGGGGTTCCCAGAAGCACCGTTTCTTCAGCGACCTGCCTGGAGTCCTGTTATTGATACCTTTTATTAAATGCCATGTGAAATCAACAGCACAGTTTTAGTTCCGGCTTCCTTTGGTGAGCTTAGAGACAAGTTGATAGTGTAGTTCACGCAGGAAAACTGGCCAGGAACCAAGACCGTGCTGTAAGGGACAGCAGAGGACAGCGGGCCTTTCCACGTGTCGTTTCCATTTCTGCATGTCTTGTGAGATGGATATTAACTGTCCTTTTGCCTTGTTCTGCACGCCTCCCGTGGTGCTGAGGATTGGTCGACCTCAAACTCCAATCCTCCTGCTCAAGGGCTGGGATGGCAGGCGTTCACAGCGTACCTGCGTGGACTCTTTCAAAAGAATGTCCCCCTGTCAATGCAAAAGGTGCTTGGGTATCAGAGATGAACCCTCTCTCTGGATAAAGAAACCTTCCTTACAGTCCTTTATAAGATATTTGGGTTCTCTGATTATGGAGTTGCTTAGCACAGCAGGTGGAGCACCCACTTGGCACATAGTGCTTTGAGATGAGAGATACTGAGAAATCGCCAAGCTCACGGTGCTTCATCTAAGTAAGCGTGCTCAAGTGTGTTCATGACTTTCTCTCAGTCTGGAGTACCGCAGCTGCCTCGAGGCTTCCTGACACAGTCTGTAACAGGCTAATTATCCTTCAATAGAAAACTATTCCATACCTTCCATAGTTTTTGCCACTGGTAATTCTTTATGTTGAGTCTATAGTTAAGCTGTTCCTTCCTTTATACAGAGAGAAATGAAGAGATATTTTAAAGAAAATATATTATTGAAACGATCAATATTAGAGTATGTAGTTAAAGAGTGGTTGAACTGTCTTGTTGTTGTTTGATTTATTGATGGATATTTTTGGGTGGTGTGGTATTGAGAATTGAACCTTGTAGTTTTGGGAATTAAGCCTTATTCATGTTAGGCTTATTTATGTTAGACAGCTGTCTAGTATTGAGTTATGCCTAACCCTGTAGCTGAGGAAGACTATAATAAAATTTTGTAGTTACAAATGATATTTATAATCTCTGCTTTAACCCCTACATGTTGATAAGAGACATACCAGGGGTAGAAATGAGAAAGAGAAATGAATATTTCACGATAGCGTGTTATTGACTGTATGCACAATGTTTCTTTAACCTCTTCCTCAAGGGATGACTGACTACGTTAATAGTTTGAACACCTTCAACTCTGATTGTATGTGCAGGATTCTGAACAGGAATGATTTTTCCAATCAAGGAGATTATGCCTCTCACTCTAAAACGTGACTTCCCAGTCAGCCGGATGCCGCCGTGGTCATAGCTGTGGCCGGCATTGTTATGGCTGAAAGGTTTCAGAACAGGGGAAGTTCATCTCATGTCCTAAAGTGAGCTGGAAAGAAGGGAGCTGGTCATGGGATGCCCCAGGCGATATTCTCTAGAGGGCTGCTTTCAACACAGAAGCAGATGATCGAACAATATGCTGGTGCAGTGAAATGTATTTGTTTCCTTACTGAGTACATAGAGTGTGCTACGTACTGACAATTCTAGAGTACACAGTTGTAAATTGAAGAGACAAAGATCATGCCCTCATACCAGTGACAGAAACATAGGAAGCCCCTTAAGTATTTTAATGATTATTTCATAAGAGTCTCCCTTCTAGCTTCACATGGACTGATATTTATTTGCAATCATATCGGTGTATTAGCAATAACAACAATCAATAGGTGTGAGCGGTTATTAGGAGCTAGTGATTATTCCAAAATGTTTACAGCATGTAAAGTAGTATAAAGCCTCATTTAACAACAATATTGTAAAGCACAAAAATGATCACATTTTATAGATAAAGTAACTAATGTATAGATGATCAAGGCACTCGGCCAGCTTCAGACACATGTCAGTATAGTGACTCAACTGCACCACAGGGCTTCCTGTTGTCTTATGAAAGGGGCGGCATAGATAATCAGCATGAATGACATAAGTCCTTGTGAGAGTGTGAGCATTGAAAATGTCCCCCTCTATCAATCAATTCGAGACTCAACTACACATATTTTAAAAGTGCTTAAATAGAAGGAGACAAAATTCAAACAATTTTGGTGTAGCTTTATGGCTTAAATGATATTCCTTGGTGTACATAATCTTTTTTTAAAGATCTGTCCATGTCATGAGGCTCTAATGCACCTGAGGTGTGTTTGCCTTCATTTTCCAAGATAGCCCAGCATTTCTTGAGCATAAAATGGAAATAAGCTCATCATAAAAGTCCCACATGGCTAATTTATTTCATTTTTAGTAAAGTTTAATTGTTGAGGTTTAAAATGTGTAATTTAGATGTTCGGTGAGAACGTTTCTAAATGAGTGAGAAAGAAGCCAAGTATAAGCTGAAGGGCAGAGTGAGCTTTCCTCACCTCAGCTCCTTCCTCTACTGAAAGACATGGGAATCACACCCGTGTCAAGCAGGCCGACTATTTTTCTAAAGCATACATCTTTTCTGAGGCCAAAGCATAAACCATTCAAAGCCTTTAAGCATTGACTTGACAGTATTTCTGCAAAATATATAAAGACAGCTTTTCATCATATAGGCAGCTCCTATTTTTATTTACATTTCTTTAATTGTTTTTATGCACAAGGACTGTACTTACAACATTTCCATGTTTCCTTTTTACCCACCCCAGCAGTTTCTACCATTATCAATGAGTTCCTTTATATTACGTCTTTGGTTCACAAACTTTAAAAGCACTGTTTTTGTTTTCTAGGTGGTGGTGGTGCCTGACTTTAATCCCTCTGCACTTGGGAGGCAGAGGCAGCTGGATCTCTGGGAGTTCAAGGCCAGCCTGGGCTACAGAACAAGCTTCAGGACAGCCAGGGCTACACAGAGAAACTGTCTTAAACAAACAAACAAACAAACAAACAATCCCAAATATTAAAGATTGTTTTTTACTCTTATTTTCCATTTATGTGTGTTTATATGTCTGTACACCTCACATGTATAGAGTCTGTGTGGATGCTAGAGAGGGTATCAGATCCCCTGGGAATAGAGATAAATGTAGTTGTAAGCTGCCATGTGGGTGCTGGGAACTGAATCTGGGTTCTCTGGGAGAGCAGTTATGTTCTTAACCGTGTTCAACACTGTCTGTGCAGCCTCTACAAAGCGCTGATTTAAAAACCAAAAGTAAACCCAAAACATGTTAAGGCATTTCTACAGATGTTCCCCCAACCACTCACAGGTACTTTAAAAATTCCATTGTTGAGTTGGATTAAAAAAAAAAGTTAAGTGAATGAAAAAGCATGTGCATGAAGCTCAAGAAGAAGGAAGACCAAAATTGGATGCTTTGGTCCTTCTTAGAAGGAGGAACAAAATACTCAAGGGAGGAAATACAGAGACAAAGTGTGGAGCAGAGACTGAAGGAAAGGTCATCCAGAGACTGTCCCACCTGGGGATCCATCCCACATCCAGTCTCATTGGTCTGAGAATGGGGTCCCCAGTGAAGGAGTTAGAGAAAGAACTGAAGGAGCTGAATGGGTTTGCCACCCCATGGGAAGAACAACAATATTAACCAACAGACCCTCCCACAGCTCCCAGAGACTAAACCAACCACTAAGAAATACACATGGGGGACCCATGCCTCCAGCCTCTTATGTAGCAGAGGATTGTCTTGTTGGAGAGGCCCTTGGTCCTTTGAAGGCTCGATGCCCCAGTGTAGGGAAATGCCAGTTCAGGGAGGGGGAGTGGGTGGGTGAGTGGGGGGGCACCCTCATAGAAGTAGGGGAAAGGGGATGGTTTAGGGGTTCCTGGGGGGGGAAACCAGAAAAGGCGACAACATTTGAAATGTAAATAAATATAATATCGAATAAAAAATTGTGTTTGCTAAAAAAAGTAAAAGCATGTGAATAACCCAGTTCAATATATCAAGAATTCAAAATAATCTTAGATTGAATCACTCCTCATTTGATAAGGATGCCTTAGCTCTTTCGTTATTTTTTTAATAAGAAAACATTATTAAGTATGTGAGTTGACTGTAATATAAATAACTTCTTATATTACAAAGTCAAAAATGTATAAATAATATATTTTTTTTGGAAATAACTAAATGTCTGTAGACTACTTGCATACTAGCTGTAAAGGGACCAACCTTAACTCATGTCTGGATTAAACTGGTCAAAGGCAAAGCCAGTGCCATTTGCTTTTCTGTTCCCCATGCTCCCCACAGTGTCTGCACAGGCTAAGTACTCAGATGAGAGGAAGGTGGAAAGATAGAATGTCATATCATGTTTGCTGAAAAATGGTCTGTGTACATACTGAGAAAAAAATTATTTCAAGTCTACCCTAGTGTGTGTACATCACGTACTCCCAGGCATCAGGGTCATCTGTTAGCTGAGTGTCATTTGACTTATAGACAACCAGCTGAGACTTTCCCTCCATGACCTACAGCATTTCCGGTAGATTTCTTAGAGTGACAGCTTGCTCTCCCTCGATTAAAATTCATGCCTCATTTTTATGCAGGAAGGGTTTATCTGGGCTCCAAAGAGCTGGTCCTTAAGTATCACTTAGTGAGCATGGATAAAACCCCTTTGTCGCTGACTGACTTAACCTTTCACCTCTATGTAAACATTTGGTGCTCTGTGGATGAGTATTTAATAACTTCCCAGTGAGATGGGGCCAGAGCAACAGTCATATTGCTAGGAACTAAAATAAGTGTGTGTGTGTGTGTGTGTGTGTGTGTGTGTGTGTGTGTGAAAGAAATAGTAGTCTTGTGCCTTCTGCACCTGTCTTTATTCTAACATGACATGCAGAAGCCAAAAGGATGGGAGCAGAGATGGAGAGATCCAGCCAAGTCTCTTATTTCAGCTGTAGCCCTATCTTGTTTCTGAAGTCACTCTTGGGTAGGTATTTCAGTAGATCCTTAGTCCAAACTATGGTGACATTTTTTATAAAACAGAATATGATTAATTTTCTTTCCTTGTACTCTAATCTTAGTTAAATCACATCACAGTCAAGGAAATATTAATGCATATAATAATAAATGTTCTTCTTTAGACCTGATGTTACTTTCTTTGTATATTATAATATCAACAGAAGAGACACTTTAAATGCAATAACAAATTTGTTCTTTAAAACGTCTTGACATTAAGGATGTAGTTTGTCACTTATTTGGATATGATATATTAGAAACAAGCTGATTCTGAAAAGAGTTGTCTCAATATGCTATGTTGTAATCCATAAAATAAGATATTATTTATTAGGGTATTTAAACTCTTTCCCCTAAATTATATCTATTTTGTCTCATTATTTGGCAGTGATAGTAGAAAAATCATCATTTCTGTTATAGTGGTGACTAGACAAATTGAGAAAAACTATGATTTAGTCACAGTTCTTAAACTCGTTGCTTAAAGATGTTTGTATCCATATGCAGGATACATTGATATGGAACTATTCTTTGTGCTTAGTAATCAATTCAAGAGACTTTCAATTAAAATTATGACACTATTGAAATCTGGGCTAATAAAAGCAAAAGCACCCAACTAACAGCAGTTTGTTTGGTATTTTGATAGATGAAGGACTACATCTACCTTCCAAGAGATCAACAATGTGCTAAGAAATGGATGAATGGATACAGCTAGGATTGACTATAAACCCTAGGTAAAGCTTCTATAAACTGTAAGTCAAAGCCTTATCCAGTGTATACTTGAATAATTACTAGACATATCACAGGGTTTAGACTCCAACAGTCACCCACCCTGCCCTTCACTGGAGACCTGAGAACATTAAGCAGGATCAATGGGCAGAGGCACAGAAGCATGTCACAGCTGGTCATTGTCCTGCTTTCAAGAAGCTGAACAGTGAGAACACTGAGAAAGTGACTTAAGAAGAAGCAGAAAGCTTCCGAAAACAAATGACCTTTGAGAGATTAAAAAAAAAAAAGGAGTCAGTGCTGGAAAAAGTCTTTAAAAACATACTACTTTATCAGTTTCATCCAAATTGTTGGTGTACAAACTCTGTTAGGGTAGATGAATCCAGTAAGCAAAATTACTGAAGCTAATTCAACCTTACAGAGTTAAGAAATTATTCACTAAACACCAGTTTTTTTTTTTTGGTTTGTTTTTTTTTTTTTTTTTTTTTTTTTTTTGAGAGCAAACAATGAGTCAACCACTGTTAGATTTGCTGGGAATCCAAAGAAAATGGCTTTGTATTTTAAGTGGGTCAGTGTGATCGCTGTATTCAGTGGCTTACCATGTCTAATTCCTATTGTCATAGAGCAGGACCATCAAAGACCTTGGCCTGTGTGAGGTTAATATTCATATGGAGAAGGGAAGCACAAACAAAGTAGTAAACAGAATTCTAAGTACATGAGAACGTCAGAAGAGATGTGCAGCAAGAAAGCATGGACCATCTCATGGCATTAGACCCTTACTGTGCCATTATTACAGAAGGGTAGCCTGTGTGCTCCTTGAGAGGGTGATGAGTGGGGAGAGCGCATCCACAGGGAAGGATGTTAGCTATGTATGCATTAGGAAGAGCATAAAAGAAAGATGGACAGCTCTGATGGTGGGGGAACAGAGAGAGTGGGCAGGGAGAGAAGGAGGAAGGGAGAGGTTGTGACATTTTCAGAAAGAACTAATTAGAGACAGCTTAAGAAGCTCAGTATGAATTTAATTCTGTAGAACTTTGTAGGCCATTGTATTGCATTTGGATGTCAGTTTACAATCAAAACAGAAGATGACATTGGCGACTTTCAGAGAATAGTAACAGGGATGTTCTGGTTTTTGTATTCAGGAAAAGCTCGGGGATAAGGGCTCAGTGGTAGAGGTTTCTCTAATACATGCAAAGCCATGGGTTTAATCCCTCATAGAAGAAAAATCTCAAGGCAGATAGAAGGAGTAGAGAGATGACAGGTTTGTCACTGAAATAACCAAGAGAACATGGTACTAACTGGGAGTGAGTGGGAGTGGAAGAGACTGTGAGACACAGTCAGATCCTAGGGAGCTGTCAAAGGTAAGGATGATGGGAGAGGTTAAATTATATGCTAATGTTTGCAAAGGCAACACAGCTAGGACACTTATATGCAACTCAGTGTTACATAAAAATGCATCGTAAGTTTCTAGAATGATCTACGTGTTCCTATTGGACCAACAACAGGAAATTATCAACTATGGACTAAATGAAAAGACAGAACAAGGAAGGATGGAGTGTGGGTTAAAGGTCACATGGGTCAGGAAAGATGATATAAAGATTTTTTTTTTGTTTTGTTTTTGTGTTTTTTTTTTTCTAGTTTCAACTTCATCCTAATTTTCTTTGTTTTTTCTTGGGGACTGTATGAATTCAACTTTCCATTCTGGGATTCTGAAAGAATCACTCATGCATATTTGAGAACACTGGTGGAAATTGGGCTTTCTGTTTTAATTCCTCTGACCTTAGTACAAAAGGAGTTAGAAATGACAAGTCATTGAATGCAGCTGTTTCACTGACCCTCTTTGAAAAGGTGTTTTAATTTTTTTACTCTAGTGGAGGGTTCTATAATCTGAAAATTTCATCATTTTCTCCTGTTGGAAACAACATCAAAGCATTCTATTATAGTTTTATTTAATATGTAAATTGTATTGCTAAACATAAAGTATGATATATCCATGTGTGTGCCTGAGTGTGTGTGCATTTATGTTGGTGTGTGTGTGTGTGTGTGTGTGTGTGTGTGTGTGTGTGCGCGCGCGCGCATATGGATGCGCTAACAACTACCTAAAGACACTGGAAATGCAATAAAATCATGGAAATGAAAAATCATTTGGTAGATACTAGACTGGAGTCAAAAATTTGGAAATAGGACCCTTTTATTGTTTTTTTTTTTTTTTTTTTAAGAAATTTAGGCTGAACACAAGGTCTTATCTGAGTAAGTAAAGGAAAAGTCTGCAGGAAAAGCTGAATTGATAGATCAAACTTTAGAGTTTAGACCAGTGGTTTGTACCCTCCTAATTCCATAGCTCTTTAATACAGTTCCCCATGCTGTGGTGACCCCCAACCATAAAATTGTTTTTTGTTGTTACTTCATAACCATAATTTTGCTACTGTTTTGTGTTATAAATGCAAATGTCTGATATGGAGGACATCTATATGTGACCCCTTGAAAGGGTTATTAGATCCCCACTGGTTTAGGTCAAAGGCCATCCCTGGAAAGTAAATGGGTGGGAGTTATAAAGCCCTGGAGAAAAGTTTGCCCCAAATTCTGAATCTAAATACTGTTCAAATCTCTGGCTGGTCTTGTCTCATGTAGGGGAAACATTTAAAAAGTGGAGTTTGATCTAGTGCCAATTAGAAGAAATTGGGTTTTCTAATATGAATTCAGCTAATGTAACTCATTAAAACTGTGTTATTGATTGCCTGGGAGATATAACATAATATAGGATTTGTACTGCTTAGTTTGGGTCAACTTAACACAAATCCAGATGTCTCCGAGAAAAAGGGATCTCAACTGAATAACTCCCTCCATCAGATTGTCCACTAGCAATGTCTGTAGGGCAGTTTCTTGATTGATTATTGATGTCTGAGGGTCCAGGACACTGTAAGCTGTGTCACTCATTAGGAAATGGGCTGAGCTGTGCTGTATAAGAAAGCAGGCTGAATATCCAATTTAAAAAATCCACTTCTAGAAAGGAAGGAAGGACGGAAGGAAGGAAAAAAGGAAGGAAGGAAGAAAGCAGGCTGAGCAAGGGATTAGGAACAAAGCAGTAAGATGCATTCCTCCATTCCCTGCCTTTTTGTTCTTTTCTCACACCTACTCACAGTTGTCCATTGTAAGGTGAAATAAACACTTTCCTTCCCAGTGTGCCTTTGGTTGTGGTGTTTGTCACAGCAACAGAAAGCAAGTCATGACATAATTCCTCTAATTCACTGGTAAACATAAAACATTATTTGACATACAAGAAAATGTATAAATATATCAGAGGGAGGGGGAAGTAGATAGAGCCACCGTGCTAGGAAAGGCGTAAAGACCAGGCATGAGAGGTGCAGAGGAGAGAGCATACCATTATGTGAGAGCTGAGAAAGAGCATCCCCAATGCACCCCCCCCACACACACAACTGGGTCTAAGGCAGCAAAGATGAAATATAGACCTTAGTAAGTAATAACTCAGAAATATCAGAGGGGAGGTGTTAGCTAGGTGAAGGTTGGGAGTGGCTCAACCATTGAGCTGTTCAAGGCATATTAAAATATAAGGTTCTCTGTCTCTGTCTCTGTCTCTGTCTCTGTCTCTCTCTCTCTCTCTCTCTCTCTCTCTCTCTCTCTCTCTCTCTCTGTGTGTGTGTGTGTGTGTGTGTCTTTCATTCAGGAACCCAGAACGTTGGGGCAGGAAGCAAGGAATGTGTAGCACTGCCTGATCCATTAGAGAAGAGGTGAATTGGCAACTACAACAATCTACATCAAAACTAACAGAAAACAAGAAACAGAAAGATCACATTTAATATAAAACATATGTGCTTCCATGCTTGAAGAAGAGAGAAGAGTAAATTGTCATAATATGGTTATCTATATGTATCATGCATGTATAAGCCTGTAGAAATTTTGATACCTTACTAAGGTTATAAAAAACCACCAGCATTAAAAAGAAATATTATGAGGGAATAGTGTATTTTTCTGTCTCCTGAAAAAGCTGCTCTCTCAATATAATTTTTGGAGTGGTCTGCTCTTTCCCTTTTTGATTTGTAATGTTTTCCATATTATATCACAAAGCCCCATAAGAAGTTGAATGTGCTTCAGGCCTTTGAAAGTTCTTAAACTAAAACATTTAACAATGTTTAGCATTGTTGAGATGTAGTTGCCTTTATTGACAAAGAGGACAATAATCCATATAGCTACTTTGGAGAGGAAAATTAGACTGTATATTATTATATTGAACAAAAGACATTCTTTGTCACACAATGGCTTTACTTATATTTATATAACCAAGAAAACACTCATGCTCATGAGAGATAAGCACAAACTGATACATTGTACATTGTCAGTAAAGGAAAATATCAACAGGAAAATTTTCCTATCTTTATTGGCAAGAAAGTTTTTGTCTATTGGAAGAAGGCAAGTCAGTTGAAAATAATAAATACAACCTACAACATCCACATGGCTAGGGCTCAAAAGCTGATAAGGAATAGCATACAGCAAATACTTATTCCAGAAGAATACCATGTATGAAAAGCTATAGTCTAACATTATCTTAAGTACATGCTTATAACATAGACATGTAGTAATCCGGAGTCAATATTATTTTGTAATTTCCTTAGCACTAAAAGAGAAGAGTTGACATCTAAGCTACTTTCTTTGTTTAAAAAATGTCTAAAGCAATAAAATTAGGTTATTAATACTTGTTTACCTTAAATAATACATGCAATGTACATCATGTTCCATATTCTATATTAAACAGGAGAGAATTTATGCCTACTATTGTAACCTGGATAAAAGCCTATGCATGGAGAGATCACAGGCCATGGGTAAGAGCCTAATATTGCTTTCTGAATGGCCATGTTGTCAAACTGCTTAGTAAATATTGATTTGTATCCATAGAACTCTACTGCTCCCATACTTGGCCACAGAAGCTCAGTGGGTAGCGTTATTTCCCCACAAATCATTGTCCAGGGAGGCCTCAGAGACACTGGAAGTGTTGGAGTTTGTTGCTGTTGCTTTTGGTTATCCTCTTTAACTAGAGAGTAAGACCCTGTTGCTGGAGACACCACATATTTTGGCTGTAGGATACAGAGGAATTAGTCTTAAACTAAGCCAAAACTCTGCCTGCTGGCTGTCTTTCACAGTGGTACAAAGTGTCACACAGGCTGCTGGGTGAGCTAAGACACCAGTACTGGATACTGTATCTCAGCCAAGATGTTTCTGGGGTAATAGTAAAGAAGTGTCTATGGTAACCAGCCACTCCCCTGATTGGATTTGAAGCCTGCTCTACAGGAAGGAATTCATGACTGGTACTTTAAACACTGTCAAGCCCCAAAAATAGGATTCATAGGTCTGTTGATAAGAATTTTCTAAGTGGTCATGTTATCAAACTGTCTTCAAAATATTTATATTTCTATTCTTCAACCTCCATCAGAGAAGTTTGTTATTGCAGTGGGCAGTGGCTAATACAGAGGAGCATTGTTGTTCAGCCTGCTAAGAACAAGAGACCAGTCTTGACTGTAGGTGGGACATCTATCAGTAACCCTATCAACTGGATCAGTAAATATCTTAGAAGAGCATTAAGAAACTGGAAGATAGAGGTGGGTACTGTGAAATGTGGTCTTCTAGACATAGCACGGCTGTTACATACATAAAATCACAGCAACCATGCTTACCTTCACAAGACCTGAATGAGATAGAGGCATCTAAAAACTCTACATTTTCAACGTAGACCATTTGATATCGGAAAAGCAATTGTATGCTCTTTTCTGGTGGAGACCATTTCTCCTTCTCTCGGCATTCCTTAGTTGCTTTTAGTTCTTTGTGTAGGATTGAGGCCTATGCTCTATGTTAGCATGCATATATTTCCTTGAGCAAATTATATTTATATAGCTAGTATACATACATATATATGTAACAACAATGAATGAAAAAAGACTATTTGAAAGAAATCAAAATGTATATATGGGAGGGTTTGTTGGGACAAAAGAGAAGGGGCAAATGATGTCATTATATAATCTTTTTTTTTCTAATATGAAGGAAGGGGTACTCTAGACCTAGCTGATTTTTGACAGCTGCTGAAAGAGGAGGAGACACTTTTATCTAAACTTGGTATATTTAGGAAAGATTCTTGGACAAGATTTTGTGCACTGTGTTTCATGCCCAGATTCACAGGGTTGTCCTTAAGGTTATTCCTTAATGTGTTATTATTAGAATAATCTGGAAAAGCTTTAAAAAAGGCAACTGGAAAGATCATCATTCAGATTTTTCAAGTCAAGTTGACTGACAGAGTTGTTAAGGCTAAAGATAGAAGAGGTAGAGGTGTAACTACCACCCATTTATTTCTACATCTTCTGTCTCCAAAGTATTCCTCTTTCTTTCTCCCTCCTCCCATACATCCTGTATGTCTTCCTTCTTCCCTCTCTCCCATCCATTCTTGCTGTCTCTTCTTTTCCTTCCAACTCCTTTTTGTTCAGTTTTATTTTTTATTTCCCACCCTCATATGGTTCCTTTGAAGTTCTGTCTATATGACCCATGCAGGTGAATCAACAGAAGGATACAAAGGTTATCAAAGGGATTCAGCTCTGGCATCTGAACGTGAACTATTTCCATGAGTCAAAGAGGCATTTAAACTGCAGTGCCATTGTGGTCAATCTTCTTGCTAGCCCTCTTCTCTGTGTTGGTTTTCTAAGGCTTCCTTTACTAGGGGATAGAGTCCATGGTTGTGAGATGGCAGGGAGGGCTAGAACTGGCATGATTGAGATTCCCTGGTGAGCCTGCTTCCGAGGTTCTGTACTTCATGACATTTTACCAACTTTCCTTCTCTCTATTCCTTGCAAATTGGCTTCTCTTACTCTTTTACCCACTTCCTTCACTGAGACCCAGTCATAGATGAGAACTTAGAAAGTACAAATAAGAAACAAATAATACTTAATGAAAATAGGTGGTTTTGAAAGAAAGCAAAGCTATGTATATAGAAGGATTTGGGGGGAGGAAAAGGAAGGGGTAAATAATTTAATTCTATTATAATCTCATTTTGTAAGCATGGGAGAAGAGGGACTCTAGACCTAGCTGATGGTTGATTGCTGCTGAGAGAGAAGGAGCCACTTTTCTTTTGGCTTGGTGCATTTAGGAAAGATGCCTATTGGGTTGGTACCCAATATTGGATTACTTACAGTGTGGTTTTACTTTAGTTTTAAAACTGTGAATCAATAAAAATTAAAGATAGTAATAATAAAAAGAGTGTGTCATCACCAAGTCCAGCATAATAGTATTTCTTTCATAACTTATTAAAAGTTTAAAAAAAGAAAAGAAAAGAATGTAAACCAATGGCCTAAGCATAGTGATTTACAGGGATATAGAGAAATAACAGCAATAAACTCAACCACCCACGAACCTGCTTGATGCAAAGACATTGTCATTAATTACTGTTTCTCTGCATTCACTGTTAAACGAAGCTGTATATTCAATCAAGATGAATAAGCACTGTGATTTAGATGAGGAAAGGTGTCTGGCCTGTTCACTGTTTACTCATCTCAGCCGTGTGAACTTGGAGAGTCTTTAGGATGCTATGTCTTGAAGGTGTCAATGCTGTGGGCTTGCTTAAAAAAAAGAAATGTGGCTCTTGGGTTGGCTGGTGAGTTGAAAATATGTCCAGATAAAATTCATTGTTCTCAAGAGGTAATCAGGTGTCCCATATTAGGTATCATCTAGGTCTAGAGTTTAGCCTTGCCTAGAAGTCCTACAAGTTGTCATGCAGGGTGTTTCTGATACAAATACAGGCTTGTGAGTGACTTCCAAATGTTTGTTCAAGAATTTCAAGAGGAAGCAGTAGAAAAAAATCTTTAGCTGGGCCTTCAAGCTAGTGAGTCTCAAACCATGCAAAAGCAGCCTCAGAAAAACGTAAGCTGACTGACACATGACTTACCCCAAGATTTTCATGTCAGTCACAAACACTACTAATGCTATACATTTTTAAAAGTATCTGTGTTAATTTGAATATGAAGTAAAGATGGGGATCCACTGACTTATGAAATGAGGCAGTGAGATAGAGAGAGTATGAAGCCCTGTTTGATCCATGGACCAGGAGGAGTACTGTCAACTCCCAAGTGGCTACCTCTGAGAATGCATAATTTCTATTCTCAGCCCTACTGCTACAGAATAAAACTGTGCACGTGAGTAAGATTCCCTGGGTGGCTTATGTGCACTTTCAATTTTTGAGAAGTGTTAAGGCATCTAGCCCAGCAGGCATACTCAAGTGGCTGGGTTAAGGTTGTAATGGAAGGACATTCCTAACCCTAATCCCCGCTCCTTAACTGAGCAGTCTCCTATCGTGACTTTTACCAGTTTGCCTCCCCAAAGATAAAGATATTTCTTTATTGCTGTTCATTAACTTGGACTTCAAAGGAAAACCAGGGCACTGCAGCATTCTGAAAAAAATCTTGGGATGGAAAGAAAGCTTGTTTCCCTTGTTTCTGTAAACAATGGTTTCCCACACATTACTTGTGGAACTCAAAAAATGTGCTGGTCCAACATTCGACCTATTAAATTAGAATTTGGTGGGATGAAGACCCAACACTGGTATTTTCTAAAGCCTGCCGATAGATTTTAGTGGGAAGCTAGTTTTAAGAATTACTAGGGATGAGCTCTCTGATTTATCATTGTCTTGTTTAATATATTACAGAACAGTTAGCCATTTTTGGCTTCCCAGAAGGCTGCTAGCAGTTATTTCAATTAATAAAATATTAACATGCATCATAAAATCAATTAAATATTCAGCACACACCCCTGTTTTTAGATGATTGTTGATAGTTTACACAGGGAAGCCAGTTGGTGACCAGTATAGCAAATAGTAATATCCACATATTTATTATTATTTCATTTTATAAAATAAAATGCAATGCTTTCTAATTAGAATTTGGATTTGTTATATTTTTAGATATCACAGAGCAAAATATCTTAGCTTTGTCTCTGTAATAAATCCTGGATGATAGGCATAGAGCCCACCATGAGGAGGTTTCTTAGAAGAGAGGAATCAGCTGCTAGGGGCCATTCACAGTGTAGATAGATTCCAATATAATTTCTTGACTGAGGGTCCTAAACCTTATTTCAAGTGAAATAATAAAGAGCTCACATATCAGCTTTTCACAGGAGCCGGAAATGGCTAGGGAACCAAGTGACTAAGCAGTTAAACATATGACTGAGCTGAGAAACAGCCGCATGCTTTGCATAAGATGAGCAAACCTAACTCTAAGTCACCCCAAATGAAATCTTAATTCCAAAATATATAAAATGAAAGGCATAAAGGTAAAAATTCTCTTTCAAAATTATTTCATTAAAGTTTGTAAATAAAAACCTTCAAGATTTTTGCTCTTCTAGAGTAAGGTCCCTTGTTTTACTTCTTGGGTTTCCTCTATAACATGAAGTATTTGTCTGCTTTAAATTAAAGTTGGGAAATGAAGTGAACAAGACAATTCTTTCATTCCATTTGGGGTGTTCAAGTCCTAAGACAAACACACATACATGAAAGCACAGCCCTTCAGATTCCCATGTTCTATGCCAGCAATGCTCCACCCCGGGTACCTGAGACATCTCTAACCTCACCTCTATCATCTTCATGGGTCTTTGAATATTAACGACTTCATGTTTGATTTACAGCATTGATAATATCAACATGAAAGATGACAGACTTTAGGCTACACCTTATTTTGATCTTTTCCTTCCCCCCTTTTTTTAAAAAATTAAGAATAGAATCTTTAAGTTAAATGAAAACCTTTAGAAAATTTATAATGGCAGATTGTGTGTAAATAGGGAAACTCCACATATTTATGATAAAACACTTGAGAAATTATGAAACATTTACTTGGCGACAATCCTATCACATGCACATCATTAACTTTTCTCACCAATCTTCTGCCATTTTATCATTTGCAAATCCTATAAGTAAGTCATGGGAAAATAGTCTCTGGTAGGTTCGAAAGCAAAGTTACAATCAGTGGCGAAAGCATATCTCTTGGCTGGGTGTGGTGGCCCACACTTTAACACTTTAATCCCAGCACTTGGGAGGCAGAGCCCAGTGGGTCTCTATGAGTTCAAAGCCAGCCTGATCAACATAGAGAGTTCTCAGTTGTGTGTGTGTGTGTGTGTGTGTGTGTGTGTGTGTGTGTGTGTGGTGTGTGTATGAGGGGGGGAGAGGAAAGGGAAATGAAGGGAGGGGGAGGGAGGGGGAGGAAGGGTAAGGGAGGGGGGAGAGTCAAGGGAGGGGGAGGGAAGGGGAGAGAGCGAGGAGAGAAGAAAAAAGAGAAAAAAGAGAGGAGGAAAAGAAGCTATTGGATGGTTATATCTAGTGTTGCTTTTACAATTTTTAGGCCAAGTGAAACTGACCACTACCATTTACTCATAATATACATTTTATTTTAAAATAGTGCCTAATCAACCATAAGGACACAACTATGAAGCATGGTAAAGATGTAGAAATTTGTTTTGAGGTAGATACTAGTTACAGACTTCTATTTAAAAAAATACCCCTAAGACTTTGGGGTCAAGTATATCATCGCTCAGGGGAGGAGTTCATATTTAAAATGAGAAGGTTTGCTAGGCATTTTCAAAGTTCACTATGAATTCCTGTAATACTTGTGTGGCATAAATTGTATCTCAGTCATGATGCAGTCTGAATAGCAAACGGAACATTTCAGTTTTAATTTTTTCCCTTTAACATTACTTACAGTTAAGGCTGGTGGCCCTGGGGGTCCCATATCACCCTAAAATAGGAGAAAGGAAAGTTGCAGTTAAACAGCAGCACCTTTCTGTACATTGTTTAAGAGGTTATGGAGAGAAGCCATATGTAAAGATAAATCTTTTCTTTTTTACATTTTCATCTATTCTTTGAGAACTTCATGATATAGTTTGGTCATATTCTTCCCCTGTTTCCGAATTTCCCCCAAACCCTTCCCAATTTCACTACCAGCAAATTCACAATTTGAAAGGTCATAAAAAATAGAATTCTTCTTGATTAGATTTCCTGCGTAATGAGAGCTGTATCACGCTCCCTTTGGGGCTTATGGTATAAAAACATGCCTCTGTGCCCTCACGCTTTCTGCAGTAGCAGAACGGGTTTTGAAAAACTAAAATAATCTAATGTTTTTATTCTTTTGAGTATGAATCCAAAATTAGAAAAAAAATTATCTTTCCAATTATGGTTACTTGCCAACGGAGCAGCTGGGAAGCCTCATGGTGACAGATAATTTTTCTGACAAAGTTTGTATGAGGATCAGCAGAAATAATAAGTGGACCCCCACCGCCACCACTCTGTGCCTTGCAGCTGCAAGGAACTGTCCCCACAGCCTCTCCTAGGCTCTGCTGAATGGGCATTACTTGTGCCTCCAGCTTTCAGAAAGTCCCTTCTGTGCATATCTTCCAGCCTTAGAATTGCTTCGCTGACCTATGTGAAGACAGGTTCCCAAGTATGTGTATCTTGACTACCAAAAAGTCCTTGAAAATGCTGGACTTTACATGCCAGCACCCAGAAGGCAGAGGCAATAGGATCTCTGTGACTTTAAGGCCAGCCACACTGACATTGCAAGTTCCAGCCTAGCTAGAGGTTTCCAGTAAGACCCTGTCTTTAAACAAGTCTTTGAAAAAGCATCCAGAGTTCATGATGTGTCACTGCTGGTGCTTTTCTGTCTCAGGAGCTCTAGTCATTTATTGAGAACTCCATAGTCATCAGGACCAAGTGCCTTTGCTGGGCTTTTGTTGCCTTGAACATGATGGAGTCCACGTGTCAATGCTGTGTGCCATGGGATTGTCATGCTAAGTATGTCTAGGATTTTCTCTTCTTCTCATTAAACTTAGTTATTAGGTTTTAAGATAGAGCATTGTATATCCATCCATTCTTTTGGGGACATGTGAATAAAGTGGTGATTGTTAAGGAGCTTAAATCGGTTACTAAGGACTGCTCTGTGAGAGCATCTCTAGTGCAGAGATAAATGTGGAAGAAAGGCATGGAATTCTGTATGTGCTCAGCATGAAGAATAAAATGTAGATATGTACAATTCCCATGAAATCAGGATTGCCTTGTTACTGCACTCAACACAACCCTTGGATTTAATATTCATTACTGTCACTAAGAGGCCACATCCAAAATGCCATTATGAAATAGTACAGAGTGGGGTGGGGGTGGAGATGGGGGTACATAAGAAATAGATCATTTGGTCTGAAGGGCAGGCAGAAAGTGAGCTTCCTTCCCCCCAGCACCACCTGCCTGGTCATTAAGGTGACAGCTTTGTGTTGTTGGCTGAGTTTCCTGACACAGGACACCTTTGCTAATGTGCTGATGGAACACTCAGGCTGCCAAGCAAAGGTGAGAAACAGGAGGTTTCACTCCTGTGTTAATGTCAACTAGTGGCTGCACACACAGTCTCTCACACCGAAGCAACCGAAAGGCTTTCCTCACTCAGAAGCTTTTCATACAACAGCCTTCCGCCATAGTCAGGATGCTTGTGTAACCAGATAGGATCGACAAGAAGTCACTCGATTTAGGGTGTGTGTATGTGTGTGTGTGTGTGTGTGTGTGTGCGCGCGCGCGCGCGCGCGCGCGCGCGCGAGCGTGGGGGGGGGTGGGCTTTGGGTAGATACAGTACCTTTTCTCCTTTTGGGCCAGGTGGACCTTGAGGTCCCAAGTCACCTTTCAAACCCTGAAAAGAACATAGCAAAAATAATTTCTTACAGAAGAGTCACCAAAAACTTGAATTACTGACAGGTTATTAGTAGCCAAGTCATCCATGCTTCCCCGGACTCCCAAACCCCGTTCTCTGCTCTCTAGTACAGAAACCTGCAACTGGCAACGCTGTGATAGGCACCATCTGCACTGCGGCTGCTTCAGAAACATTAAAGCAGCGCGGGGCCTCAATATTGCATATTTGCACAACTTGGTTTCCTGCTAAAATTACATTAATTCACCATCTGGGGGACCATCATTTAGATCTATATGAGCTTTGAAATATCCTCTTTGGATTAAATTTGTGGATGTTGTAAATACCTCTGATTTAGCATTGATTTAGCCTTTATAAAGCTTGCCAAAAAAATTCATGCATTACATCGAGAAACATGTTCGTGTCTCTATCAAGAAATTTAATTATTGGGAGGAAGGTTACAGAGCCTGTCACTCCCAGGGCTGAAGGGAAAATGTAGCATCTTGTCCATTTGAAACTATGTTTCATTTTCTAATTTTTTTCTTTTTTAACCTGGATTTACAAAGATAATGCAAGAGAGAAAATTTGTTAGATTGTTTTTTTCACAAATCCTCCTGATTGTGGGGTGTTTCTTCTGGTACTCAGTTGGTGATGGCCACATCAATTCTTTAGCTGATTGTGTTCACTGTGGAAATAGAAGGTGAGTCAGATGGACACATCCTGACCACTGGTAAATAAGGGTGGTACCTTCCTTCATTTTGAGCACATGGGACAAGAGAGAAGAAATAATGGAAACGGAAGCATTTGGGAGTGATATTATACACAGTAAGTCTAAACATTTTGCTGTTCCTAGCTGAGGGAGCAAGCTATCACTGCCTGGGAATTTTGTAGTGAATATATATATATAATACACACCCCAGCACCTACAGGTATTCCATATGGAATCCACTAGCAAACCAAAGTAATGAAAGTAAGTGGATGAAATAATTTTTGTTGCACAGAGGATGTGAAAACCATGTAAGACATTAACAAGAACAAGGGATGGATTAAAACATTCAACTTAAAAAAAAAAAAAAAAAACCTCAACTTTGAAATGAAGAAATACCTTGATATATTTTAATCATTGTTTTAGTGTTGAATAAGTAATATTTAATGTGTAGTAGTCTACTACATTTTATTTGGAATTTTATTCGGAATATCTATCTATTTTTTTCTAAAGCAGTAGACAGTTGAGAGTAAAACCTGGCAGAATAATGTCCTAACCTCTTATGGGGAGACAAGTTACATTTCTGTGAATGGATTTCTAGCACTGATTTATCTATGTGTCCACTGAATTTTTCCCCGGTGCCTTGTAGCCCCTCACTATCCTAGACCTATGCTGTCTGATAAAGTATCTGCACACTGGTTACTCTTCTTCTCTGGTCCAGTTCTTCTCAGTGATAAAAACTAGCCATGAGCATGCCATCAAGTTCTTTACTACTGAGCTGCATTTCCAGTTTGGTTTATGATACATAGTATAAGAAAATAATGTTAGATAGTTCATTAATGCTTTTTATACTGTTTGCTGAAATGTTAATGTTGGCAATAATGCATCAAGTAATATATATTAGAAAAAGTAACCTTTCTCCACCATGGCTAAGAGAAACTGTAACATGTTTACTTTTGTCTTGAGTTAGTAGCTTTCTCTATATTTCTGCACCAGTTTGGAGATCAGACACAAGAGAAGAAGGTGGTAACAAAAATTACCTCTATAACCTAATGCTAATCAGGTTCCTGTAAGTGCTCTTCCTAAGTCTAAACCATGCCCTTGCCTTGTCCTTGGCTTCCCTTGGCTTGCTCAACTGGCTATCTAAAAGTATTGCTAAGTCAGCATATAAAACTTTTTCATCCTTGAAATCGCAATGTCTTAAATTAACCCATAAGTCCCACCTGCCCAAGGACCAGGTAACTTCCTGAAATGCTAGGAGTTGTAGTTCTTGGACAATAATAAAGCATCATGGGAAATTACGGTGGCCTATAAATTTGTCCATATAAACCTAAACCGCTACAACTCATGGCTTGAGGCCCTTTTTAGTGGGGAAATTCCAGGGAATGGGGATGACAAAAAAATTCATCTCTTGGTCATTAGTTAATATTTAAAAAAGCTTACTTTAAATTTGGCACACATGGTGGAATTAGTTTTCCTCTGGCAAATCTCAGGATTAATCGAGTGTGCTCTTCATCCCCTCCCTGTGACCTCTCGTCCCTGGCTATCATTAGAAAGAATTCCCCTAGACCAGAACTGTGCCATACTTGATATCCCTTTTTACTAATTCCCCCACATTGTCTCCTCTATGCCACTGTCCACATCTACAGCCTGGTCCTTGTTATATGTGGACATGTGCCTGACCCCCTCTCTTCAATTCCCTGTTACAGCTGTTTTGAATAAAAATTCATTCTTGCTACAAATAAGTAAGCAAGTAAATAAATAAATGCACAAAGTTTCTTTCACAAAGTTAAGATTCTTGCCATTTATGGGACTTGTGAGATAGACAGTGAGCATTTCGGTAGGCATAGTGAGACAAATGCCGGAAGGAGCTGCCTCAGGTGGAATGGTTAGACACTACCTCTGCATACAGGGGACTGCTGTTTTAGAAGGTTTCCGTTCCAGAACAGTCCCAGGGGAAAGTGTACAGGTGATGTAAACAGCAAGTGGAAAAGTCACTAAGGTAGCATCTTATGACATATATTAAGTCAAGGTCAGAGGTCAAAACATATAGATATGGGAACAATGTTTTTTTCTAATTAAGTGGGAGGCCACTTCAATGTTACTAGCCTGACAATCTATTGGATGTGCTTAAGACTGCAATATGGCATTTGGGACTCAGAAAAAGAATAGTGCTTAGTGAATAATCCTAGGTAGTCAGGGCATCTGCATTAAAAAAGGTATACACAGTAGTTATTTTGAAGAGATGCTCAGGATCATAGTTGTAAGAACAGTTAGTTAGGCTGTCTCTTAACAAAAATTATTTATTATATTTTTAGTGCAAGCAAGAGATAATTAATAGTGCTTTTTGTGGTGTTTCCCACTCTGGTTGACAGCTATGTGACAACTGTTCTTTAAGTCATAGAGAACAAAATGCAGCAGAGAAGCAATGTATTCACTAAGCTCCTGCAGCTATAGCTCTGGAAGTAGACCCATGGAACTTATGTCCCCTGTGACAAAGTACTGTGATGTTAAGGCTATGGGTTTGTAATAGGCTCCGAAAAGCAGCTCGGTAATGCTTTCTGCGAGCTCAATTTTTCTCTGCCCGTCATGCTGTTGTTGCTGTCAATGTTACTGAGTGCCAGAGTGGGGGAAAAGGCACAGCACAAATGCATAAAACTTGTTTAGAAATGTGAGCATAAGTCTTTAGTGCCTGGACTGTGCCTTCTAGATAGAAGAGTTGTGACCATGAAACCTTGGCAATATGGTTGCCTAAGCAAGACCTGTACAATGACAACATCTGTTGACAAGCCAGTGCAGGTTAAGGAAATTTCACAAGGCCCCATTTCTGGATGAAGAACTGTCAGCAATCAGTGGCTGGAAAGAAAGGAATCATCTCCCCCAAGGGATGTGCCTAGTTATGAGTTATCTAATCTTAAAAAAAAAAGGTATCAGCCCTAGACACATGTGCATAAAAACATCATAAAATGAACTTGGTTGTGTGTGTGTGTGTGTGTGTGTGTGAGAGAGAGAGAGAGAGAGAGAGAGAGAGAGAGAGAGAGAGAGAGAGAGAGAGAGAGAGAGAGAGAGAGGAGAGAGAGAGAAGGGGAGATTATAGAAGAGGTCATGACCTTGAGGAATGGTGGAGATATGGAAGGAGTTTTTAATTACAAAACTTTAAGTTAAAAAGCACAAAGCATCAAATGCAATGTATTTGAAACGTAAGGCATGGATGAGCATCTATTATTAGGGATCTCAGTAATTTGATTCCCCGCAGCATGTCAGTCGTAAATGCATGTTCTGAGAGATAGAAAGTTTTCTCTAAAGGCAAAATAAAAGCCAAGGGATGTTGTCACATAAAGCAAGTAGACTGCAGAGTTTTTATTGGAAAAATCTACTGTGCATTTAATATAGCATTTTAAAAAGTCAGATGGTATAAAATATTATTTATTAAAAAATTTAAGCTACTAATTAATTCCTTGCCCTATCTACTGATCTAATCTTGCTTCCTAGCAAAGGCAACAGCTGTCACCAGTTGATACTTTCTGGTTCTGTGATTTCAGGGTCCTCTGTAATTAGCAGTATAGATCACACTTGTATATGGAGATTTGTGTGATAATTGGAGGAATGTCAGTTACAGTAATTTTGTCATAGGGTGTTTTGAAGATCAAAATAAACATAAAGAGGAGACTAAACTGAATAACTGAGACCTACTCTTCTGAGGTTGAATGGAAAGAAATTAATGAAAGGGCATCTATTAAAAATAGTATGTCACACCTGCAAGTTTCTGATAAAAGGAAATGATTGATTACACAATTCTTATGTGTGCCGAGCACCTTTCTACTGCTGCTTACATGGTGACTCCTTTGATTCTCTCAGGACAGTGGCAAGTACTAATAATCTGATTTTCCCATTGTGCAAATAAGGAAACTGGGACGATAAATAGGGTGATGTGACTTGTAGCTACTGGAGGAGCTGGGATTCTAACCAGACAGTCTGACTTCCATGGTTACAATAGGATACGTGCGGACTATCTCAGATCTGTTCTAAGATACTGTTGCTGAATCTGTTCCATGCTAGATAACAATCAGAATCACTTAACTATCCAATAATCCAAGATCTTTTGTTTTGAAAGGTAAATTGTAGAAATTTAAAAAAATGTTCTATTTCTGTGTTGCTTAGTACCCATTATTTTACTACAGTAAAAAAGCATTTATTAATATTTTAGAGTTTAAGCACAAAGTTCACACAAGTTTACACACACACGCACACGTTCACACACACACACACACACACAGAATTTTTGTCGTCCCTATGAATAAAGGCTATTTAATATGACTTGAGAACCTTGAGGACAAAACACATTCTGCTCTTCTTCGTCTTTTTTGGAGCTTATAATATAATTACAGCATTTCTCCTTGTCTTTTCCTCCCTCTCAACTCTTCCATATACCTTTCCTTGCTCTCTTTCAAATTCATGGCCTCTTTTAAAATGAAATGTTATTGTACGCATATACATACATATATATACATATATATATGCATACATACATACACACAGACACACAGACACAGACACACAGACACACACACACACACACACACACACACACACACACAAAGATAATCTCACATGGCAGAGAATTGTCTTGTTCTAAATCCCACAGTGCCCAGCTGAGAAAGAATGGACCAGCGTGCTTCCTTTTTCTAAACTAAGTAGGCTAGCTATTTTGTGAAAAAGTTGGCACAGAAAGATGTATTATACAATAATATATCACATCTTACTAAATCCAATATGCAACAGTGAAAACCATCAAGACAGACCTGTTTGAATTCATTTAGTGGAAATATTAAACCATTACAAGTCACTGTAGTATAGAAAGTAGCTTAGAAGGTTGCAAGCCTGATATATTGAATTTGCTCACTTGGATTCTAACTGAGCATTCTGGAAGCTAAAATCTCAATAGTGGCTTTCTTTAGTGAGATTTAAAATCACCATTAACATACCATACATTTCTTAAGAGGTGTGCCTGTAATCACAAGGTCAGCATGAGTTGTCACAAGTGCTGAAAAGGTGTTTTGCCCCGACGATCAGGCTGTGGGCTATGTCATGATTTGGTAGGAAAATGAGACCTTTCTGTCAAGCATTCAAGATTAAAGGATGATTTTACTATTTTCTTTGTTGACATGTAAAGGATGTTTTCCTTCCTTGATTTTCCCGGAGATACTCAGGAGCCATGGCCAAGAAACAGGAATAAGTAAGGAGAGCTTGCTTTCTTCTTTAGTCTCACTAGCTTTGACGAAGCTGTGGCGATGAAAACATTCTTTTCCAGACACTGCTTTTAATAGAAATTTGAAATTCAGTCTTCTGCTACCTTTTAGAGCATTGTGGCAGGTGATTTGCTGAGCAAATCAATGGGCTGTCTCTTGCTTAGTAGCGTGCTCCGTAGTCTTAAGAAATTGCAGGGTAAGAGGAATAAAACCTTTCCTACTGGAGTTGTATTTGCTTGACCATCCCATTCAGGAGGAATGCTTATCTCCCCATAATGCACTCTCTATTGGTCTGGCCTTATTCTATTAATGTCACAAATAGGGTAAACTATGGGCCTTTGCTCATACTCCAGAACTCTGACCATTGAACCGAGTACCATGGTGCAGTGATTATCAAGGTAGGTTAGATGCTGCATTTAAACAAATGGAACAGCATCCTGATATAGCAAGAGAAGGCAATAAGAGTATTCCAGACTCCTCGGCTGGAAGCCACTGGTTCTAGTGCATAACACATGCTAGGAAATTCACTGCAAAGGTGAGCAGCAAAAGGGACTAGTGTCACAGTAACAACGTGAATGGATATTCTTGGGAAATATGCAAGGAACGAAAGGCAAGGGTGGCACAAAGAAACTTGTGCCAGGAGTGACTTCTGGGGTGTTTCTCTTTTGGAAGTAAGTCTCTTATGAACCCTCTAAATCCCTCCACAGTCCACAAAGATTGTTCTTCACCCTTTCTCCCTGTTGTGAAGGTCTACTGCACACAAGATGGATTTCACAATACCTCTAGGCATGTCAAGGATGTCAAAGGCTTCCAGGCATTATGGAGCTGAGCAGAGAGCCATGGGTAGTGTTTCCTTCTACTTGATTCATAAAGTAGGCAATGTGGCTCTTTGAACCATATAAGCAGTTTATGTATAGATGAGACTGTAAAGGAGGTTAAGAGTTGCTACTGTAAGCTCCCAGTTCAAACTGCATTTCAATAGAAAGCTGTGACTGTTGATTTGAATAGATACATTTCAGAAAAAAAGCAAAAGAAAAGGAAAATTAGCCTACTGCTCAAATTTCACTCTAAGATCCACAGTAGTGCTCTGTAAGGAGGGGCAATAGCTCTCTAGGAAAGGGGCGGATATGAATTGGGTTCAAACATGTCAAAGGCTATAGCATACTTTAGCTTAGAGCACTCTCCTCTTGTATGGGGTGGTCAAGGGGTCATGGCTTTCTGGATGAGTGTATGAGCCTAGTACACAGCCTCCCTTTTCTCTCTTCCTCTCTACATACATGCCATCCTGCAGACACAACCATTCTCTAGAGGGAAACAAAAGTGATGTAGACTGTGAAAGCCAGCTGGGAACACAGGTCACAGCTGAACATATGCAGGAAGAAATTGACAGTGAAAGCAAGGCTTTTTAAAAAAAAAAAAATCATCAAGAAATGAAGACGAAGAAAAGACATTCATGAGACGAATGAAGCCTTGGAGAGCCCGGTAATGAAACTTAAACATTGCAGTAAAAAGGCTGTGTAAAAGCCTGCCACCGTCCTTCCCTTTGTTTGACTGTGGCTGGCTCTGCCAAGGACAGCCAGATTTAATCGCGTTAGAAAGACTATTTCAGTGGTAAAATCTAAACAGAGCATTATTCAAAAGAGAATTGGTCTTACATCTTGTCCATTAAGGCCAGCCAGACCAGTGTCTCCTTTGGCTCCTGGTTCACCCTGGAAAGAAATAATTTAAACAATCAAAAAAGTCATATTTCAAAACCTTTACTAAGAAAAAAGTCAGGAGAGCTATGTAGTTTGGCAATATATATAACAAAGTGATTAATTTGCTAATCCTCTGGAAGAAGCACGCATTTAAAAATAAGCAATTCTGAGCCCTAAAACCAAAGAAGTTCAAAGGTTCAAAGGAACACTACATAAAAATGATTGGAGGAGAATTAGAAGAATTACTTTTTTTCTTCTATAAGCAAGAAGGAATTTTCCAGAGGGCAATGTGGCAATATATATCAAGTCTCTTAAATCATTTCCTTACACCTGGCCTTGTGATTTTACTTTAAGAGTGTATCCTAAGGAAATAACCAGATGCAAAGCTTAAGGCACCTTATAGGGAACACAGTGGTATTTACGAGAAACATTCCACATGCCCAGGGAATAAGGACCTGATTCAATAAATTATCTATCACACTTAGATAAATGGACTATGGTTCAGCTACAAAAGTCATATTATACATATTTCATCCTATAAAAGTACTGGTATCTAAACAGTAGAATTCAAAGAACAAATTGATAAGTCCAGTGTATATACCTCAGCTAATATGCACTCTTTTGTTTTTTATTTTTTTAAGAGATTGAGTGTTCATTCCAATTGGGACAAGTTGACAAAGCTTAGGGAACGTTGTGGGAATGGAGGCAGAAAGGGAAGGAGGCAGAGGAGTCTGAAGGGTCCACTGGACAAGACAGAGTTACCATAGAACCTGTAGTTACCAGCGCAAGACCAAGCCAGTCAGAACCCTGCCATAGATGATGGAGACACATTGTAGGCTCCACCCCTTAATAAGGGGCTTCTGGTAGATGTCATGTGCTCTTAGTAAGTTACAATTGCTCAAGAGGATAATTAATATCATTGTGGATGATAATAACAATAGTGACAAAATGTTTTTGCTCAGTTTCTGTATTAAAGGTAGATATATTTATTAGCACAGCATATAAACCTATCTGCGTGGAAGTCAGTATTTTGCTAGCAGCCTTCATAGGAAGATGTAGAACTCTCAGCTCCTCCTGCATCATGCCTGCCTGGATGCTGCCATATTCTTGCCTTGATGATAATGGAATGAACCTCTGAACCTGTAAGCCAGCCCCAGTTAAATGTTGACCTTATAAGAGTTGCCTTGGTTACCAATTCCACATCTGATAGAGGTCTAATATCCAATATATACAAATAACTCAAGAAGTTAGACTCCAGAGAATCAGACAATCCTATTAAAAATGGAGTACAGAGCTAAACAAAGAATTCTCAGCTGAGGAATATGGAATGGCTGAGAAGCACCTAAAGAAATGCTCAACATCCCTAGTCATCAGGGAAATGCAAATCAAAACAACTCTGAGATTTCGCCTCACACCCATCAGAATGCCTAAGATAAAAAACTCAGGTGACAGCAGATGCTGGCAAGGATGCAGAGAAAGAGAAACACTCCTCCATTGCTGGTGGGGTTGTTGTAAGCTGGTACAACCACTCTGGAAATCAGTCTGGCAGTTCCTCAGAAAATTGGACATAGTACTACCTGAAGACCCAGCTATTCCACTTCTGGGCATATACCCCAAAGATGCTCCAAAGTATAATAAGGACACATGCTCTACCATGTTCATAGCAGCCTTATGTATAATAGCCAGAATCTGGAAAGAACACGGATGTCCTTCAACAGAGGAATGGATACAGAAATTGTGGTACATTTACATAATGGAGTACTACTCAGCTACTAGAAACAACAGCTTTACGAAATTCCTAGGCAAATGGATGGAACTAGAGAATACCATCCTGAGAGAGATAACCCAGTAACAAAAGAACAAACATGATATGCAGTCACTGATAATTCGATACTAGCCCCAGAAAGCTCTGAACACCCAAGAAACAACTCACAGACCTTATGAAGCTCAAAAAGAAGGAAGGCTAAAATATGAAAGACTCAGTCCTTCTTAGAAAAAGAAAAAGATCATTTATTCATTATATATTATTATGTAACAAATTTTGTGAGCTATAATAATATTTTATAAAATAAATAAATTAATAAAAAAAGAAAAAAAAAGAAAAAAAAAGAATTGCCTTAGTCATGGTGTCTGTTCATAGCAATAAACCCCAACTGAGACAATCATTAAGATGATTTTTAAAAATTCTATCCTTCATAATTTTTAGTGAGCATTGCTATTTTTCTTGCAAAAATATTGAACTAAGCACAATTTTAAGAAGTTATAAAAATTTAAACAGTGAAATCATCTATAAACAGAAATACGGACATGTACTCCCAATAATCTAAGATTATCAGCTTCTAATGAAATGAAATATAAATAACTTCTGGAGTATAATACACACACAGGTAAAATAAAATAAACAACCCCAATTTTCCTAGCAAGTAGAGACTAGAAATGCAGTGAGTATTTCAAGTCTAAAATATAAGGTGAAGTGTTACTCAGGCGTCTCAGTGGCCACATTCATCTTTTTGGATTCATATCCTTTTAAAAAGTTAAAAACTGATTTTCCATCCAATGACATGGCTCAGTAGGAAGGGACACTCAGCACTAAGCTGCAGGACCTGAGCTCAGTCTCTTCATCCCACATAGCAGGGGGAGAGAATCGACCCCTGAGCTGTCTTCTGATTCTCGCTTCTGTGCAATGGCATGCAGGCCTTCTCTATCTCCCACTTTCCAAGCCAAAACAACAACAGCAACAATACCCCACGAATGAACCTAATTTGAAGAATTATCTCTCAGTTATCCTAGACACATTTCAAACAGTCTCATCCCATTGAGCTCCTCGCATTTTCTATCATGAAAGCACATTCACCTGGACAGTGATGTTCACAGAGAATGTTACCTATGACTGAAAGCTTAGGCATTGTGCATCTAGCACTATAGGATGTGGCTAATGGGGTGTGCAAAAGGATCTTAAACAACCACAGATTCTAAGGACAGGAGTCCTATCAACAGGGATGATAAGAACACTGGCTGCTCTTTCGAGGACTCAGCTTCATTACCTAGTACCCACGGGGTAATTCAAATCTATCTGTAACTCTAGTCCTAAGGGAACTGGCATTCTCTTCTGGCTTCCAAGGTACCAGGCATATCCGTGTTACACAGGCATACATGCAGGAAAAACACCCATATACATAAAAATAAATTCTAAACAAGAGTCCCATCTACAGAGAAGAAAATATTTATCTACTTATAAAAATGTTGCCTACACGGCACAGAAGAGTTGTTTATGAAAGTGGAGTGAAATTTCTGGCACAGGAAGACAAGTAGAATTTTATAGGTGCCATCATTAATATTTGAAATGTATTTTACTTCAAACAAACACAATCTCAAGTTTGAAATAACTCAGGGGCTAGTGATTCAGTTCTATGGCACATCCTATGCTAGCATAAATTGTATAAAATCCATATTCGTATAGAACATTGACAAACTTGGCTAAAAGAAGGGCAAAGGAAGATGATGGTGATGGTGATGGGGAGAAGGATGATGTTGAAGATGGTGGTAGCAGTGCTGCTGATGCTGATGTAGCGACTGTGATGCTGCAGAGAACAGAGCTGATAGTCTGATGAAGTTAATCCTGTAGGGTAAGGGGGTGCATTGTAACAGAAAGCCAAAGAAACAGCATACCACTTCAAAGTGATCTCTCGTGTCAATAGCAATAACAACAAAATCTACTTTAAGCACCAACATTCCACATAGGAGTAAACCAAAGGCAAGACATTTTAAGTCATATGTCCAATGTCCCCAATTCAACTCAGGCACCGTGACTTAAAGCCGGCGCTCTAAAACCATTAAACTCGTTTGTTTCACAACATAAAAACATTATGAAGCTGAAATGCTGCACATCTGGTTCTCTTTAAAGAAGGAGGCAAAGTCACTTAAAATGTTCATAGTGTGGGTCCCAGAAGGCACGTGGGGGCTGGAGAGACAGCATGGTGGCCCGGATAGCTTGCTGCTCTTCCAGAATACTGAGCTTTGTGCCCAGCACAGGCATCAGATGCCCCTATACCTGCCTGCAGCTTCAGCTCTTAGGGGATCCTATCGCTTTGTTCTTCCTGGACAAACACATGTGCTCACAGGTGTGCATGCATGTGTATGTCTGTGTGTGTCTCTCTGTGTGTGCATGCACACTCACCTCCCCATGCAAGAAATTAATAAATACATATTTTTTAAGAGAACAATAGGCCGGTCGGTGTTTTGATTGAAGGATATGCATTTGGCAGAGTCATGGTATATAGTAAGGTTCATTTACGCTCTATCTGCACACCTATCTGTCTGTCACGGGGTGGTCTAACCTCAGAACTCTTGGCAACTCTCCTCTGTAGGGTGTCCCCTACACTGCTGGGTGTTCAGCATCATCCCAGGCCTCATTTCACTGCAGGCCAGAAGCCATCCTGTCTTCTACTCCATGTCTCTTTGGTAACAGCAAATCAAAATGTCTACAGACCTTTCTAAATACCCCCCTAGAGAGCGACACTACTTCCGGTGAAGAAAACCATCGATATATTCATTGAATATATAGTGTAGATATGTAATATGTTCGTGATATAAAACACTCCAGTGATCCAAAGCATGTTGTCATAAACAATGAAAAGAAGGGCTGAAATGTGCAGTCTTGCACTTAATTCTGGGTTGATCAGACAGCTGCCTTGTAAGTGTTAAAGGATGAAAAGAATGCATAGCTGAATGCAGCTCAGACACAGAGTGGACAGTCCCAAGCATGGAACAAAGATATCCATAACAAAGAAAAGTAGTGTGCTTGATAAATTACTAGCAAACTAATAGGACTGCTATCATCTGAATCAAGAATAAAATACAAAAATACTACTTGGTGGCAGACTGATTAAAAGAATTAACAGGAAGAATTTTCGTTATTCGTTAGAGAAAGAAGTATATTCTAACTGGTAGTCAGGCTAAATGTGTAGGGGAAAAACACCAAAGAAGTACAGAGGTGTTAGATGACAGGCTTGTTTTAAGTGGAATCAACTAGTCAGGCTCCAGGCAGGATGCAAATGATCATGACGGCTTCTCTGTTTTAAATTCTATCATTGTTTGCAAAAAAATGAAGTGGTGGGCTTTGAATCCAGACGAAGAAAAAAAAACCATACATTCATGTGTTGCATATTTAATACATCTCAGACAAAAGAAAGTTGGAAATAGTAACCAGCTGCTTCTTTCTCTGCGCTGGAGAGAAATGAGCATGAACCAAACTGTAGCCTTCGAAGTTTCATCTCAAATTTAAGAACCACTTACTCTGACATCCGAGGGAATTAGCAAGCAGGAAGAACGGAGTGGTTGTTTCTTGGTATTTCACTTGGTTTTAAAAGACAGAAGAGTTTTGAAAATACATAGTGTCTGAAGGTTTCTTTTAAACATATAACTCTGGAAAGTTAGACTGATGGGAATCAAAAATTAATTCTAACCAAAGTATGGAGGAAAGAAGGGAGTCAAGTCTCACTGAGGACTTTCCCACTCTCTGTTCTTTCCTGAAACTGATGTTAAGATTAGATCATGCTGTTGAGTAGCAAAGTCCTTTTTACAGTGTATGAATTTCCCCGGAAATGTCTGTAGAAACAGGTAAGGTATTAGTGTTGTATATTTCTATAGAGATCATCAGTAACATAACAGTACATATTTCCCCTACCAGGACTGGTGCTTTATACAGGACAGATTACTTTTTAAATGTGTCTGTGCATATGAGCAGGTGCCTGCAGAGAGGCCTGAGATGTCAGGATGCGCACAGGGCAGGATTATGAGTAGTCTGGAATCACCCATATAGGTGCTGGGAAGCAAACTCTGATCCTCTGCACAAACATGCTCTGTAGCAAGCAGTTGGAATGAGACTAGCTCCCATCTGCTCCTGTATCAAATACTCAGACCCCCGTGGGTGGAATTGTTTGGGAAGATTAGAAGGTAGGACCTTAGTGGAGAAATTTCATCACTGAGGGTGAGGGGGAGGGGGGAAGATTTCAAACGACTATTCCCAATGTGTCTCCCTGACTTCTACTTGTGTGGATAGAGACTGAGCTCTCAGCTGTGAATGCCACCATGCCTTTGTGGCACCATCATGGACTCTAACACTCTGAAAACGTAAGACCAATTAAATGCTTTCTTTGGTATGTTGTCTTGGCCATGGTGCTTGTCATGAGAGAAAAGTAAATGAACACATGCCCTTAACCATTGGTCCATTTCTCCAGCACCATAGGCGCTTCATTCAGTTCTCTCAGAGACCATGATTGGCTAGTATTTTCATCCCCATTTTGCTGGGATAGCTCAGGGACTATAAGTAACTTCCAATCTCAAAGTACTTCCACCATTGCAAGTTACTTGCTCTGCAAAAGTAAAATCTCATTTGGTTTAGGTTCTCTTTGTCCACAAGCCTGGGGCTTTCATTGATTTCGGCTGCAGCTGACTGACAGACAGCTCCTATAAAGTTAGTTGCATGAACCACCAGGGCCAATGCGCATTTCAAACTCTATCGGCATTGCTTTCCTTGGTCTTCTGTTTCTGGAATTGTTGTGGAGCCAGTGAATTAATTTAACTCTGGCAAGACAACATAGGCAGGTGAGAGGAAGTGATGCTCCTGAGTATCAAAGGTCACCAAAGTGAGCATATTAGTTTCAAGAGGGGGACAGTTCCAAACCACCACCTTCTGGTTTCCCGAGGTGACCTCAGCCGCATTTGCCCAGGTGCCCTCGGTGAGAAGCAGCTCACCAACAACCAATACTGTCCCTTTAAGTTCTATCACACTCTCACACTTCCTTCAGTCCTATTTCTCGAGATCTGTTTCCTATTCTCTATTTGAAGAATAAACCTTTCAGTGGGGTTCTTCGAAATGTTTCTAAGAACTAAATGGAAGGTCTATTACTTGAAACCCAAAAACTACATGTCTCACTAAAATTTTTTCTCTATTCACTGGCATTCAAAACAGACTGGGAGTGGTGGCCCAGTGGTGGTGCCAGTGCTTAAGAGGCAGAGGCAGGTATACCTCTGTGAGCTTGAGCCTAGCCTGATTTACAAACTTGAGTTGAAAGGCAGCCAGCCAGGACTGTACAAAAACAAAGAAGCAACAACAACAAGTCCAGAAAAGATGCAGCCTTTGCGAAGATTTGCTGACTCAAACAGTAGACGGCTCTGTTCTCTTTAAGAAACAGTTTAACATAAAGCCTGTTATTATTATTTCCAGAGTCATGGCTAGCAGTTAACTCTGCTAATTGCTATAGGAGGAAAACTGCCCAGTTGCCATTTATATAAGCACTGCAAAATTCAAGACTCTCTTAGAATTGGCCTCTGGGAAAGATACAAGTAGGGGATGGTCATTCGTGTTCTCTAGTAGTCTCAGAATTTCCTGGCTCCTGAAACCCGAGTTTTTGGAATAGAGACAAAAGGGGCATTCTCGGGACTGTTCCCATGACTTCTGATGATGACAGGCCGCAGTTAGTCAGTGCACCACGAAAAACATCACAGTGCAGAACACAGGCAAACTGCACATTACAACCTACCCCTTCCCATCACTTACAACTGCAGTGTCTAGGTGATAAATGACAAATAGTAAGAAGCAAGCCCTCTAGAAATAAGAGAGTAAGGCACTAGGAATGGATGAGAGGGGCAGAAGGGGAGTAGGGAAAGGGCGGCTGGTTTTTATAGGTAGAGGCAGCATAGTGATAAATCCTAGCTAGTGGAACAGAACAGGAGAATGATGCTTTGGGGGAAGGCCAAATCCAAAGGGATGTCTATGGGAGGAGATAGGTAATGGGCAAGAGCAAGACATCAAATGGAATACTAAAGGCCCATACTGCAAAGCTACTAATCAGGACCAGCTCGGCTCGCCGGTGTACACAAGGACAGAGGCACAGAGTAGGTCTCATAGAGAATCCTGAGGAAAACGATGGAATTTGAAATGACAGTGCCAGGCTGACTAAGGCTTGTTGCCACATGCAGAGTAAATTCCCCAAACTGCCAAATCATCTGCGTAATGGCCTGGCCATTTCCAAATTACAGCGATGTCAGCAATAATATTTCAGACCATTTCCAAAATTCCCCATTTCATTTTATTTTGCTGATGCGGAAAGGAAATGAAACTCGATACACATTTGAGAGAAGCAATTCGGTCCTCTGCAGCTGCTGCCTGGTATCCAGACAGAATGACAGATCCAGGGAATTCTCCATAATCATCGTGGGCCAATTTCAACTGGTCTGGGAGCCATTGCTTTCTTCTCTGTCACTGACTCATTTCTTGTCTAACTAGGATGAATGCATTACACAATTTTTTTTTTCTTTGCTGGTTTGGGAATGGAAGTTTCTAAAATACATTTTAAAATGAATTGCCACTCTCTTAGAACTAATAAGATGCTGGGCATAAGGAATTTTATGATAGAAAAAAAGTCATGACTTTTTTTCTGCCCTGAGCTGTAGTTTCTTTATTTGTAACCTTGAGCTAAGGGTATTGCTAGCTCCTGGCTGATTTTGCACTTACCTCCCGTGAAAGGTATTTATGAGCTGCCCGTAAATTATTTTTGTCAAAATAGAAACATCCACTACTATAAATTCATGATACTGAAAACAGTAGTCTGATCTGTGTAATTCTTTCCTCACGATTAAAACACTCCTTCATGAAGGAGAGGCAAGAAGTTCAGACTCAAAAAGCTAACAAGAGTTATAGGACTAGGGAAGCCCAGAATGCCACAGGGCCCCAAAGCTGCAGCCAACTACAACAGCTGCAGCCTGAAGACCCTTCAGTGGGTAGTTTTCTCCAGTCTTCTTTCCTGCGGAGGTAGGCTTTTTGTCTTTGAGTTACCCATGTTCCTGTAAGGAGCCCCCAAAATCCATTGGTTCACCAAGCTAGATTTGGATGGAATTGTTTTCTTGTTCTATGATCTCTTCCATCCCCAGGATGAACAAATGCTTGCTTAGGTCTCCTAGAAGAGTCACATCTAAGAAAATGAGAAGTATCCTTAATCACAGAAAAAAAATGTAATCTTGGTAAGAGTAAGGCGAGACTTTAATAGCTTATTATTAAGTCATGTAGAAAATATGAATACTTTTCCTGTGCTACCTCTGACTACCTCATCTGTGCTTTTTGCCTTTATACATGTTAATTTCTTTCTAAATACGATGTTTTAAAGAGTTTATCTTATTGCTATTATTATAAATCGTGTGGGTCAACTCTAGTCACTGGACCTGGACTGAAGAAACTCAACTGTACATTTGAGATCGGAGAACAATTTCAACTAAATCAGATTGAAATTGCTATGACAGGCAAGCGGAGGTGCCTCTGCTGGTCACTTCTATAGTGATAAGGCCACTTGCACTGTGAAGTGTTAGATAATCAAGCAAGTTAGTAGCATTGCAGTTTTATACAAAACCTTGTACTAAGCACGGTGGATAAAGGGGCTTATCATTGCTGTCTGGGGAAGAGTAATCTGTGGCAATTTGCAAGGGAAACCACAATGTTGAAAGCCACATGAATTCAAGAGTAAAGAAAGTACTAAAAAGAAAAAAAGTAGTCATTCCCGGGAATGTTTATGTTTCACACAAAAGCTAAGTTAGCCCCTGCAGTACATTAAAACTTAAATGATCTGTCATCCTAACAGCTGCAGCTCACAGAGATGAATGGATCAGGAGGAAGAGACTCAGTGGCTAGGTGAAGTTTCTCTTATTAGCCAAACAGGGGACAATTTTAGTATCAGTGAGGACAAGGTCAATGAATTAAAGCAGATCTATTAAACCAAAACCCAAACAATAAAATATAATTGGTAGCCATCTGCAGATGCAAACGCTTGGTTTTGAAAACTATATAAAGTGAAAAATATTTAACAAATCCTTCTTACTGGTGTACAACATGGCATAATTGGAGACTTGATTCAAGACAGTTCCTCCTTACAAAATATTACATTTAACAAAATAGAGGGTATAATAAAGTTTAAATATCATCATTTTGGCTGTCCTCATAGAATGAATGGATCTACATATTGGTGAGAAATGACTTTTACAAACAGAAAAAAAAGTATTCTACGGTGGCTCAAGAGATGCTTCAGCTATATAAGCACGAGAAGCCAAGTTCAGACCCATAACATCACATTAAAAACTAATATCGAAGCCATAGGTGAAGTGCATGCCCTTAATCTAAGAGTTCATAAGGCAAAAATCAGCAGATTCCAGGGCCCATTGATCACCTAGTCTGGCCCAGTCAGTGAATTCCACCTTCAGTGAGTTAACTGGTCTTAAAACAAGGTGGATAGGACTTGAAAAAGACACCTAAATATGTCATCCAGGCTTCAGATGTAATCACACTCTTACACACACACACACACACACACACACACACACACTGGAATAGAAAAGACCAATAACTTATCTAGAAAACTCAAAGTACAGCTTCAAAAGCAGAGTGAATTAAGCAGGACAGAACACTAGAACTCTACCTAAAGTAGAGGATCTAGACCAAATGAGCCACAAATACAATTTTTTTTTTTTTTAAAAAAAAAAAACCCATTGGAAAGGAAAATACAGGAAATGAAGAATACCAGACCTTTTGAGTTATAGGCACACTTGGGACAATCAATGACATGGACCAGATCTTCACCGAAATCGCAGAAGAAAACTCCCCCCAAACTAAAGAGAGAAACACCTACATGGTTACATGAAACACACAGATCACCAAATAGACAACCAGGAAAGGAAGCCCCTGTAGCATTGCTGTAGTTAAAACACCGAGCATGCATAACAAAGACATAACAAAGGGAGTTACAAGAGAAAAAACACAAGTCATGTATAAAGGAAAATCCATCAGGATAACAGTGTTTTCAATGGAAACTTTGAAAGCCAAAAGAGCCTCAAGCAATGGATTCCACATCCTAAAAAACCATGACATCCAGCCTACACTAATATACCACACTAAGCTATATGCCATAATTGAAGGTGAAAGTTTCCCTGATATAAACAGCCTTACAGAGTTTATATCCACCAAACCAACCCTAAAGAAAGCAAAAGAAGCAACGTATTAGGATGAAGAAGGAATGAGCAAAGCTAGGAAACTGTGAGAAAAATACAAAATCACAATTATTAAAGCACAAAATTCCACTGATGACGCGTAAGCACCAAAATTCAACAACTTGGTGACTGGAGCTCACACACATGGAGGGAACCATGGCTCCAGCTGCATATGTCACAGAGGATGGTCTTACCGGGCATCAGCAAGAGAAGAGGCCCTTTGTCCTGTGAAGGTTTGGTGCCCCAGTGTAGGGGAATGCCAGGGCATGGAGGTGGGAATGAGTAAGAGGGTAGGTGGGGTAACACTTTCATAGAGGCAAGGGGAGGGAGATGGAATGGAGGATTCCAGAGGAAAAACCAGGAAAGGGGATAAAATTTGAAATGTATGTAAAGAAAATATCCAATAAAAATAATAAAAAATTTTAAAAAGAGAAACAAGAAAAAAAAAAAAAAAGAAATAGAAGTACTCCCAATCTCCTTTGATATCCAAACCAAGTAAACAAACACACACAAAGAAACAAAACCACAAACCAATATCTCTGATGGATATAGACCCAAAAATGCTTAGTAAAATTCTTACAAATAGACTACATATATACATAAAAAGATTATACACCATGACCAAGTTGGCGTATTAACAAAATGTAGGGATGTCCAACATAGGCAAGTCAATACATATAATAACATAAATGAACTTAAGGAAGAATAAACACATGATCATCTCAATACACCTAGAAAGATGCTTGGACGTGCCTTCATTTTAAAGTAGTACAGAATATAGACCTAGAGAAAACATTATAAAAGCTATACAGGAAAAAATTTATAGCCAACCTCCTCCTAAATAAAGAAAGCTTGAAACAATCATATTGAAATCAAGAACCAGTCAGGATCTCTTGAATCCCCCACTCCATTTCAATACTGTGCTTGAAGTACTAGTTGGAGCAAGAAGACGAGTAGAAAATTAAAGTGATTCAAATGGGAAAGGAAGAAGATGAGCTGTTCCTATTTGCAGATGACATGATATTGATATGTAAGAGATCCCAAAGAGTCTTTTTAAGAACTTGTAGATATGTTAAACAATTTCAGTCATGTGGCAGAATACAGAATCAACAAGCATAAATCAGTAGCTAGTTTATAACCAAGGACAATCATACAGAGATGGAGATCATGAACAAGTCACATTAGCAATAGCCTCAAAAAATATCTAGGAATGAGCCTAAGGAACTATAGTATCTCTACAATGAAATCTTTAAATTTCTGAAGAGAGAGTTAAGACAGAAAATAGAAAGACATCCCATGTTCATGAATTGGTAGAATTAACATTGTTAAAATGACCTTCCTACCATAGCTCTTTATAGACTCAATGCAATCCTAATGATAATCCCCTCATCATTCTTCACACAAACATGAAAATTGCCCTAAAACTCATATGGAACCACAAAAGATCCTAGATAGCCAAAAATATCCTGAACAAAAATTAACAATGCTGGAGGGATTGCAATTCCGGAACTTAGGCTATACCATAGAGCAGTGGTTCTCAATCTTCCTAATTCTGTGACCCTTTAATACAGTTCCTCAGGTTGGGGTGATTGCTCAACCATAAAATTATTTTCATTGCTATTCATACCTATAATTTTGATATTGTTTGAATCCTAATGTAAATACCTGTGTTTTCCAATGGTCTTCAGTGATCCCTGTGAAAGGATAACTCAACCCCCTGGAGGGAAGGGAACCTAGTCTGGATGTATTATATAAGAGAAGAATATATTTTTAATACTAAGAAAAACAAAACAAAAAAAGCACCACGACAAAAAAAAAAAAAAAAAAAAAAAAAAAAAAAAAAACAAAAAAAACAAAAAAAAACCAAGTTGGGAGGAAAGTGTTGATTTGGATTATATTTCTCCATCACTGTTAATCCTTGGAGGAGGTCAGGGCTGGAATTCAAGCAGGTCAGGAACCTGGAGGCAAGAACTGATTGCAGTAGTCGATGGAGGGGTAGTGCTTAATGGCTTGCTTCTTATGGCTTGCTCAGCCTGTTTTGATATAGAACCCAAAACTACCAGCCCACTGAAGACAACACTAACAATTGATGGGGCCCTCCCCAGTTGATCACTAATTGAGAAACTGCCTTACAGCTGGATCTCATGGAGGCATTTCCTCAACTGAGGCTCCTTTCTCTGTGATGACTCCAGCTTATGTTAAGGTGACAGACACAACACCAGCCAGTACAACATCCGTGGGAGAAAAGGATGGTAGTTCATTTCCTTCTAAGCTATGGTGTAAGCTCATTGACACATGCTTGTATCTATTTCTTCTTTATTTCCTTTGATCATATAGCACAGGGCTCAGTAAACTCCTTGTGTTTGTAAAGATGTCTGAGAAATCTCAGGCGTTTTCACAAAAGAAGAGCACTACCAAATGGTCCCGATTAGATTTCATTTTGTCTTTGTAAGGATGGTTTGTTTCATTACTTATTTTTTCTGGGATCTATTAGAGAAAGGTCAGTCAGACTTCCTGTGTCTTTATTTCTTTGTAAATGTATGTTGGCATGGCTTGATGATTCAGATATAGTCTCTGTAAGTCCATAGGACTTGAGTAGACATAGGTAGTAGGTCTTAATTTGATCCATCAAAATGGAGTTTGCAAAAGGCCCCGACTCTTGGAAGAGAATATGTAGAAGATAAGTGTGTTCATATTTGTAGTGAGTCACAAAGCTATGTGGCTTCTCATGCATGTCAAAGTGGGCATGGCTCCTTGGCTGCAGAAAACTGATACTAGGCCTGGTGAGAAATTTTTCCCAGGGGAAAATTTATAGATGTGTTACATACACTGTTCAGGGAGTGGAAGCATATAGCTTGAGAGGGAACGAGGTAGGCGGTGTTCTTTATAGATGTAACTCCAGGTATTCCCTGCATTACATGTGTATGTGTATTTATGGATAAAAGTGACTAGTGTTCTTCAATCTCTTGTTGTTTTTCAGGGATCTCTGAGGGTACTTCTTACAATGCAAACTTGTAAGGCATGAGGCTGCTTCTGATCTAGTGGACCAGGAGGTTTCAATGTAGGAAGTCTGCAAGCCATATTCTGAAAGACACTGAGTATAATTTATATCTGGTGCTTCTCGTTAAAGTATATTCATTGGTAATTAACGGCAATCACATCTTAAGCAGAAACACACACTTTCTCACACTGAAACATGCAAGAAAAGGACTTTTTCAATGCATGGAAATATGTCATAAAATGTTTTGTACAGCAACTATTAATTTTAATAGATGTTTTCTATATATGTTATTTAAAACAAAAAAAAAAAACAGTAAGATTAACGATAAAAGATTTTTTTCTCTTTTTGTAGACTGATGTACAGGAAAAAATATTTTTCTATTTTTGTCTTTGCACAACTAAGCAAAACAAACATATTCAAGTTTGAGTATAGGTAGAGCAAAATCTCTAAAATATGATGCGAAAGGAATGCATGTTTTAACAAGATCCTAAATGGGATTTTCAAAAGACCCTCTGGGCCTACTTGAGCTCTTACAATCTATTAAATTCAATTTATATAGGTGGAAACTCCTTATTATGCACTTTATGATAATATGCATTTTAAGATGTCCCATGATAAATATTATCCTCACTACTAGATCATAATGGTTATTAACTCAGTAAAATTCATAATATGCCTTTTAAATGATCCAAACTTTCAATGACTCTTAGGGGAGACTTATTTTTTAGTGAGCTGTTGAAATAAAGGAATTTCTACAATTTTGTGAACAAAGCAACATAAGCCTAGTATTTGAAAATGTTCTTAAATAATGAATGGAACTTAGTTCTGGGCCCCATGTCATTGGAGTGTCTAATATACTACTCCTTAAGAACTCTGTTTGAAGTTTACAATCCTGACTCCTGTTTCTGCTCTTACCATAGTTTTGCTGACTAGGTCACTCACAAATGTGTCTAAAAGACATCAGAGTCACTCCTCACTCAGCATTCTTTTCTATTCTAACAGGGCCGAAGTCACCCTGGGGCCACATAGCTCTAGACCACAGGAATGATCATATTTCCACCAATTATTTCTCCTCAGTCCCTGGGAGGTAAGCTCTTTCCCAAGTCTTAACTTGCCACTTCAGAAGTGGGGTGCTGCGGGGAAGACCAGAACACTCCCTCCAGCTGCAGGACCTAAGTTGACTATACCTTTGAACCTTGTACTATTAAGATTTCTATACTAAGGAATTAGTTTTGCAATGCTGGTGAAAAGATTTCTTCCCCAAAAGACCCGTGTTGCAGTGTGCTCTATGTTTTGAACCCCGTGAATGAAAAAATATGACATATTAAATTTTTCCTACTTGACTGTAGAAAACTGGCCCAAGTCTACACTGTATTCCTTTCCTAAAGACTGCAGTCTATACGTTATTCTGCACACTGGCAAGAAGGAAATCTAAGTAATAGGAACTTAAAAGGAGTTCTAGAAGTGTTTGTTTCTATAGCATGATACTCTAGTTTGCCTTCCGGTGGCTCCCAGATGCAAGGTAAAAAAATTGCAGCTATCTGTGACACACAGTCTCAAAAATAAAGGGGACAGAAATCTAGGAAGACAACCTTCATCACTTCCTTAACCTCTGGCCACCACTAATGCACCTGGGAATACACATGCAACGCGCACACCCACACACACAGGCATGTGTGTGCACATGCACACGCACACACACCAATTAGTTAGGAACAACTATAACAAAGATGACCTCTATGGTGAAAGTGACATGGCATTACTAAGAATAAAGAAAGCCTTGGCTGGCACTATGGTTCACAGGCTTAGCACACAGCAAGAAATGTTCTTTTCTGCAGAGAAATTTGGTTTTCTACCAGAATCTGGTTCCCAGCACCCACTGTGGGCAGCTGACAGCCAACTCCAGGGAATCCAGTGTCTCTGGTCTCTTTCAACAGCAACACATGTGTACTCATACCCACAAACACACATACATATGCATAACTACAAAACAAATTCTAAGACAAGAAAATTCTAAGCATGCGTATTGTGAATTGGTTGATTCTATAATGTAATATTAGAAAATAATAGACTTACATACTAAAGAATAAAACAAACAAAACACCAAAACTCCTCATTAATATCTCAGCAGGTTGTATATGAGAGATCACATTGATGAGTTAGTTTTGAAACTGATACACAAATTCTAAGATACTAGTTTGCTCAAAATAACCTTAAAGAGCTACTATGTGCCTGTTTCCTGCTGAATGCTCACTGGGGTGAGTTAATTGTGCAGTGTTACATTGTTACAGAAATGGAGAATAAGTAGGCCTGGGGGTCAGATGAGGGACTTCTTCATTTCCCCCTCTCTGTGTCATCTCCATTCCCAATGACTTTACTGCCTGTCACCTTCCCGTCGCACAATCACTGGGGCATTGCCATTCCTGGTCTCAATTTTATTATTGATCATTGTAGCAACTATCTAAGCTGATTTCCATTTGTAAGTGCATTTCTTGTGTTCTATGTTTTTAATTTACAAACTTCCTAGGAAAGAGATTTATCTCAGAAGCAGAGTACTTGGCTACTGTGAGCAAGGCCTTATGTTTGATCATCTATACCATTAAAAAAAAGATGAAAAAATACTTAAAACATATATGGACATAATATACAAAAACATGTGTTAATACAGATATTAAAATGTTATGTAATATTTGTACATGAATAACAATACTTATAGTCCAAGGATATAGATATATAGTTATGAATTTAAGCTTTATTAATACAAAATATATGAAACTCATATACTTTCAGTATTTCAAAATATAAAGGTATGTATAATATACATGTTTCCAAGTTAAAGAGTCAACCAGTCCTTATGGACTTACTATTTTCTTCTTTTCTTTTCTTTTCTTTCCTTTTCTTTACTTTGGGCTAAACTGCATCTTAGGCCCAGGTCCCTTAGCACTGTGCTGCTGAGCTATATTTCCAGCACATTCAATGTTAAAATGGGTATCTATTCATCTCAATATCCAGTTTTTATTATTGTGATATATATCCTTCTAGTTAATTTATGTAAACTCACATAAAGTCTCAATTTTCAAAACAATTGGTCATTATAAATGGATATCACATGCATATCATTTTATAATATTATATTCTTTCAACATTCAATATGACATTTTAATTGTGTTACTCATATAGTCATAAACCTATTTTTGTTAATATTCTATAATATTATATGTTGTAATAAGTATGTTATAATATTATTACATATAATATATCATTAAACATATCATATTATTATATATGAAATATCATATGTATCATTATGTATCATGATATATGACAATATATGAATATATAAACATATCTATATAAATATATAATTTATAATTCAGAATGAATAATATATAATAATATATAATAAAATTTTCATAATATTCTATAATAGAGCTATGCCATAATGTATTAGATTATTTCCTGTTACGAATATTGACTTCCCAGTTTTGTGCCTTCACAAGTAATAGCAGTGTATTCCCTACAAGGAAGCCCTCTGCACAGTTTGTACTGTGCACATACATAATAGGTGATACTTATATTATGACATCTGTGGGCCAACTGTGCAGATCTTAATAAATGGTTGAATTCAGCTGACTCCATTAAGACTTGTATAAATCTTTATACTTCTTAAAGCCATAAACACCGCCGTTTGCTCGTGACATACGTCACAGTAGTAGGATTCTCGAGATGGTGATTGCTAGGTAAAAGGGTTATGCATTTTTCATTTGTGAACAGATGTTGCTAAATTGCTTTCCCAGAGAGAACATAGCTCCGCGCATACCACCAGCAATGCATGGGCATGCCTTCGCCTTTGAATTCCATCCAGCAACAGGTGCCAAATGGGTGCTAAGTCACGTCTCATAATCGCTTTAAATTACACATCACAGACTACCAGTTAGCTCTAGCTTTACTGTGTTAACATTGGGAAGTCGCTATTTAGTGGCTGCTTATTTATATATCTTACACATTTAAAAACTGAGTAATTTCGGGCTTTTGTTTTTGCATCAAAATGAAAAAAAAAATCCCCTGGAAACAGCAAGTGTTAATTATTACTATGTTAATAGTTTTACTTTATTTTACCCAACAGCATCCTGTGCCCCTGCAATGTTCAATTTTGTGTGCATTGATGAACAATTTTCCCATAATTTCTTTGTATATTTTGGTATGCATGCCCCGTTTTTAGTTTTCACAAATACACTACACCTACTCTGCTTTGATTTGGGCTTAACTCTTTCACCCATTTGGAATTTACTTTTGTTAGTGGTACAGTATCTTTCATGTGAATGAATTCAATCGTTCCAGAGTCTTTATAGATTTATTGATTGAAACATAAGAGTTATTATTGAGTAGAGGGTCAGCTTCCAGGGTCTTGCTCCTATATATGATACAATATTTGCAGCAATACAGAAATCTTATGGAAGGTTAGCATGATGTGCTTCTCAGCCTTTGTCTAAGAGGAAATGAAGAATTCCCCGATGTCTTCGGCTGGTAAATTATCCTAGTGGACAGAGACCCTTGTGTGAATCCAGCCTGGTTAGATCTGAGCTCAGTCCATGGGAGCTATAGTGGAAGGAGAGAACAGAACCTGGAAGATTTTTATGACCTCCACAGGTTCCAACCATCCTTAGTAATAATAGTGAGCTCACAGGGTGCCACCCATCCCACAAATATTAATAAACAATGCTCTTGAAATTTTATAAAGAAAAATGCCATAATGATGAAGTCTTATAAAAGAAACATTTCTCCCTTCTGCTCCTGCAAAAAAAAAATTCTATGTTCATTCATTAATTATGCATATAAACTTCAGGAGATAGTATCCAAGTTTAAAAAAATAATTGAAATATTTTGGAATTGCCATTTTTCTTGTGTGTAATTTATGAATTATTTTTGAAGTCTTAAAGTATTTTACTGTCATTTTGGAGAGGAGTTCCAATGTATGTTCCATCAGCGTCTACTCTATGCTTATGGTGTACTGGCAAGTGTTCTTTTTAAAACATTTCTCCTGATTATTCTTGATTTTAATGCTTAATTATCATTTTATGTAAGTTGACTTTGGATAAAATACATCCATTTTCAATATATCTGCTATTAATGAATTAACTTCTCTCACAAATAACTAAAATATCTTTCCAGCAAGTTCTCGATAATTTTCTTAAAATTCACTTTACAGTGAGGAGACTAATATCTTTTTTTTTCCAATCCATGTTATTTTTTATGTGATGAAAATTTTACCTTTAGGAATTAGCTTTGCTTGTTCAATCTCTAATATGTTTTTAATATTTTTACAAACAATATTTATAGTTGTATTTCAGTAAAGATGTTTTATCGGTTCCTGTTACCTGAGGATTTAATTAATAGTGACTACTTCGTGTTATTCCAAACTTCAGTGGATGTCAATGGGACAAGTCAATTTCAATACTTGAACTGGTCGATGTAGTGCACTGGGTAATTCTGTAACAGGACTCTCCATGGACATCCTAATCTTGCCCTGTTTGGGTTTTGCTGAACAGTTCAATTCTATCTGCTGGTGTCTTATTTATTACATCTCTACACGTGCTTGTGAATGAAATCCAGTTGCAGGTCATTTTCCATTAGCTGTGGGGTTGAAATATGCAACTTCTGAGAGACTGTCTTTTCTTTATCTTAGGACATTTTAAATATTTAACTACTGAAATATGGGTCCATGCAATCCAACTCAGAAAGTCAGCTGCTCCTTTACCTCCTGGTGTGTTTTCAACCACTTTTCTAATCTCTTCCATAATTTTTAACATTGCCATATTTCCAGTTGTCATGGATTATCTTATTACATACTCTTCTTTCAGGATGCATATTAGAGCCCCCACACTCTTCCGTCCATCTTCTGAATGGAGTCACCTCTTCTGTCCCTAATTTGTCTCTTTTCTTGGCCCTACTTCCTCCCTGTTTACTTGAATTTTATTCCTTCACTGTGTTGCTCATATATTAAAGAAGATTTTAACATATTTTCCCTTCCTACACTGTGAAGGCTGTGGTTCCATAGATTTTGCTGACCATAGTTATTGATTTCCTGTTACTCATTTATTTCAAAGCTCCTCTTTGTGTTTCTATTTCATTTCTTTTTATTTTACTTTTTTTCTATGTTATTTTTTCCTTTATTTTGTGTTTGATTCTTTAAACTCACGTTTTATTCTGCATTAGTGCACTCTCCTCCTCGAAGCTTTGGATTCGCCCCATAGGTTTGAGGATGTTTTTCTGGGCATTAATTTTTATGGACTTTACTTTATTGGCTCTATTTTCTAATTGGCATTTTCTCCATTTCCACTTTTAATTACTAGGTACAGGAATTTTTTTCCTACAAAATATTCACATGTAATTTAAAATATTTGCCACTGAAACTAAATTTTATGTATGTCATGTAAATACTAAAAAGCAAAACAGGAAATGTATTGGGTTCTAGAAAAGTGGTCTTTAAAAAAGTTTTCATATATATTTATTTTTTACTGGATATTCTGTGTATTTACATTTCAAATGTTATCCCTTTTCCTCCCCTCTCCTACACCCCTCTCCCTGCTTCCATGAAGGTGCTCCCTCTCCCAACCACCTACTTCTACCTCAGCACCTTGGTGTTCCCCTACACTGGGAAAAGGAGCCTTCACTGGGCCAAAAGCCTCTCTTCCCATTGATGCCAGACAAAGTTGTCCTCTGTTACATATGCAGCTGGAGCCATGGGTCTCTCCATGTGTGCTCAATGGTTGGTGTTTTAGTCCCTAGGAGTTCTGGGAGGTTTGGTTAGTTTGTAATTTTTGTTCTTCCCATGGGGCTGCAAAACCTTTCAGCTCTTTCAGTGCTTTCTCTAGCTCCTTCATTGGGGTCCTGGTGTTCAGTCTGACGATTAGCTGCAAGCATCCTCAACTGTATCAGTATGTCTCTGGCAGAGCCTCTGAGGAGGCATTCATGCCAGGTTCCTGCCAGTAAGCACTTCTTGAAATGGTCTTATATAAGGTGGAAGAGATGTTCTGACACCAAAGGCTGGCTTCGGGTCTACATATATGCACAGTGGCATACCTTTATCAACACATATGCCTGCATGTTCAGGAACACACACACACACACACACACACACACACACACACACACACACACACACACACCTTGGAAAAACATGTATATAAAGGGTAGAGCAGTCTTTTTCCCCTCTGTTCTTCCTCTTTACCTCACATGTTCTAGCATGCACCTTTCCTCCAGTTCTGCTGGTTCTTCTCTTCCCTTGTCCCTCTCCGTCTCTCTCCATCTCTCTCTCTCTCTCTCTCTCTCTCTCTCTCTCTCTCTCTCTCTCTCTCTCTCTCTCTCTCTCTCCTCCCTCTCTCTCTCAGGGATGAGATGATCAACTGATTGGATTTATATCACTTATACTACTGCCTCAAGATTTTACCTAGGAGAATAAACTTATACTAGATATCAGATTTGTCTTCTTCCCTAGACTAAACGGTTCAGTTTTTATGCATTTTGAGAAGAAATGCAGAGCTTAACAAAAGTCCTGCTTATGCTGTCCTGGGGTTTCTGAAGAGCTTCTAGCCTCTAATCCTCTGTCTGGATCTTCAGGTTTGTGTTCTCATGAGAGGTTTCTCCTAGAAACATTCAATTCCTTACCAAGGTGGTTAGTTGCTTGGTGGTTGGATGGGACCTTTACTGAGGAAAACAAACTAAAGATTTCAGAAATTGAATGATCCAAGTGACCCTCTGGTGCTATTTCTTTGGTATTTCTCCCTCCACCATCTTTGGACATTCAGCCTGAAGCTGAGCTTCAATCATTTGCTGAAGAGCTTTTATTTCTTTTGCAATGGCCACAATAGATGTCCCTGGGCTCCCTCTACATCCCAAAATGTCTTACACTGAACTTGTGAACTTTCATCTGACTCTTCCTGCTCTGAGAAATCTTACCTTCCCTTCAGGATTCACTAATGAGTAAAATTTGACCTAACTTTACCTCCATCCAAGGCAGTGCGTGCTCCGCTCTTGTCCTCCACCCTGCATCCTATGCAAGCCACCATCAAACACATCCCACATGTCCCTTTCATGTTACCTTAATGCTGAACACAGTATCTAGTCTGGAGTAGGTCCTAAATGATCAAATAAATGGGTGATTGAACGAACACATATGTTCAAAAACCCAGCATGTGTCTTGAAGGAATTCTGTATCTTACTGAGTTCCATTGACATCAAACAGGTTGGAAAAGAAATCGAAGGCCCTTTAATTAACTGATTGTAGCTAGAGATCCCTGGGACCAAGGCAGACATCAAGCTAGGGAGCACAGATGAAGGACAGATAACTGAGAGTCCATGGCCATCACTGGCATGAGTCTCTGAGAATCTTGAAGGAAAGGCAGGTCTGTGATTCAATGATATGTCTTCATTTTAAAAATATACACACATGAAAGGTATTTTAATAATGACTTTTGGCAGATTTCTGGACTGAATATTTTTAAAGTGGTTTTAAGGAATTTATAGGGAATAAGATGATCTCTAAAAAAAAACTTACATGTTGTGATTTCAGTTTTTTTTTTTTAATTGAGTCAAACATTTAACAAAGGATTGGCTGAGAGGCATGTGTTAAATGCCAGGGAGGTAAGAAAGTGATTGAACAGCAATACTAGTTTTATCTTCAGAGAAGTCTGGCTATTTCCCAGAAAAAAGATTTTTCTTATTCAGTGCTCATATCCGTGACATTGGTCAACAGAACTCACATGAATGAAATTCACAACCGTTACAAAGATAAAAAGGTGCTAACTGTAATAAAGAAAAGTCAGTGGCATACAAGGAGACTAGAAGGCCACAAGTCCAAATCAGGAGTGACTACATATAAATATAAATGCTTATATTCTGATTCAAGATCATAACACGACAGTAGTAGAATCCCTCCATATTTTGCGAGTCTATTTCAGGTCATTTGTGACTCTGGATGAGGTAACACACCTCATTCTCTAATTTCCCAGCTGAAGACTTTGAGACAACCATGAAATTAGCTGGTGCTGGAGCTGCATTGGAGCTCTGTATATATTAAACTGCCTAGGTAATTTAGTGCACACACACACACACACACACACACACACACACACACACACACAGAGACACACACACAGACACACACATACACAGGAATAATTAGAACCATTTCTGAAATACATCAGCATCTGATGAGGTATAGCAGCATAAGAAGGCAGCCACAAGAAATACCAGGAGCCTGTAAGTTTATCAATGAAGTACAACGCAATAGTGACTCTCATGTGAGACAGCAGCAGTGTACCAGAAAGCACAACAGCTGCCTTGAACTCTCTAAAGGGTTTTCAGAACTCTGGTGGGATAATCAAAATAAGAGATTTTGACTTAGAGTAAAATAATTATCTTCTATCAGCTTTAATGAGAAAATTCTCAGGAGCTATCTAACAAAATCTAAATAAATGGTGAGAACCAATGTAGGTGACCATCTAACTTCCTGTTAACTAAGAAAGAAACATAGACTTAACCTGGATTTACTGAGTGCTGTTCTATGCCCTTGCCACAAATGTTTCTAAGATGCTATACTCATGAATCATCAGGTAAACCCTGAGTAGGAGGAATATCTCTATCATTGAGCTCCTGGAATGTAGTTAGCTATCACCATCTGCATTCCTACAGTCCCCAGTCTGGACTATTGCAGGTATATAAAATGAACCTCTATAAAATTCTTGCCCCGAGCATTGATGTTGTATCCTTTTTGTCCTTGTGTCTCACTGTGCAGTATGATCATCAGCGGACAGACAGCGAGAAGCAATGAAGAAAAGGGCAGGAAATGGAAGGGAATGTGAGCAGATTTTTGTGTCTTGTTTTCAGTCAGCCTCCCCTCCTAATAAAGCTGTGTGACTTAGAGGGGATTGTGAGGATGATCAGGGAAAGGGAGAAGCTGAAGATAGTTTCTTGAGGATATTAGAATAAGAAGCGAAGGCTGATCCTAAGCCTGGATTATAAGCTTCACACAGCCTGTCACTACACAAGCTTCATGTGACACAGCAGCTACACCTCTGCCTACTGAACAAGAATTCTACTATTTTGTAGAGACACATACATTCAGCAATTGCTATTTTGTAAATTATCCCTACAATTATTATGGAAGAAGTTTACAAGGCAGTGGCTTTCAAAAAAACACCTAACATTTTGTGAAATGGGTTTCTTTTCTAGCATCTGGAATACCCCTCAAAAAATTCTGTCAATACTTCTGGACTGAAAAAAAATTACAAAGTTAAGTAATTTTTCACCCATTTCACTTAAAACATTTTAAATCACACATTTTTTGTTATACATACTAGAGCGTTGTTAGGAAACTTAAAGACAACCCTGACCCCACTCTTCATATAGCACATGATCTTACTCAGTAATGGTCAAGAATAGAGACTAGGGAAACAAGTCAGGGGTAGAGCGACTCCATGACGTGTGCAGAACCCCAGATTCAGTCTCTCAAGATGCAAAAATCCTCAGGGGTGGTAACAGGCACAGGACTGTTTAACAGATCATTTCCCTGATGTGAAACACTCCTGTCACCTGCTGAAGAACTTATACATTCATATTAGAAACGATATCTTCTTAGAGTTGCTAAAAATGAAACATGAAACTATCTGAGAAGGAAATCAGATAGGGGTGTAAGGGAAGGTCAGGGAATTAAATGGGTGTAGAGAAAGGAGCAGAAGTCAAGAAATAAATGAGGAAGCTGGAGCGAGCCAGAGGCAGCAGAGAGCAGACGGGCAGTGTAGCAGAGGATGGCCAGAGCAAGGAGAGCTGGAAGTCAGAGCAGCAGGAGGAAAACCTGAGTAGCTCAGAGCCTGAGGAAAGAGATGGACTCACAGGAGTGAAGGTCAAAATATGAGGGATCATCCAAACCCGATTAACCGAACCCTTCAAACCTATAAATGAGGTCCAGGTTATTCTGTGTGGCTGCTTGTTAAGGTGCCCCAAGATTTTAATATTTCTTTGTCCTCAAACTGCATAAAATAATGAATGAATCAATTTCTTGAATAAAAGCATTTTAAGGCCACTACAGTTAACAGCTAGCAATTTTGCTGTTATAACTCAGTAAAACAGCCCAGGACTCAGTAGATAACTTTTAATAATACCATTAAATTTAAAAGACATTGTCATATCTGCTATTAAGTGCATCCCGTAGTTTTGACAGATAATATAAAGCTAGATTGTTGTACCTGACAAATATAATTTGTAAATAATAAAAGTTAAATTATTTTACATCAATTTATTCTGTGCATATTTTAGCACACCCATGAATATATTAATGTTTTATATCTTCATTGACATATAATTATAGTAATATATGTAGAATTAATGTAATAGAGTAAGCACATATGCACATGTATTATGTATATGTATTATCTATATGTAACATTATGTACGTGTAATTTGACCTCCTAAGTTTATTAGCAGAAGTTTGAAAATGAGATATTGAGTGCATCAAAATATTTATCAAAGACTTTGAGAAAATGAGAAGAAACTCTAAGCCTTGTCCACACTATTTCCTGGTGGTAATGAATGAACTGATTAAGTTCTTTTATGTTAGGTGTTAGAAATAAAAACAAAACTCTGGACTGATATCTTCTATCATAGAATTTCTATTTGACTGAGAAGAAATGAGCATAAAGGAAAAAAGTCACATGCCAGGAACTTCTAATTGTAAATTGTGATAAGCAATCACACAACTTTCACAATAAGTGAGTTACAGTGTTTAAGGTTTACTTAGAAATCATGACAGCAGAAAAAGTAACTTTCAAAGTGTGATGACTGAATAACCTGGAGAGGGAATCGCAATGGGAAAGTGTGTGAATCAAGTTGGCTTGTGGGAATGTCTGTGGAGGGTTCATTTGACTGCACTGATTTAGGTAGAGAGACCTGCCCCTCGTGAGCGACCCATTCCCTACGCAGGAGGTCCTGAATATAATGTAAAGGCGGTACTGGTATGAGTGTAGGCATGTTGCATTAGTTCACTGCTGTCTGCTCTTAAATGTGGATGTGATATAGTTGCCTGCTTCAAGTTCTGTCTTGACATCCCATATGATGACAGACTGCAACTAGAATTTTGAGCCAAATAAACCCCCTTTCCCCTATGTTGTTTTTGTCAGAGAATTTTGTCACAGTAACGAGAAACAAAATAAAAACAACAGTGGATGATGTCAAAGAACTGATAGAAGAAAAGGCAACAGTGTGGGCTGTGAGGGGGGAAAGGGTTCTAGGGTTAAAGTACTGTCCAGATGCTGCAAGGCTTTATACGAAGCATTAGGGTTGGACCTATTAGGAAACCTTGAGAATGTTTTAAAAATGGGAGCCACGCAAGTGGTTTTTAAAGATTCATCTGGGCGCATATGTGACCCCTGAGTCCTTAGGGTTAAGTAGTGTTCAGATGAAGACAAACAGGTTGACTTGAGTTATGCGTATAGTTTAGATGTAAACTTGACACTGCCCCAAAAATTCCAGGGTACTGTTAAATAAGAATGGCGAGGGTTTGTCTTGTTGTAGATTTCAGTGGAAATCCCTTAAGTGTGAGATATTACTGGCTTTAGGTTGATGGTCCGTAGGGTACGTAAGATATTTCTGATTTCCTGTAAGTACATCCATCATTTTCTCTTTGCCCCTATCTTTTTCAGAATATTTTCGTTAGGTAACATACCTTAGTTTAATGCATAAACATTTTCCTCTGCAGTAACTCAGTGCCCCTCCAGCTCCTGCTCTGTTACTATAGTGATAGACATCCTAGTCTTCAGAGGATGCTGAGTAGTCTCTTTACTTTGTCCCTGATAGTCATTAGTCTTCAACAAAACCATCCCCACACCAGAATGACTTAGTCTACATCACAAAGAACACACAGGAAAAGACATATTTCCAATAAGAGAATCATTAAATAAAATAATGCACGGTCACATAGTCAAACAATTTATGGACACTGGAAATAATACTTGAAAAGACGAATGCTCATGAAAACCATTGTTCTTATTTGTGTGTGTTCATCTCGCTTTAATATTCCGTTTTCTGTAATTACTGATGAGTAAAAGGAGGTTAACTATATTTCATGTAAGTATTTACTCAATAGCACTGTGAGGATTGGGTATATACAGGATACCCAATCTGCAGGATATACAATCTGCACTGACTAATGTTAAGTCTCCGACTTGGCACTGCCACTCCTGAGTTCCAATTGCCTGTCATTGTGAATAATTGAAAGTTGGCACGGTTACTCCCATACCAATTCCAGCGGCCACACATAAATTGCTCTGATTTTTGAAATTATAGTTATTCTCTTCCATCTGTTTCCTTCGTGTTTCACGTCAGCCATCAACTGAAGTCCTGACTAAAAGTTGTAGAAGTTTCGTACGTGTTATCAGGGTAAATGAAATAATTCTATATCAGGCTAATGTTCCCGAGGATTCCATGAGAGCGAACTGCAGGAGAATTCGCAGGAAGTAAGGTGACAGGTTGACAGCATCTTTGCGGTGATAATGGCAGCGTGCCTCGCTGTAATAACAGAATTTAGCTGCTCCACCTTAGTTCTGAATATTAAATATTAAACATAATTGCTGAGACAGCATTAATAGTCAAATTCTGAAAAGTACGTTACATTTCTGACTTGCATTTTCCCTTTACTCTAACAGTTTTATTGTAACTAAAATGAAAAGGCACATAATTGGAAGAAAGGAGAGCATAAGTCATTGGTATCGTTCATGACTTCTTTCCTGTCACCACTACGATGACTTTACTTTTTTCCACAATGGTCTTACTATAAAGTAGCACTGTCAATCGAGTGTGAAATGTATTTTTTATAGTCTCTGTACCCTACTAAGAACAACTGACATACTTCAGCTTGTGAGAGAATTAGAACAATGAGAGTTTTCAATCAGTCAACGTTTCTAAGCCATGGATTTGAAGGTAAGAGTCTTATCTCATTGAGCACATTTGTCATGAAACCGAGCCATTTCCTGTTCTTGCAGAGATCCATTCTTTCTACAACCCAAAGGTAGGTGGGGTCTAATATCACACTCTGAACCCGGACTGGGTGTAGGGCTTGCTTTCTAACAGAATACTGGATATGTGGCCTGCTGGTTTTAGGGAGGGGCCTCAAAAGGCCTTATATGGTTTTGCTTGCAGGTAGAGTTGTTTTTTGGACCCTTGCCTAGAGAAAAGTCTGTGATAACTTCAGGAAAGAGAGTGTACATGTAGAATAAAGACACAGTGCCTTTTAGAATTCAATGTAGATTAGCTATTCTCAGCCAACATAGACAGGATCAATGTGACTAAAGGGTCACCGAGCCATACAAAAGCATGCTAAATAAATCACTGTTATCTTACATCAGTTCTGGTTTGGAGTAATTCTTCTGTATATGTAGCTAATATTCTTGAATATTTTATTTACTTGTCAAGAAGGAAAGTTAGGAGTTAGCATTGTAAAAATTTAAGAACTAAAGATACTAATTTTGTCAAGGCTGTTCTGCTTAAATACCAATATTTTGTATATATTTTTCATAGGTGGGTTATTGCTGAGTCACTATTTTATAGAGTATCTCTTATTTGTTAGGTATATTTTAAATTCCAACAGCTATCCTGTTAAAAAGGAATTGAATGTTTTGTAAAGGAAAAGCCCCTGGTAAAGCACACACAGAGGTTCACATAGGTAGCATAGCAGAGCTGATCTATAACTCAGCATACAGGAATATACGATTTATTTATGGCAATCACAAGCTACTGTGGGTACTACAAGACGTTGTCAGTCTAGTTTCTCTTTGGAATACTACTGGATAGGTTGGAAGCACATGCTCCTGTTCTGTTACATAAAATGCCATTGGTGTGGGTTTATTAATTAATCACTATAGCCATGGGTATACACACCAGCAGACACTGACAAGAATATAAGATGTCTCAGCAAGTGTGGACTTCTCCATCTGGGTAAGGAGACTTGTTGAGTGACCTAAAATGCTGACCTAGAATGCCCTAAAGAAAAGATTATAGGCCACATAAATTTCCTCTTGGGTCATTTTCTCATGTAATTTGAAGTGGCCAAAGCTCATGGCTACCTTTTAGTTCCTCAATGTTCTTGTGCCTTTAACATGTCAACAATTAAATAAACAATAGGCTAAGGTCAGCACAATTTCTATGTAATCGATCCTTGATTATTTTAGTTATAATCATTGTTTTGGGGCAAATAATTACTATTGATTGCTTGATTCGATATAATCATAATACTCAGAGTTAGAAGTAAGTACGTGAGTTATTTATTTGTGAGAGGTATTTCTTTCTTTTATTTATTTATTTATTTTTAATACATTTTTAAGGTTGTAATTAAGTATTTGTGGGTACATATACATACACATATGTATATATGTAACAATAATAGAGAAAAAGAGGCTATTATTTTGAAGGGATAGGAGAGAGACTAGGAGAGGCTGTAGGGAGGAAAGAGGGATGTGATACAGTTCTATTTTGATTAAAATATATTCTTTTTGTTGTTGTTGTTGAACTTCACACAGTCTGTGAGTTGTTTCTGGGGTGTTCAGAGCATTCTGGGGTTAGCATCCCACTATCAGTGACTGCATATTATGTCTGCTCTTTTGTGACTGGGTTATCTCACTCAGGATAATATTCTCTATATGCAACCATTTTCTTAAGAATTTGGTTAAGTCATTGTTTCTGATGGCTGAGTAGTACTCCATTGTGTAAATGTACCACAATTTTTGTATCCATTCATCTACTGAAGGACATCTGGGTTCTTTCCAGCTTCTGGCTATTATAAATAGAGCTGCAATGAACATTGTGGTGCATGCATCTTTGTTGTATGTTGGAGAATCTCTGGGGTAAATGTCCAGAAGTGGAATAGCTGGTTCTTCAGGTAGTACTATGTCCAATTTTCTGAGGAATTGCCAGACTGATTTCCAGAGTGGTTGTATCAGTTTACAACCCCACCAGCAGTGGAGAAGTGTTCCTCTTTCTCCACATCCTTGCCAGCATCTGTTGTCATCTGAGTTTTAGATCTTGGCCAATCTAACTGGTATGAGGTGGAATCTCAGGGTTGTTTTGATTTGCATTTCCCTGATGGCTAAGGATGTTGAGCACTTCCTTAGCTGTTTCTCAGCCATTTAACATTCCTCAATTGAGAAAATTTTGTTTAAGTCTGTACCCCATTTTTAATAGGGTTGTTTAATTCTCTGGTGTCTAGCTTTTTGAGTTCTTTGTATACCTTGGATATTAGGCCTCTATCTGATGTGGGGTTGGTAAAGATCTTTTCCCATTCTGTTGGCTGCCATTTTGTTTTCTTGACAGTGTCTTTAGCCTTACAGAAACTGCAATCTCATCAAGTCCCATTTGTCAATCTTTGACTTTAGAGCTCGAGCCATTGGTGTTCTGTTCAGGAAATTTTCTCCTGTGCCTGTGAGTTCTAGTACTGGTATAAAATATTGTCTCATCTTTCTAATTTGGTTATAAATTAAATGTGTGTCATAATCTGTCAGATGTAAGTGAACAAAATCTTACCAACTTCACCCCCCACTCAACTTACTATCTTTGCATTTACATACCATTATTATCTGTGGGATATAAAACCTGCAGATGCTGCTAGGACTTCATTCTACAAGCACTAGTCAATACAACAGCAAGAATGGATTCAATATTGCTTTTTTGCTTGACTAAAACACACCATGAGTGACTGATCTAAATATACAGGTAGTGACATTTTCTATTAGGCTCTGGCCATCTCTCCTACTGAAACAACAAAGCAACCACCGGGGCCAGGGGGTGGGGGTGGGTCGGGACCTGCAGTATGTGTAACTAAGTGAACTCAACATTAATAAAATCAACAATAGGAACACACACTCACACACACACACATTGTATTTTAGGTTGGCATCTGAAATTTTGAGTTATATCACCTGAAAATTGCCTGATGTAGATTGCTGGTTAAAGATTACAAATGTTCAGATACATGGCTTAATTATAAGTGAAGCTATACAGTTTTCTAATATTAAAGTGAATATGTACATATACATGTACATATAGACATATACTTCTATATTATAAAGTACATTTTTGTAACTTTACTCATTTGAATGTTACCAATTTCATAGGTTAAATTGTGTGTATTTAAAGGAACCAACTAGAAATAGGGCTCAATGGAATATTTTTTTCCAGCAGATACTCTCCAGTTTAAAAAAAATACAACGTTCATAAAACCAGAGGAATCGTTGGCTAAACATAATTTTCTGATTTACAAACATATATCTTGTGGAATTTCAGCACATAAAGATGACTCTGGAAACAGCAGGACAATAAAAATCACACCACTAGCTGTTTACGAGGTCTAGTTTTCCAGCAGTGGTTTTAAGAGTGTGTGGGCCATATGTACTTGTTAGTTTTGTAGCATCTTCATTGTTACTAGCTTAACCCTGAGTGGGAGAAAACATCAATAAACACCACAGTAAAAATGGCTAATTCCCATAAGCCTAGACATGGGTTCCTACAACCTGATCATCATGGACGCTCAAGGTCGGAGGATGCAAGTGCTGGGTACTGTCAACACCTCCGGGGCTCAGTCTTCAAAAGTGAATTCACTTTTTTACCCCTAAAATTAAGAGATTTGAACATCTTGTTCATTCTAATTTCCAAATGAAAATGCTGAAAGTAGTTAAAACATTTTTTGTCCTCATATATATGCTCTCTCTCTCTCTCTCTCTCTCTCTCTCTCTCTCTCTCTCTGTGTGTGTGTGTGTGTGTGTGTGTGTGTGTGTATGTCTGCTGTCTGTCTCTTTATCTATATCTATCTCTATATCTCTATTTCTATATCTCTCTATCTATTTGTCATATCAAATATATATATATATATATATGATTGGCCTATGGTCAATATCACTCATGAATAAATCAAAACGAACTGCACTTCAGGGAAAAGTATGCCTTCAGTAAATGGGTGCCCTGTGTTTCTTCATCTGAAATGGGATTTCACAACACATTGAGCAGGGACAAACTTGTAATTTCATTTTATTTACTTTATGTGTATGAATGTCTTGCCTTCATGTATGTATGTGCTGTATGTACAACACATGTGGGCTTGGTGCTTAGAGCAGGTGCTACAACTGAAGTTACAGTTAAGACGTCTTCTTAGAGAATCCCATCTGATAAATAACTTTATTTGAGAGAACTAGCCACCCCTTAAGATAACTTTCACCTTAGAAATGACTTGGCTAAATAACCCGGAAGGCTCTTATCTATCGTTAGAGTTAGCCGTTCACAGCTATCCAAAGGACTTTATAATTTATACACGTTCATTGCCATGTAAGAAGCAGAATCAACCTAGATGTCTATTCACTAATGAATGGATAAAAATGTGAGACATAAACTCAACAGAATTTTATTCTGATGTTAAAAAAAACAAATCATAGAATTTTCAGTGAAATAGATTAAACCTGAAAACATACTGAATAAAATAGGCTAATTAAAAATATAGTTAAGAAAAACTGAGTTCAAACAAAGGTATCTGGTATGGGTAGACAATGTTGTGTCCAGAAGACATGGATCATCATGCCTACAGAGACTCACAAGATAATTTAGGCTTGTACCACATACAGTGTGATACCACATTGGTACCAATATGTAGTCACGTTCTTGGTTATCCACCACTGCATAGTAAACCCTAGTGTTAAAGACACTGCACATTTTGGCTGGAATAGAGAAACCAATTCTGAACTTGCTGGAAACATCTTCTCTGCTGGCTAGCATTCCTAGTATCTGGAAGTGCTATGTAGGTTCAAGAAAAGATATCAATGATCTTACCACTGGACCCTGAATGCTACATATGGATCTATGAGGCAAAATATTCCTACTGATGCACTGTGGCATAGGAAGTTCACCAACCACATTCTGGGTGGATTTCAGGCCTGTTCGGTGGGGATGCATTAATAAAGGGTACTGTTAACCCAGGAAGAAGACCATGGCTGGTAAGGGAAGCCTACTAATGTTGTTTTGCTAAGGAAATATATTATCAAAGTGCCTTCGAAATACCTTTGATTATACCCATAGTTCTGGGATACTCTCTATCTTGGTCGAAGGAGCTTCTCTTTGCAGTGGGCAGTAGTTAAAACATAGATTTGTAATGGTGAGTACTCATAAAAGTAAGAGATTTTGAATGCTCAGCCCTAAGTGAGAAGGTATCTATATCACCAGCCCCCTAAGGATCAGGGAACATCATGGAAGAGGAGATAGAGAGAATGTAAGAGCTGGAGGAATGAGCAGAGGGGAAGAACTCTATGATGTGCCACCACCTGGCCACCAACACTACAACTACTGCCTTCTAGACATGACATAGTTGTTACATTCATGAATAACAGTAGCTTTGGTTACCTGCCCTACATCAGCATAAGGTCAAAACTATTGAAGTTCCAGGATGGATGAGGAAAAGTCTTATGTGGCACCACCCCTAACTCAGGAACCATTGGTAGTTGCTGCTGCATGGGGGGAAGAATTATTTAGGGGGTACACACTAGTAGGCTCTCCATGTTCCAGTGGATGGCCCTACTGCCATGTGAATAAAAGAAGCACTAATTAGCCTTGGTAGAGTTATAGGAAAGAATGAAGGAAGGAGAGGAAAGGAGATGCAGTTGGGAGAGGAGAATTTGACAAGGACAGCGGTGAAGATATGAACAGAATATGTGGCACACGTGAAATTCTCAAGGAATAGACACAACTGTGCTTAAAATGTCTCTGTGCTGAATATTCAGTATTTTCTCATCATTATTCTATGCAACAGAGCATAGCATTTGTATTATATTATGTATTATAAATAATTTAAAGTCAATTAAATTACTCAGGAGGATATGTGTAGGACACTCACCATTCCCTTTAAGGGACCTGAGTATCTGCAGATTTTTCACATATTCAGAGAGTCTTATAACCAATTCCCCATGGATATTAGGGGGTTAAACAGACCTGTACCTGTTAAGTTTGGAAAGTTCTTTCGACTAAGAACAGTACTCTGTAAATTTGACTTTGGAGGAAATCTCTTGGTCAACCTAGTGAGGTAAATTAGTCTGAAGGCTTATTTTCTGGCTATGATGAATTGTATACTTCTCAAATTGGTTTCTATTGCCTGTAGAAATAACACCTGGAAATCAACACATAATATGCTATATTTCTGAGTTGATATTATTTTTGGCCATAACACGTGTTCTTGATAGACATGAAATTCTTCTTAAGTTCCAGAATTATTTAGTTTACAATTAGTGCATTGTGTCACTCAAAATCATCACATTCTAAACATGGTTAACAGATATGATATTTTGAGAGAAAATGTTTTTAAAATAAGTGAATACTTAATTTTTTGCACAAGGGATTGTTATTTCAGTGTAGCTGGTTGGTTTTGTTCAGAAAACAATGCACTGTGAGCCACCCAAGACTCCTGTTCTCTTTTCATATCACATTGAGGGCTGCTAGACTTTTCTTTCTTTACCTCAAAACCCAAGTCAATCACATGACCTTAATTACTCAACATATGGAAAAATACATGTTTCATAGAACAGACAGACACATAATTCATGTGTTTTTTTTTTCAGCTTGCAATACTGAAAAGGGTCAAACATTTAGTTTACAGTAAATACTAATTTAAAAAGAACTTAAAACATGATTACATGAATATTAAATATGACTGTCAACCATCAGGCTTATGATTCTCAGGAGAGCCACTGTCTTTTCATTTTGAAGATTATTGACTTCTAACCTATTTGAAGTAGTCTCTGTTCCCTCCTTATGGTAGGATGAGTTGCTTAAACACAACAGAAGATAGACATGAGGAAGCAGAAGTGAAAACTTAGAAGCAACATATACTGAATGTGTGTTCTTTTTTCAATGTTTGATTAACATTTATTTTACATAATGGATTTTATTACAGCATTGTGATACATGTACATGATGTATTTAATGCATGTCCAGTCTGTAAGAATCCATGTATTACCATGAAACACCTGCTACTTTCACAGAATAACAAAATAGCCAAATTTTAAATGTATTAATGACTAAATTATAGAAAGGATATTATACATTCCTTAGTTTTATTTATTTCTACAATTATAATATCATTAAGGAACAAAAAATAAATGCAAATAAGACCTAAAGGCACGTCCTGATAATACCTTATTCTAGAGCATATATATACCCAAGGGATTTATAAAGGGTCTTTTTAAAATCATTATAATTTTAATTTTAATGGAATTTTTCCTCAATTGCATGGTCATTATACAGTGCTCTCTCTCACATCAGTGAGGAAAAGTAATTATCATGTAGCTTACAATGTGTGCAATTTGTCCTGTAATTATAGAAGATGCTCATTGTCTCTATAAATACTTATAGAAGAGGGAAATAACTGATCACTGCCAAAAATTGTAAGCATAAGCAAGCAACGCTGGCTAGTCTGAGATCATGTACTCCACCTGCTGAAACTGAACATTTGTAAAAGAATGGTTGTTTAGATGGTTTTTGAGGGCTATCCAATGACTTTGGTATGTATGAATGTATGTGTGTATGTATGTATGTAAATATGTATGCATGTAAATATGTATTTATTTATTCATTCATTTGTAGAATAAAACACTGCTTAAAAGTATAAAATGCAGAGTTCAATTTTGTGAGAGGATGAGGTGATGACCCTTAGGTTACAGGGATGGCTATGCCTGTTCCTTCAGGGACCATAGTCCGCCAGTTTCCATCCTCCTTTGAGCCCCAGGGTATCCATGTTCATGGGGCAGGAGCTCTGGGCAGAATGTGATATTCCTTGCCATGGTTCACTCTGGGGACTAACTGCTTTGGAAAAAGTGCTTCCTTCTTCCCCTGCCTGAAGCCTTCCCCACACTTTTCACAGACTCTGGATCTGTAACTTTCTGGCATTAACAAGTCTCTTGTAACGTGACCCAGGGCATTTTAAAGTCCTCTGAGTTTCCTATATATCACCTACATCTTTCAATCGCCCCTTCACTAAACATTTGGAATAATTCTGATTGATGTTAGTGTGTGGTATCTTTTCTATTATAGTCGGCTCTTTGGTTTTCTTAATCCCCCCCCCCCCCAGGGAAAAAAATCCAATGAGCAATATTTTAATCAGTCATCAGCCATAGTAGATCAATGACACCATAACATAACAATACAGTGCTCAATAAATCTTTGCATCTTTTACAAATAAATGGAATACATCTAAGGAAGCCTGACCACTAAGTAAGTTTTGAACTATTTCTGTCAATCACCAATATATTGAGACTCCTCTAACTGATGCAAATATTTTAGCATCCCTATAAGATTATTGCATATGCCCTATAGAACATTAAGAGATAAATATTACATGAAGCTATTTCAGGAGCATAGTTCATCCTTTAGAAACGCATAGGGGAAGGGTTACCTTTTCACCCACTTCTCCTTTGATGCCTTCGAGTCCTTGTTCTCCCTGAAAAAGAGGAGCATGGTGTATAGTAATAGGAACAGCACTGACACTTTGTGGACTTTTCACAAAATAACAGTGATATTTCTAAGAGTAAATAATCACTGGTCTAAATAATTCCTTGTGCTATGAAGCTCTAAGCTGATATTAAACAAAGTCTGGATAACACAAAATACCAAAGGAACAGCTTTCTAAATACTTCCCTACCTTCTAGAAAATCTCACCTCAGAAAGCCAAGTATCCACATGTTAGCATATGAGAATGCTCTCACCATCTTTGCTCTGAGAACTGAATTAATCAGCACAGACTGACTTTACAGTCTTGTCCTTGGTGGCATCTCATTAAACACAGAAGACACAGACTTCTTCCAGACCTACCTTCCACAGTGTGAGCATCTAATAAGAGGTTCATGAGTGGATTTAGCTGTGAACCTTGGAGTCCTGAACCCACCTGCTTGCAGCCCCAGGCTTCTCTCTGTTCCACTCATGTGACTCACAGCCACAAAGAGAGGAGTCATTCTCTATGCTGTCCTTTAACTCTAAAAGGTACGAGCATCCTTTCCTCAGCCAACACTTTTCCAATTCCATACACTTATTTTCAGATTTAATTTCACATACATAGATTGATGACATTCCAATTGAAAATTTAGTAAATGCTGAGAGTCTCCTATGTGCCAGGGACCTATGGCTGCATAACTGGGGTGTGGGTGGTATGTCTGGGTCATATTTGCCATGTACCTACTGGGGGTCATGGCCTAAGGCTTCCAGCCAGTACCTTCTGAGTGTACAAGTGTAAGAGACCAATAGTTTTAGTTGTTTCTTTTATTTTTCTACTTAAGTTCTTTTGAGAGAAGATATTATATAGACCAGGCTGTCCTTAACTCTTGATATAGCCCACATGGCCTTTCATGAGCTTCTCCTGCCTCCATTACTATTATTTGCTGGGATAATAAGTAAACATATGCCAGTGTGAAGCTAAAGATGAAAAGTCTCAGATCTCAGCTTTTTGCAGTGCCTTCATAAAGCAGCATGTGATTTAATTAAAATCCACATTAATTAATATGTGTGTGTAATTTATGAGAATATTAACTTATGAATACAGCCAAATTGTGTTAATTAATTTTATTTTGCTTCATTTAGCCTTAACACACCATTAGCAAACAATAGATTAGTTATTGGTACATAGGCCTGACATTCTTTTAATAGCGTTTCCCCTAAAATATAGAATTTGTCTCCATCTGGTAATTCAAGCTGACACTGAAGCTGCTAAATGCCCCTAGCGCCTCAGCCATGGCGTCAGCATGATGGGGCCACCACAAACAGCTGCTGGAAAGTCCAAAACTATTTCCCAGCAGATAAATCCGCACATCCCTTGGCTGGCAGCTCAACTCGCAGATACGGCACATGCTGTACCACTTGGCTTGGTCTAGAAGTATTGTGATGAGACTCAGAAGCCATTTCATGCCTCACAACCTTATTCTCTTTACAGGGCTATGTAATGAAATATTCCTAAAAGCTGCTGCAACTATACATAAAAGGGACTCTTTTCAAATGACATTGCCAGCTATATGTAAGAAAGCCTCGTTGCATAATGCTCTCAGACATTTTGCCATCAAAACCAGTTATGTTTCACTGGAACATAGAAATGACATTTGGCATTGGGGGGGACATCTAAAATTTGGTAAATGATGCTCTCCCTCAAGGTGGGAGTGTTTGGGATGTATCATGACAACTGGCCCCACCTAAAGTGACTCTTCTTCCCTGTCGGGGTCTGGAGTGTATTCGTTTCTGTGTACCCGGCAATGCTTGGCACAGTCAAGCTTGTCCTTGAATAGATTTTTCCCAGAGAAGATAGTCCCTGAATAGATAGTAAAGGATACAAAGGAAGTTCATTTCGGTGATAAGAAAGATCTCAGGCGCTGAGAGAGTCACCCTGGATGGTGTAAAAGTTCTTGTTCATCATGAATATGAATGTGACATTCTGCAAGTTTATTTTTCCCACATGGTGGGGGCTGGAATCTATGGCCTCATAGTGGGTAAGCAAGAACTGTGCACTGAACTGTTCCCAGCCTCTTTTTTTTTTTTTTTTTTTTGCTTTCCACTTTGAGACATGATCTCACTAAGTTGTCCAAGCTAGCCTTAGACTCACATTATAGGCTGGCAATCTGTGAACAGGCTTTGAATGTGTAATACTCTTGCTTTTGCCTCCAGTGTAGTTAGAGTGGTTGGTTTGTGCCACCAGGACAAAGGGGGAAAATGTGTGTTTTGAAGAGCTGAGCTGGGTGTAGAACACCCTTACAATGCTGGATATTTTAAGTCATTGTAGATATTTTGCTTAATTCAATCTGAGAAACACAGCCTGTGCACATTTGAAATGACTGCAGAAAAGACTTCTTCACTGTTCACTGTTTCTGGTGCCTCTGTAGGTCTCCCAGGACCCTTAGAAAGCATCACTACTGCTTCTCTGGGAAGCATGCTGCTAACACTCTGCACTGAATGTTTCCATGTGGGGTCTCCAAGAAAGAACGACTTCTACGAATCATCCTTGGAAAGACTTGGTTATTAGCTTAGTTTGTAAGAAACATTTACTAAAAAAAAACAAAAAACAAAAAACATATTACCTTTTGACCAGGTAATCCTGGAGTACCATGTAAGCCATTTTCACCCTAGAAGGAGTAACCAAAATGAATGTCATTAGTCACAAATGATGCTTAAAAAAAAGATCCTCAAAAAGGGGGAACCTGTAGGATTATGGGGAAAGGTAACATTGTCTTGGATATCTCTTATGTGTCTGGTCTTTCAACTTTCTACCATGTAACAAGTAAAGGGAAATCGCCTCAAATTTTAAGGTAAAGGAATGGGGGAGTGTGTGGGAACTCCGAGACATTAAGGACTAGTCTCAGAGTTATCCAACTTGTAGCAACACCTGAGATGACAAGTAAATGCTCAGTAATTTCACATCCCATGTATCCCACATGCTATTTAATAATCTAATCTTTTCTTCCTTCTTTCCTTCCTCTCTTCTTCCCTTCTTTCCTTCCTTTTCCTTTTTCCTTTGTATGGCAAAATGCTTATTATAGATAGTCGTTGTTAACAAACTCATCAGAGAATCAGTGTTCTCATAACCATCTTCTATAAATTGTTACACAGGGACTTGGCTTCCAACTCTAACCCTTTAGCTGTGGCCAATGTCCTGCTTCTCACCATGATCCCTGGCAACCAATTTAATTGTGATATATAAGTATCTTCTTGCCTAATATGAGATACATATGCATGTCTGAATATTCTAGTCACATTGGGTGTATGTATATTTCCTTATCCATATCTGTTGATTAATGTGAGTTGATGAATTCTAAAGTCACACCAAAGGCAATTTTACATGAAACCGTCCCCTCTCCACTTGTCTTGTTTCTGTCATGGGCATAAACGTTTTCAGCAGATGCCTATCAGGTTCCATTACTGGAATTCTTTGTCATTGCTCTGACACGTCTGCTTTTTCAACAGCACACCATCCAGAAAGAGAAACTCCAGGGACAGTGTGTGCATTCTCGGTGGACCCTCACACGTTTAACTTGAGTCTAGGAATTTACCCTGGCTTCTGAGTGTCGAGATTCAGGCAGCTCAAAATACGTTCTGCTCTATTTTTGTAAAATATTTGGAAAATTTCACTCAGAAAAATAACAGTTCTGAAGGATTATCTAGAACACAGATATCACTTGTAAAAATTTAAAGGGAGTCTATGAAGAAAAACACCACATCTTCATAATTTAGAATGACAATGAGATATCCTTCCTAAATATCAAGATCTTAATTTTATTACTAATAAATTTTTGAAAAGTTTTACTGTTTCTTTCTTTTCCGTTTTACCAGAAGTACACTGCCATATGTGTCACAAACTTTAAGAGTTAAGGATTTTCTCTATTGATCAAACTATCAAAGTACCCTATAGTATAACTGCTGTCATCACAGGACGGGCAAAATTTGGTTGCTATATGTAATTACACGAGGAAGCGCCAAAAACAGCATAATTAACAGCGTGCTAAGCATTTCCATCCCTTGAGAGTTTCTTGACCTGAGGCACCAGCAAGCCTGGTGGAAAGCTACAGTTAACCTCTGATAAGGAGATAACGAAACCACTTTAAGTATCTGACGCCAAAGGCCATTCTATAGAAACAGAGCCTCTAATATTACTCACCACTGAAGTATGCCCACTTGTCCTTAAGAAGCAGATTATTTTCCTCAGCTGATCCAGTATAATGTTTTGTATCGTATTACAAGTTACTCAGGATCACCAGATGCAGCATGTAATCCTCCAAAGTACAATGCCACGGTATTCACGGTGCCAAGGACCCATTTTGGGGGGTAAAAGGAGTAGTGACAGTTTTGCTAGCAGCCACCTTTTACATACCATGTGCCTGGAGTGCTGCCACGGGGGTGACTTTAGTTGCCATTCTGTGATTCCTGTTATTAAAACACTATGCTTCACTGTGGTGACTGTTAGCTGGTCTCATTCTCTCCCTACTTAGAGGCTTATCATCACTTCTAAGTCCATCAGTGGAGTGTGAACCTACTGGGTCACGTCTCTGTCTCAGAAAGGGGGATGTATGAATCTCCATGAAAACTTCAATAGTCCAAACATGCTGATGGTCAAGTGTTGGCTCTATAAAATCTTAATCTAAGACATTATGTGGGTAACTTCAGTCACTTTAGTGCTTGCTCTGAAAATGTAGGGGCAAAGCCGAAAGAAATGCTGACAGTCGGGGCCAACCTAGTTCTACCTACAAAATCAGTAATTGCCCAACACTACTGAAAAGAGACTGCTTATCTGTTTTATGAATTGTGTGTGTGTGTCTGTGTGTCTGTGTGTGTGTGTGTGTGTGTTTGTGTGTGTGTGTGTGTTCTGGGGATATTCTCTCTTGTACAAGCGTTTTAATTACTGGAACATACATGGTGGGAGGAGAGAACTGGCTCCCGGAAGTTGTCTGGGGACCTTCCCACTAGATATCTCACTTCTGATATCCTAAAGGAGAAAAGAGTCCTTCTGATCTTACACATGACATCACTTGGGTCACTTTCAAGGCTTCCAGTCACTAAACCATTAGCGATAGTCTAGAGTCACGAAACATATGATCCTGCTTTCTGAGTGTACACTGACCAGTCAATGTGTCTCTTAAAATGTGGCTTTCCAAACTCAGCAGATTATGTCAGAAGTGGTCCCTCCAAAAACAAAAACGGAGCCATAACACACACACACACACACACACACACACACACACACACACACACCATGCACATGTTCCCATCTGTGCGCATGCACACACACACACCATGTTGTTTCTCTATTAATAAAATTTTCTTTTACAACTATGTACATTTGCATATACTGAGTATGTAACCAAGTGTAAGCACTTACTAATATTGTCTGTCAAAGGAAAAAAAAATCAAGTTTCAACCCTTCTCCAAGTTAGACAAACAAAAGTTATATTGAGCTTTGAAAAAAATAAACAATTTAGGATTTGGAGAGTGGTGTAAGTTTTCTCGAATAACTAGTGAAGTTGGGGGGGGAGGCTTAGCCACTTTTGTGGAATCTAATAAAATTCTGGGATCCTATGAAACGTATATGAACTTCTTAAGGTGGCTCTGTCAGGAAGAAAGGTTTGAGCTTATTATATTGTCAGAGCAGGTTAAAGACAGTCTAAGTCATTTTGAAACTGAAATACCATGGTAGGGAAATCAAGATGTTTACTGAGAATCATCTGTTGAGAGACCTGATACCTGTAGTTCCTGACACCCACAGCCAGCACTCCACCAAGTGAAAGATGGCTTAAGATATAGAACGCAGCCCCATCAGTCAGCTCCTAGTTGAGGACAGTAAGATACCAGTCGCCGCAAACCATTTCCTGTCCAGAGTATTCTTCATGATGAGTAATTGATATCGTGACCCCGTATCAGTTACCTCTACTGGAGGCTTGCTGTGCTAAAGCAGTTGGCTAGCTTAGCTTCAGCCTTGCAGTCGGGCTTGCTTAAGAGCAGGGAAAGCAGGTGACCGGGAAACGGGAAGCAAGTTCTGGAGCTGTGCACACTGCCCCTATTACATTCTGTCCTAGGAAGCCTCACTCGTAAGCTTTCTTGGTAGAGCTTTTCCTCCCCAAATACTTCCCTGAAGTCTGCTTTGCTTCAAACCTTGGGGGTTCTTACTAATGTACCTCTCTCGCTCTGCCCTCAACATAGTTGTCTAACAGTTCTCTTTTTCTTCTCTCCTGTACTTTGGAACTAAGTTTCCTTGAGTACTGCACAGTTCAGCTTGAACTTCTGAAGAGTATCAACCTGTGTGTTCTCTGTTGGCCCAAGCACAGGCATTCCAGAGATATAAGAGACAATGCATCCTTCTGTTCCAGGAGCACCCAAACATACAGACACACAAAATTGGTTAAAAAAAAAAAAAAAAAAAAAAAAAAAACTAAGTTAGGAGAATAAAAGTGCTTCCAGTTTTGCTTGGTGGACCAAAAGGCTTTGTACAAACCTGCCTGAGCTTTAAACGTAGTGATCTGTGATGACGGTGATGATGATGATGGTGGTAGTGGTGGTGGTGGTGGTGGTAAGGGATCAAGATATCAATTATCTGAACCCATCTTTAATCTCTCACTTTTACCTGATCGCTTTACCCACTATCCTACCCCACAATTGATCCTGGCAAGGCTGGCTGAAAGATGCTTCTGTTGAAGCCACTTCAGGGAGACTAGCACCCACAGTCACAGACAACTTAAACGATAGCAGTTAGTTTGTCTTTTAATCCACTATTTACTATGTTAGTGATCTGCACCAAGAATAAGATAATTAGCCACTGAGCTATGTAAAGAATCAGTGCAGGGCCTTTCTCCGGGTCATATTTTAATATTCATGTGCTAGATACAGATTGCACATTAAACCAAATAAGGGTTGTTAGCAGACTGGGTCCCTGAGATCTGCCTAACTATTTGGTAAATAAAAGTCAAGTGCCTGGGTGCCAGAATCTCTGTATGTGTTCAGTTTGCCATCCATCTGCTGTGGTTGCTGCCAACTGCTCTACTTGGGATGTGAGTGGAAGGCATTAGGACGGAATAAGAAACCATTGAGAAATCAAGTCAGCTGCAGAGTGGTTTCTTTTCCCTGTCCCTCTGTTTCCTCCGTGCTTCTTACCTTTCTGCTCATTCAAAGGCTATATTGTATCAGTAGGCACCGACTGATAAGGCAATGCCAAGGCATTCCACATCAAGCCAGAATTTTCCACCGAGAATTCTTGGTAGCCTTGGAGCATTAGTCAGTGAAACTAGAAAGTAGAGCAATGGAACTACAATTTTGTGGTGGTTTTTCTCTGAATATTGCTCATTAGAAGATCTCATGAGACCTGTAATATTAATTTTTAAATAATACACACGGGCATACAGATGATCCCTTATTTTGTAAAATATAAGTCGATTATATAGTTAATTGATAACCCTACAAACTGTTATCAGCTTCATGGAAATATAAAATAAAACACTGAGATTTCGCTGTCTTGCTCTTACAAACAGCACATTTATTATTGGCAATATTGATACAAATGCAAACAATGATTTTTTTTTGTTAAAATAAATTTCACATATGTTTTATCAGCCTTGACAAAATGCCGTATCATTCAACAGGAGCTGAACAAGGAGGATAGCATCAGACAAAACCAAAGTGGACGTGGAAAAGCATGTCAGCCCTCAACCCTACAGAAAGAACAGCAAGCAACCAGGGATGCTGAGAGGAGGAGAAATAGTCTTCCCTGAGGAAAGACACACACACTGGTTATCTCATTACCAAATGGTGAGCCATGAATATAAGTAGAATTACAAAGACTGAGCAGGTTATATTTATGAATATGAATATATGGGTCTATAAATATACATATATACAGGCAATAACAATAAAGAAGGAGACCATGAATTAAAAGAGAGCAAGGAGGGGTATGTGAGAGGGCTTGGAGGGAGGAAAAGAAGGAAAAAAATGTAATTAAATCTAAAAAACAAGTCTACTGTTGGCTAAAGAATGTTCTCATTAAGTGGTTTCAGTTTTAATAATGAATTGTTCTGTGCAGATACATATTAATTGTTTCTTAACTTGGGGAGAAACTGTGGAAATGAGCTTAATTCTGATTGTTCATGGAAAAATTACGTGAAGCTAGAAATGCACAGAGGAAGCCAAATGACTTAAACAAAAATTATTTTCACTAAACGCCTATAAGTCTCTTAGTCTCTGAGGCATTAACGCCACATCTGGACTGGGCTAGGAAAGAATTCATTAGGATTCCTGACAGCTACAGGACTCGTCGGCACGTACATGAACTGAAACAACATCTGCCTTTATTTCCTGGAGCCGTAGTGTTCTCACAAATGCCTTTTTAGGGGAAAAAATCAAGATTCAAACACCATCACTTCATTCCCCAGAAGAAAAAGAAATGAAAAAGGCAATGAAGAACGAATAAGGCTTGTTTCTGCACATCCAGGACAATGAAGGGGAGCTCAGGGTTTATGGAGGCAAAGTCAGTTTTCTTCAAGGTTCCTTATACTGAAAGCAGGCTAGCTGTTTTCTTAGGACAGGCAAGTTAGCAACTGGCCCACTGTTATTACCATTGCAGTTTATCTTAATAATATCAGGGCACTAAGTTTAACACCATTGTCTTTGATCTTACTCTACATGAATAGAGATGCGTATTCATGCATCAAAAGCATGCTTGGTAGCAGGTGTAAAGGTAGAATGTCCTGTTTGGTGTTCAGGTCAACTCAGAGCAGCCAAGAGTGGACCCTGGCCCATAGCGGGCAGACTACAGGTCTCTAGAGTCACTTCTGGACGTTCTGAGTATATTTCAAATCTAATTTCAAATTTGATAAACAGACAAAATTAAACCATCATTTTTTTTTCTGGAAGCAAACTATACAGCCCTTTAATTTGGTGAGTGAAGTAGCTTACAGTAATTCTTTGAAGATAGATAGACTCACTCTTCTACCTGAGTTGGAGTTAGCAGACCTTATAATAAAGGGGCTCATAGACTTAGAGCTGAGAAACACAGCAGAATCTAGAGAGAGAACCTCACAATCTGCTCCCTAAGCTGCAAGGAAAATGGATTTGTGATTTAATTCTGAGTGTGAAAGGCAAACAGGGCTCTTGGCAGCTTCCCCAGGATGAAGCTGCAGGAAGGGTCATCAATGGTGAGTTCATGTGGGCAGTTTCACTTCTAACTCTTCTCCTCGCTAGCTATGAAACTTAGGGACATTTCAATTGTCTTTATATATTAGGTCCTTAATCCAAAAATAATAAAAACAAATCTGAGCTAAAAGATCTGTAAGTATTCAGTTACTTAATATAAGGGAGGAGCGTCTTGGCAATGCTTAGCACAAAGTATTAATTGTGTAAGTGGCTGTTTTTATCTGTATGATTCAAGTTTGTGATGCTATGTGTAATTCTTTTGAATGGGTCCATTGGTCTATAAACATTAATTTTATTGTTGTTTTCTTCTTGTTGTTTTTAAATAGTCTAAAGACTCAGAAGATATTTGAGTTTTATTTTAACATTTCCAGCTAAATAGATTTTGAGTAAAATAAATTCCCTCAAGTGAGTTCTGATTTAGTCTGACAGTAAGTCAGAGCTTGGAGCAAGAGCATCATGAGGCTGTGCATTTGAAATGCATCTCCTAGTTATTAAACATTTATGCCAGTCATTAAGCTGGTTTTTTTATGAACCTCTCATCCAGTCATTAAGATCAAGCTAATGTGGGCCCAGTATAATTTCCATTTGATAAAGGAGAAGGATTTTTGTCCTAGAACCCCGATCTAGGCAGTATAACTCTGCTTGCTTAATGTGAGGCACATTTCTGAGAACTAGTATTCTCTATTTACATACATCATAAGGAACAAACATAGTTTAATAACTGCTTCCCTCTGTCTGGCATGGTGGCACACACCTTTAACACCAGCATCCACTGACAGAGACAAGAGGATCCCTGAATTTGAGACCAGCTTGGTCTACTGAGTTCCCAGCCAGTCAGGGCTACAAGGTGACATCTGACTCATAAAGCAGGAGGTTCTCCTTAGGAAAGACATTAGTCATTCAGTAAGTAAATGTTACTTTAGCATGATTTAGGCTCTATTTTTGTTATATTTTTATGATCGCATAATTACAATAGACATTATTGGAAAGTAATTGTATTTCTAAGAAGTATTTACATCTTTCCCAAACAATGCACACTACACTGGCACATTGGTGAAGTAGGGAATAAGACAAATTTCTTGGTGAAAGACGCAGTCAATAGAATAAGAATGGCTACAGAGCAGAATTTGCAGGACACTCATCCCCTCTTCAGGTCCTCACCCCATTTTCCCATTCAGACCAGTCGAACAAAACTACCTGTGTGTATATGATGTGTGTGGGTTATGTGTACGTGTATGAGGGAATGTGCATGTGTGATTTAGTATGTGTATGCATGTGATTCTATGCATTAAAGCGTTCAGTTTGGGCTGGAGAGATGGCTCTGAGGTTAAGAGCACCGACTGCTCTTCCAGAGGTCCTGAGTTCAATTTCCAGAAACTACATAGTGGCTCACAACAATCTGCAATGAGATTTAATGCCCTCTTCTGGTGTGTCTGAAGTATTCATTTCTCCTGGAAACTAATCCTTTCCATTTATTCTTTTATTGGCAGCAGCTTTTCGATACCTAAGTTTACCACTGTCTAAGCTTACCAAATACCAGGTATTTGGTTATAGAATGGAATTTTCCCCTATAAATGTACAGCAGTTAGTTTATCAAATTTAGGGAAAATTTGTAGGTGTGCTGGATCAGTGTAATGCAGAGGGTGACTGTCTTTTGATGCATGACAGAGAGGTTGTATGTATACGGTGGTGAACGCCTACTCTTTGTCTACACTGGCTGATGGGGTAATTTGTAAGAGAATATAGGTAGTTGCTATAATTCCTCATCTTTAAAGTCCAAATGACTCCGTTCTCCAAAACTACATGTCACAAAACAGTGCTACACAGTATATTGTTTTGTTTCTGTTGCCAAAGAGCAGCCATGAAAAACTACTATCCTATTCAACTCTTCACTTGGAAACAATTACTGCTATCATTTCACTGGGCTTCAAAGTGCAAGTCCATTTTAGGACGATAAAATTCATATGTATATAATTTAATTTATTACAGTATCATATTGTGTGGTAATATAAATTGGAACCAGCATGCAAATTCTATTTAATACTGCTCAGAATATGTCTCATTCTGTGGCCATAAATCAGTTTCTGGCTTAAATGTAAATATACTCTGTTTGAGAATAATGTGACAGAGGTGTGCGTTCTGTGGCAGGTTGACTGCATAATTTCCCCAAGATGTTTCGACAAGTTATATGTCTCTCTCTCTCTCTCTCTCTCTCTCTCTCTCTCTCTCTCTCTCTCTCTCTCTCTCTCTCTCTCTCTCTCTCTCTTGTGTGTGTGTGTGTGTGTGTGTGTGTGTGTGTGGGTCTGTGTGTGTGTGTGTTTTAAAGAATACCGAGAGGGCACAGTGATGATTTTGGTGACATGGAAGACATCCATATGTGCATAAGGCATGACACCCATACACATTTATAGCAAATGTGCAGCTTCGTCTTCATGTGGCACTGGCCCCCAGCAAGCAGAGCAGAGACAGTTTCATCCTCTTTTTTCTGACATTGGATCTGATTCCCCTACCTGAACTGAGTAGTTGGACCTCAGTGGGAGAGGATGTGCCTAGTCCTGCTGGAACTAGATGTCCCAGGGTAGGGTGCTACCCACGGGGGCTCTTTCTTCTCTGAGGAGGGGATGGCAATGGGGAGAAGGATTTGCAAGGGTGGGGCTGGGAAGAGAGAAGGAAGGGGGAGCTGTGAATGTAAACAGAATAAACTGTATAAATTATTGGAATAACAAAGCATATCAGAAGAAAATGTGAGAAATTGAGCTGGGAAGATATGTGACTCCAATCACTTAATCACACATGATGTGTGAACTGACAGTTTTTTTTTTAGAATGTATTTATAAAAATCAGGGCTGGAGAGATGACTCCGTCATTAGGGAAAGGGTAAGCTCACAACCAAAACACCAAAAACCAAGTGAGGCATTTTTATTACAAGTTAGTATTCTACCTGAAATACTAACTACAATGTAATTTAAAATTTTTAATGCTTAAAAGATTGACGTTTCTCCCTTAGAGTGAAATACTTGGTAATACATCTCAACTATACCACCAAATAAAAGATAATTTTCCTGTTACTTTTACTTTGCATGTGCTCATTAGCATGGTGTTAAGTAAGCAATAAACCTTGGATTATAAAAGTGAGAACAATAGCCTGGGAGTGGTAACTCTTTTTCACATGTGAACGCTAATCTTTTTCCCAGCTAATGACGTGAAGTTAGGAGCAAAGATGGTACCACCAGAGATCCAGAGCCTCAGAAGGGGATGTGGTCAAAGAAGAGTGTTTCTTTAAGTACTAGAAGATAATAACCACGAAGTGGGATCTCTGAAGCTTCGTGAACCTGGCTACAGAGAAAGCCACACCAGTGTTTAGTTCCAATGGGAGATGAACAAATCTATAGCCCATGACACTCTTAGGAGCAAAGGAAGTAACCTGGATGCAAAGTTAAAGTGCTTGAGGTATCTAGGTAACTATTTGATGAACAGTTTTTACCAAGATTTTTTTAACACATTTATTACATTAGCTTTTCAATTTCTCAGAACACTTGCCTCAAGCAGGCCCTTACACTCATTGTGTAAGACTCTCCCAACCACTGTTTTGGGCACATAGGCTCCAAGTTTTCAGACTCCCAGTTCTAAGAAAGTACCTGGATCAACTAGGTTTTAAGCAGCTGCCATATCCCTCAGCCCTTTATTGAAGTTGTACTTTAAGTGGAGTGTAAGATGAATCAGCAGCAGCCTGCCTCCAAAAGCATGCTCTAGGGAAATAAACAAGACACAGTAATATTCATCTCTGTGCCAGGATGGCATGTTGTAATGAATCATAAACTTGCCCAGTATGTTCCTTTCTACGAATCTGATTTTTTCCCTGTTACACAACCAACCAACCAATGAACATACATGAGCTAGACCTTAGCCACCACCACCCTATACACTGCAATATGTATCAGAAGTGCAACTTGGTCTTTATGCAGGTTCCCAGTAACTGGAGCAGGGGCTGTCCCTGACTCTCTTGCCTGCTTGTGAATCTGTTGTAAGTGTGCTTGTCTTGTCTGGCCTCAGAGGGAGAGGATGTGCCTAGTCCCCCAATGACTTGACATGTCAGGGCAGGTTAGTACCCAGAGGGGGCTCTCCTCAGTAGGGAAGGGTATGGAAGACAGGGGTATATGAAGGGGAGACTGGGAAAAGAGTTAGGGGGTACGATCAGGATGTAAAGTGAATAAATAAATAAATAAAATAGGGGGAAAAAGAAGTACTGGTCTCAAGTGTTGCCAATAGAGCTCAGTGGTTGAGAACTGTCTAGAATTCACAAGTCCTTGGGTTTGATGGCCAGTGACACCAAAATAACACAGCAGCAACAACAATACACACTAACAAAAAAACACTGCCTACCAATGCAGTCTCAGTTAGTCCTGTGGAGCCTCACATGAATAATATGACAGAGTCATGGCCTTCAATATAACACGGTGGGAGGGAGTCATCTCACCAAAACCTTTTATTTCCTAAAGAAAGACTTTCTTTAGCATCAACATCTGACAACTAATTTTGGCCTGATCTACATAGTGAAAATAAGCTAATTATTTTGACATGCAAATGTGAAATTTTGTAAAGATTGCATTAAAAAAAATGAGCATTTTTCTTAGTGTTTGGAGTCAGGGTCTTGTAGCATAGCTCGGGCTGGCTTAGAATTTCACATTTCTCTACCTTCAGCCTCCTGAGTATGGGTGTTGCTAGTGAGCCCCACCATGCTGGCTCCAGGTAATACAGTGAGTGTCAGAACTGACATCCTGTGAGTGAAGTAATGTCTACAATAACCCTTACAGCACTAGAGGAGAAATCAGAAAAGCAGCCATTTTATATCTAGATACTAAGTCGGATCATTTTATTGATAGACCTAAATATAATTCTTGTGTTGTAAGTCATATATCTTATAAGGTGCTATAAAATGTAGGCTGAAATAGAACTATTATAATAAATGATTTAACTTATGTAATTTTCTATAGATTATAACATTATTAAATAAAATCAAAATATTAAGATACAGTATCAGCCATGAAAATGAACATGTAAGAAGCCCAGTTGTTAACAGACTGTTTTTTTTTATATTCTTGAGAAAAATATTCTTTCCAAGGAGCCATGCAGTTTATACTTGGACATTGCTGGCCCTGTAACCTTTGCCACAGTTCCTTAGCCTGTTTGTGTAGGTCAGAGGTAGCCTTGAACAACATAAAACCAAGTTTTATGAGTTTGCATTTCTCTGCAAGTTCATTTACAAAACCTTACAGTGGCAGCCCGATCACTGGGCCACAGCTCACTGATCCCCAAGAAACAAAAGTTCTGCATTTTCCCCACCCTGCCTGACTCAGCTTTATATATAACGGGCACTAAGGTTAATCAAATAGACAGTCAGCATATCTTTTCTCCAGGAATACTAGGGGTGCCAAATTCGACTTTACCACCAGCTATCCACTAAAATGCCTTAATTATTCATTAGACATTCATAAAAGGTACATTAATTGTTAACGTCTAAGAGATTTAGCATCTCCCAAGTGAGTTGTTAAGTGGGTACGGAAGTTTATGCTTTGGATTCTCCCTCAGACCGCCCACATCATTAAACAGCCCAACAAATTTATTCTTGAAAGAGTGGAGTGTAATGTTACTTTTTAAATGAGTGGCTTAATCACTGAAGCTTGGCTCCATCACCTGAGATTTTATTAATGTACAACACCATTTTATGCCGGCACAGCTAATTTGGGGAAATTACATGGAAATGTGGAACAACGCAAAAGCAAACTGGAAAATCGATCCCCAAATTGCTCGGCTCAGATGTAGGCTCAAGAACACTAAAGTTTAGAAGCTTTTTAAAAGGGGCTCTTTGGGAAAGAAAAGGAGCGTTGGGAGGGGACAAGATGACAGGGTGTGTCATGAGGGGCCAACATGAGCAGTAATGCGATACCTAAGTAAAAACGCCACAGACAGCTCATTATTCTGCATGCTTAGTAAGAAAGTCAGCAAGGTTTTAGCTGCAATCTTACAAATCCATGCGGTGTCTTGAAGTGTATGTGAGAAAACAGATGTCTTCAGAGAGACACGGAGTCATTAGAAGACATTGGACCCCGTGAGACTAGATTTGCTTACATTCTTATTCAGATGTGTTATTTCACTACTAATAGCTTCCCATAAATAAAAACAAGAATTCACCTTTATTAAGTCGTGACATTACAGTAAGGACTCTTCATGTAACACCTGTAGAAACATGGCCCTGCCAAATAATTCGAAAGAGTGTTTCAAAGTTGTTTTCTCAAATTTGTTCTCATTGTTTCGAACACTCAAATTTACCAAAGGCTGCTAAACTATATCTAATAGTTTATAAGAGAATGTAAATTATAAAAATGTCCAAATAGTTTCTGATCTCCTTATCAAATGTCCACAAATTTGAACCCATTTTACTTTAACTAAAATGCAAAGAAATAGTCATAAACTAGTAACTACTATTCAGGAAAGGCCAGATAATATTGCAAACAAAACACAGAGTTCAATATTCATAGACATGAAGATAGAAGCAATGTACGGTTGTTATTTATTAAATGACATAAAGTAACTCCAAACTTTTATGCACTGGGCCTCTCAATCAATTGAAACTTGTTAAATAGTGCCTCATAACTGAGGATTTGTGTCTTATCAAGTCACATATGAGAGGACATAAAACCATGAAAGGGCTGAGTTCCACCTCTCCTTCAACTCCCCCCTCCTGAAATAGAAAGAAGAGGAAAACACACACCAAACACACACCTGTTGAATGTCTATAATGTAAGTGATTTGTATGTGTTACAGTGTTGTCCTTCATGGTCAACCATTGATGGGATATTATTGAGAAATCAAAGCCACTAAGAGGCATTCTTAAGATATTCTTGATGCCTTAAGACTTTGGGCGCCAAGGTGGTACTCTTTCCAACACGCCATTCCAATTCCATGAACATTCTTTCTTGGATCTAAAGATATATAAGCAAACTTCTAGAATAACATGTTTCCCTAAATGACTTGAAACATTGGTGATTTCATTATAGTAAGTACTCTAACCACTCAATCTTAAAGTGATATTTCATAGTTCCAAAATTCAGGTAGCCTGGGCCCCTGTGAGAACTATGGAAATTTTATAACAGTCAAACACCAAGGAAAAGCCTACATTTTAAAAATGTCATTGCTACTTAAGATGAAATCATATGTTCACGCTGATTATATGTTTCTGAAAAGTTGACTCTGTTCATGGTCATGGTCACCTGAAAGCATTTTCACACAGCAGTGGCTGTCTTGGTTTAATCAAATTCAAAAATTTTTGAGTCTGTGCATAGGCAAAAGGAAATTAGGGAAGTGTATTTATTTATTTTGTGTGGTAGATTACTAATGAATTATACATCAAAATCTCATGTCACTGTGAATGTTGTATATGGGAATTGCTAACAAAGTTAAATGGCTTAAAGCAACAAGTTGACGGGAATCTCACAACACATTGCTGCTCTAAGATCTATCTTTGCATAAAATATTTTATGGACTATACGCATTATTAATTTTCTAACATTTCCCATCTTTACCTTTTTGTCCTTTTTTGTAACTTTTGTGGTAACTTACATCGTCATAAGATTATACGCGCAGTGAGGACAGGCCTCGTGCATTTTTTTCTTATTACTGTGGCTCCAACAACAGTTGCAACTTTCATTATATTAAGTCCCTAATTTGACTGGTTGAAAGACACATTCAAAAAACTAGAAAATATTACAGCTAAGTTAGAGCTTAGCCATAGGGAAGAGAAATCTTGACACATGGGTTATGGATTGTGTTGCACACTTAGCAGTCAAGAGCACACATCTTCATGTTCAGTTCTTCCTGATCTGCCCGGATAGTGTTCTCAGGACCCTAGTACCTCTCACATAGTATCTAATGGTTATATTATCTATCTCTGTTTAGAATTGATATCCTGGGGGAAAAACCAATTTATCCAATTCTTTATTCTTCCTCAAACATGCAGCAATATGCCTCCCACAGAGCAAAGATTTGGTCATTAAAATCCTGCTCAGTGGGACGTGTTAGCAGACAAGGGAAATTTGTTTCTTAGGTATCTAGAGAAGTGGCTGGTGAGAAAGTCCAGGGGGTCACAGGGACACAGGCCTGCTTCATGGTGGTGTTTAGAACTTACAGGTACAAAGACTGGCTGGCTATTGTAAATTTCTCAGAATTCCCTAACACCATGGCCTCAGTCAGAGACAACTGTTGGGCAACACTTGACACTAGTATTCGGAGCTCTTCACCTCAACATAGTTTTGGAGAGCCTTTTCTAAATGTGTTTATCATAAACAGGAGGTGGACAAATCTTTTTTTATATGTAATTTTCTTTTTTATTGGATCTTCTCTGCATTTACATTTCAGACGTTGTTCCTTTTTCTCCCCTCTCCGTCTCATTGCTTCCATGAAGGTGCTCCCTCTCCCAACCACTCTCTCCCACCTTAGCACCTTGGCATTTCCCTACTCCAGGAAAATGAGCCTTTGCTGGACCAAAGGCCTCTATCTTTTTAAGCCACTTTTGAGAAAACCCCTTCATCACAACAGTACAAGTTGTGTGCACATTACCGGCTCTCCTTTGTCGCCTTTGTATCCAAAGGATCCCAGAGTTCTTGGTAATCCTGCTTCCTCCTGAGGGGGGAAAATGAATGAATGTGTTAAAATCATTGTTTTCTTTCTCCAAAGCTACCTAATCTATCTCATCTATCTATCTGTCTGTCTGTCTATCTCTCCATCTATCCATCCATCCATCCATCCATCCATCCATCCATCCATCCATCCATCTATCTATCTATCTATCTATCTATCTATCTATCTATCTATCTATCTATCTATCTATCCCCTGTTTATCTATCTATCATGTCTATGAATCTGTTGATCTTCTATCATCTATCAATCTATCATCTGTTATACATCATCTATGCATGTATTGTCTATCTATCCACATAGCTAGCTATTGTCTATCTTCTATCATATATCAATTTATTTGCAATGTATCTTTCATCTATCCTCTATATCTTTGTCTGTCTGTCTATCTATCTATCATCTATATATCTATCTATCTATCCTCTACCTGTCTGTCATCTGTCTTTCTGTCTATCATCCATCCATCTATCTATTATCTATCTGCATACCTACCTGTTGCCTATCTTATTTGCCTGTCATCATTTATTTCCCTAACTTCCTGTTTTTAGAACAGACTCCATGACTGCTATGAACATAAGAAATATATTCCTAGAGGTCTATGGACTCAGCCTTACTGATCAAAGAACAATATAGGTTCAGGTGAAGCTCATTAATTAGAAATACCACACAGAGACAATCAATTAATCGGAACTTTGCAGACATTGTGCAAACTGAGTCATCATGCAGCAAAGGAGGGATGCTTTGCACTGGGTTTTGAGTGTCTTTGCCAAAGGTCAGGCACTTTTCAGCTAGCACCAAATTCCCACACTGCAGCCTATTCCTAGCATGGACTGTGAAGTCAGTACTTCCTGAGCTGCAGTCCATTCCTAACATGTCATGTATGCAGTACTTCCCCGTTATACACCGGTTCTTCTCCTCAACTTTCTATTAATTTTAACTGTCATATAATAAAAGGAAAATTTTAAAAAAATCAAAAAAATGCAATCTTTAATTTCCTTTTCGGAGCCCATGTTTATGACTATTATATTTGAGACTTAAATAAGCACAAGACGTTTTCTGTATACCATAGCCAAGGAGCCTAAGCCACTGTGTGGAGTGACTTTTCAGAGGGTACATTAAGAAAACTAACATACCTTGTTTGGAATGCACTGGCATGCATCTTTAAGTTCCTGCTTTCCCGGAAGAAATGAAGATATTTTACCAGTTTGAGAGGTCACCCAGGATGAAGCGGTACTTCCAAAGCTGTCTTGCTCTGGACACTAAAATCCCCAAAGAGAATTTAGAGAATGACGTCAGCTCTTGTTGTTAGCTCCCATCAAGTCAAGGATGTCTGAATGCCTGCTACCCTTCCTTCTTAGTATTGTCATCCATGTATAAAACTTTATTACATTTTTACTTTGCCTCTAGGCCTCCAGGGTCCTTAACAACACTGGTGACACACAAAGAATATGTGAAAACTAATTGTTTTAGTGAGAAACTTTAAAGCCATATTAGGTCGCCTTATGATAAGTATAGTAGTATTGGACATTGATAATAGTACATTCTTGTAACAAAATACTTCACACAAGCAAAATGTGAATAGCACCTGGCAAACAAAAGTATAAAAGCATATAAATGTAGTAGGTAACATGTAGGCACTGCAGTAGAACTGTAAGTAGAGCTGAAAATGATTTTATTTTTCCTTTAGGATGATGATTAGTTAATCACAGTGTAGCCTATCCTAGGCCAATGTTTTTTAAAGACATAAAAGTAGAAAATTCTGAGTCTAGTAAGTTTAGCACATGATAAACATGGTTATAAAGAGACAGAATCTTTCCCCTCTAATTTCACTCAAGAGGCTGGAGAAACAACAGTTAAAAGCCAGGGATGATTTGTAGGGAACCCAAGTTCAGTTCTCAGCTCTTACATCTAGAGACCTACCACAGCTGTTACTCTAACCTCTGGTGCTTTCTTCTGTACTGCACTTACGAACACATATAAACACCCCACACACATACACATACACACACACACACACACACACACTTTTAAAATAAATATTGTAAAATATAGAGGAAGTATTACATGTTGATTCTAAAGAGAATTCCAATCTATTTTCTCTTCTTGATACCTGATACAACACTCCTCCCATTGCTAACTTCATTTGTAGCTTCAGTGAACATGAACTTGCTAGTTGCTTTGTATACTACAAATTACACATGAGTGGAAAACACGTTCATGATATACAAATAAAAGAGTCAATGGCTCGATAATGTGATGTGAGCCCACGGTAAATATTATTTTTATCCTAGTACCTGATGTTTATTCCCTTCTTATATTTTCTAAAATAGAATTCATAATTGACTTTCAAATAATGTGTATCACTCTAATACTTGTAGTAATAAGACCTATAGTAAAGTTCACACCCAGACACACTGTGACCAGATTCTTGTATTTAGGACTAGGGATTCTATGCTCATCACCTCTAAATTTTATGGTCATTGGGTATCTTAATAAATTTTCAATTTAAAAACCTAAAAATTATATTCAGATTAAACAAGATTGCTACAAAGACAGTTCATTTTTCCCAGATGATTTATTATTTCCTGTGTACTTTTTTACTTTGTATCTTCAGTCATGTGAAATTTTATTGTTTCAGAGATTAAAAATCTGACTTATTAGAAGCAAAGCATTTCTATATATAGTCTTGAATTAATTTTACCTTTGAAGTACTCAACAGAATATTAACATAAAAATCATATATGTGGTTTAATATAAATGTATAAAATTTTTAAATATACAGATACAATGACATTTTGTGACTTAGGACACTTATATGTTTATGAATACACTTATTGTGGGTGTTGATATGTGTGAGGTTTATGTGTATGTGGATTGTACACATGTGTGTAAGTATGTGCACCTGTGTGCTCCCACCAAAGTCAAAGGGGGCCAGCTGCCAGTTGTCCTCCATTATCTTGTTCTACCTTATTTTTCGAGTCAGGGTCTCTCCCTGAAACGTGGAGCTAGCTGTATTGGAAGAAGGTAGCAGCTAGCAAGCCTCAGTGATATTCTGTTTGCCTACCCACTATAGTACCAGGAATAAAGGAAGAGCAAGAACTCAGCTCAGTATGGTAGTACAATACAGCAAGCGGTCTTAACCACGGAGGCATCTCTCTAGCCTCCTTTAAGATGTTGTTCAAAAACAGAAAGCAAAGAAGTCAGTTGGTTTCGAATGTTCATCAATTGTATTAAATGGCTTTTAGGATTATCTCATTTATGTATCCCTGCTTGTAAAATGTTTCAGAGCTCTATTTACATTTACTTACAGAATAAATGATGATGTCATCACCACAAACACTCAACAACATGAAAAAATGTTGTGCTTGGTTATTTTTAAGGATTTGGAATACATTCCTAACTTATTTTTAACTGCAAAACTGATTTCCAAGTAATCTTTGTAAACATCATTATTTATTTTTATGTTAAATTTTAAGGTTAGCACTGTAAACTATTAATGAATGAGGAGCTACTTCAGTCAGTACTTCATCTATTTCTACTCTAACCCATTTTCATAGCAATCAATTAATGATAAGTCAATGAATGACAATGAAGAGCATAACATTTACAAATATAAAAACATCATTGTATTACTTTTAAGTGAAAAAAGAGTTATTTTAAGAACCCCAATATAACATGACCATAATTGCTTACAACAAACTTTTGGAATAAGAAAACCTTTATGATTAAAGGTATAGACTCAGGAAGCCTCAGTATTTCAAGTCTGTAGACTGGTATTCAAGCTATCTTTTTAAGTATTTATAGAAAGATATTTGGCAGACTTTCACTTTGCTTGGAATGAGATCCGCAAATTGAGTTTGAGATATGCTTTATACAGCCAAGTTATATAAGCAAGGCATAATATTTGAAAGACTCTGAGTTATTTGGCTAGATTTCACTCTACTACGCAAACTGCATGAGAGAAGTTACAAGAGTTTTTGAATTAAAAAAGAATTACTGATTAAAATTTTATGTAGAGTTCTATATAAGTGTAGAAATTTAGAGAAATGAAGATTCAAAGGCACAAAACATTGAATATGGAACTTTGCTTTTCATATGTTCTTTTGAGGTGATATTTTTCTTCCTTCCTTCCTTCCTTCCTTCCTCCCTTCCTTCCTTCCTTCCTTCCTTTCTTTCTTTCTTTCTTTCTTTCTTTCTTTTTTCTTTCTTTCTTTTTTTGTAATTATTCCCTACTGAATGTCTTTCATGTTGTAGCTGACAAATCCAGAAATGAAGCACTCCTCCTGTGTGGTGGTTTGAAGGGGAAACGACCCCCAGGGGCTCAGATATTTCAATACTTGGTCCCAGTGTGTGGTGCTGTTTGAGGGGTGGCAGTGCCTTGCTGGAGGACTTAGGTCACTGTGGAGGATTTTAGGACTTCATGGCCACACTCTACTTCCTCTTCATTCTCTCTACTCTGTGTCTGAGATAGAAAATGTGACCTCTCAGGTTCCAGCTCCAGCTGCCTGCTGCCAGTCCTACCCTCCCACCATTATGGACTCTTCCTCTGGAACCATAAGCCAAAAGTTTACTCTTTCTCCCCTGAGTTGCTTTGGTCATGGTATTTTTTCATAGCAAAGAAACAAACAAATGCATGTGTTGATGGTCTATTGCTAACAAAGTGCTAGATATAAAAAGAATTTGAAGGTAAATTCTTCCATTACTGTTTAATTCATAGTTTAATCAATTTAAAGGAAATATAATTATATCCTAAGTTGGGACACCGCATTGGAGGCTATTACAGTGAGGCCGAGAGAGTACCTGATTGCTTTTTCCTGGGATGAAGAACATAGGTACAGGAGTGATGGCCATAGAACGGGATGAAAAGTATTTAATATGGGAGACTAATTCACTAGGTTGACATTTTGTTGCCAACAAGAAATCATTTAGGGCGTTAAGAAAAAGATGACCAGACTGTTCATGTCTGTCAGTCTTTTTTCTTAGTGCAGTGTCTACTAGATCCATGGTTAATAACAGATATTTGCTGAAAGACAACAAATCAGTATGTAATTCAATAATTTAGAAACCCATTCTTGGTGATACCATCAAGGAAAGGAATTTGCAGTTGGCATGATGGGGTGAAAGCTATGCATAAGGTAAAAATGTACTTGGGAATAGCAGGGTGAAGGGGATGGGGTGTGTTACAAAGCAAAGCTAGACACAGGTTGGCTAATCTTAAGGTGTGGGGTCCATTGAGGAAAGATGTAAGAAATGTTGGCAGCACCTCCAGTCATCTGGGGCCTCAGATGAGACGAGGGGGGAGGGATGCACAGTTCTCACTAGGTTGAGGCCAGTGTGAGCACAAATCCCCATCAAATTTCACTTTGCAAGCCTGTGGTTGAAGTGTGAGAGGTTCTGTGAAGGGCTCCACACTGAGAATAAATTACCTCGTTTCAACTGAGATACTTCACAGTGCCCTACACACAGGATCTACAGATGCTAACTAAAAGATAACACACTCGCTTGTGTTTCATATGGTGAGAAAACGAACCTACCTTAGTTGGTGATAGGTTGCAACATGATTCTTCGGCTAGGAAGTTTGCGTTGCAGTAGATTCTAAGTTGGTGAAGTTCAATCTATTAAAAGTAAGTGGCAACACACATCATTGGCTTTGAGAATCAAATTTAGGCACTATTAACTGCAGCAATTTAAATAGAAATAAAAGGAAAGTTAATATAAATGACGGATACATATTTAAAATGTTACATTATAATTTAGGATTCATTGCTTTAAGGATCACTTGAGACACAGCTACAGAGGAAGATTATTAAACAGAGGAAATGAATTAATAAACAATAGTAAAGTTTGGCTCATTGTCTCAAGCAATAAGAATGAAATATTGAATTAACCAAGAAGAGCCACAAATATTTAATTAGAGATATACCACCATTCTACAATGTCATTCTGTACAAAATTACACAACAATAAAACTTGGCAGAGAGGTAGTCAAAGGTGGGAGTATGTGAAGGAAAATGCTTTCTCTTTAGGTTCAAGAGTCCCATGTGAGGTATGAAGTAAATGTGCCATTTTCAGTAGAGAGAAAAAATGATAATTAGGTTTTACCTGTATTTAGTGAAGTCTGCAGAAAGCCTATGGACTTTATATAGATACAATCCTGAGCAAGACTCAACAGCTAAACCCAGGAGCATGTGTCTGTAGTCCTGGCATCGATGACTTTGATACAGGAGTAAAAACTTGGCTAACTTGGGTTATATGTGGTGTTTCAGACCAGACTGGATTACCCAGGGCAATCTAGTCTCAACAGCACGAAAACCAAAGGATTCACCATTTTATTTATTCATTCATTCATTTATTTATTTTTACAAACGTCTCTTCTCTTTGCAGAAAATTCTCCTTTTTTTGGCACTTAGACAGGAGATGAATGAACTTCATGGAAAAAATAACCATAACTTTAATGGAACGATCAGAACAATTGCCTAGGACATGGTAAATGGTTCTTATTACTTATAAAATATCAATATGATAAGTGTTTATATCACCATCTTCAACTCCTGGGCTACTGAAATATTAAATAATACTATATAGCAGGAAGCATTGACCAGAGCCCTGAACTTAGCCTACTACTGTGAATTCAGGGTTGTCATTAACAAAGAAGGATATATTAGACTTGGTGTATCACATGATCAGATTTATCTGTCTTCCCACTTGCTTCCCTCCTTTCTCCTGACCCTTTCTCTATGATTTCTTATTGACAGTTTAACAGAACTTGGTTATCTATTACTCTGATGTTATTAGATATATATTTTATATAGAAAAAGCAAATTATGGTTTTGTAAGAGTTCATCTGTGGTTAGAGAAAAGAGACATCTGGCTAGCTTGTGAATCTCTAACTTGCCCCCACCCTAGACATACAATGAAATCCCCAAGGTAGCCTCTAGTGTGCAGTATCCTGAAATTGACAAAATGAATTAGGCTCATAGAAAGCATCAGACATAGCAAAAAACTTATGGGTTTATTAGCAGCCTCATGTCTATGGGTAACACAAATAATGCACAAGATTCAGTAATATATGTTTATAGGAATTTTACAAGGTCACTGTGATGATTTTTGTTTGAAGAGTTTAAGTATAGTACTTAGCTAGTAAAATATTGGAGATGGGATACAAATTATGTGATATAAAGAATGAAGATTATAATTAACTAATGCAACTTGTAAGTGAAGTTCATTCTGATCATTGTTATCAAGATAATGGATAAGTGTGGGCTGGCAAGATCTCTAGTGACAAGAGCACTTCCTCTGCAATTGTGATCTTCTGAGTGTGAACTCCCAGCTCCTGTGTCAACAACTTGACATGGTTGTGAGTGGCTCTATGTAACACAACTGTTGGAGGTGGAAACAAATGGTCCCAAGAGCTCACCGGCAAGCAAGCCTGTCTGAAAAACTGGGCTTCTGGCTCACCAAGAGATCTAGTTTCAAGAGCAGGAAATGATACAGAAAGAATCCCAGACACCTAACATCCTGCTGTGCTCTCACACATGCCTACACAGGATAGCTGTCCGCATGCTCACACGCATGTTCCACATGTGAATACACCATGCACAAACATACCACTTACATACCAGGTATTGAAAGCTTATCATATGTGATGCTATGCTCCCCGCTGTCTAAGAGTTATTTTATTTAACTAAAGGTAGATTATCAATTTTAAAGGATTGCAATCTAACACTCATTGTTTATATTTGTATTCATGGTGAGTTCAGTTCTCAACCTGCATCAAGGAAGCTACTTTTGTGGAGGATAACGGCTCACAAGAGAGAATCACGGCAGGACAAAATATAGAAAATAAGCAACCAAGGCCAATGATTAATGACACATCAGTAATAACAGTATCATTTACTGACAGATTTTAGGCCTGCTGCTGGCTCGGAGGTTTTGAAAGCAAAGGACAATAGAGATTTTTGTTGCTGTTTTTGTGTTTGCGTGTTGTGGTTTATAGAGAACAGACTGTGAAGAGAGAAGCCTAGTTCCAACCCTATACTATTACAACAAGCAACTGCACTGAATCTATTTTGTAACCAAAGTTGCTAACAAATTAACAGATCCAAGCTGGGGGTCTGACTCTCCCTGGCAATCTCTCCGTGTGGCCCTGAAGGACCCCTGGGACAGGCTGCTCCTCTTCGCCTCTAGGCCTGGTCATCCCGGATCCCAAATCCAGACATTCTCTCTGATCTGTTCATACATACAGTGTCTCTTAGAGAAAAAAATGCTCTAAAATAATATTTCCTTGAATATGTCTCCATATTTATATCCTTTTCTTCCAAGAGATCTTAACGAAGGACAACTCCAGAGAGACATCTACACAAGGCTTTATTTCTGAACTGAAGCTTCGACTGTCAGCACTTCATGTTTACAGCTTTGGTATATTTATTGTTGGTAATCTCCACACAGATTTTTTAAAGACATTCTTATCTTTTAGCCCATAAGAGAAAGTTTTGCTACTAAATTTAGCTAAATCTCACTCTTAAAAGATTAATGGCATAATTCTGCAGGAAAATCAACAGTAAAATTTATATCAGTTTTGCTTCAAAGTGTAATTTTTTTTAAGGACACTTCATCTGAAAGAGGTTTTCTGGCCATGTCTTCTCATCCAGATGACCCACTGATAGATTTAAGGACTTTATCTCTGTCAAAGGAACTCTGAAAAGACGTGCTAAGTTGTGGGAAGGGCCTTTGAATTGCTGTGCGGAGATCGGAGATCGAATGAATTGGCTATTGTCCTTGAATGAAAACTTCAGATAGTCTGGAAGCATTTAAAGTTCCTCTTCTAATCCTTTTATTCAAAACATAAAGGCTTGACAAAGTTTAAACTTTCCTTGTGTCATATTTTCAATTTTTCTCTAAAAGTTACTCTTAGTAATCTTAGTTTTTAAAGGCACGATCAGTTACTTTAAATTGGCTGACTGGAAAATGTGGATGAAAACAGAATACAGTTAGATGTGAGAATTCAGTTACATGTGTAAATACAGTTGAAAAATAAATATTCTTCATACATGACAATATAAACATTGATAAGAAAGGGGGTCTTTGTGGGTGTGTAATTATTAAAGGAAGAAATGGCGTCCCTTTCTCCTCTCTCTCTCCCTCCTTTCTCTCTTCCCTTCCTCCTCTCTCCCTCCCTCCTCTCTCTCCCTCCTCTCTCTCTCCCTTCTCTCTCCCTCCTCCCTCCTGTCTCTCCATCCTCCCTCCTGTCTCTCCCTCCTCCCTCCTGTCTCTCCATCCTCCCTCCTGTCTCTCCCTCCTCCCTCCTGTCTCTCCCTCCTCCCTTCTGTCTCTCCCTCCTTCCTCTCCCTCCCTCCTCTCTTTCTCCTCTCTTCATCCCTTCTCCCTCCCTCCTCCCTCCTGTCTCTCCCTCCTCCCTCCTCTCCCTCCCTCCTCTCCCTCCCTCCTCTCTTTCTCCTCTCTTCATCCCTTCTCCCTTCCTCCTCCCTCCTGTCTCTCCCTCCTCCCTCCTGTCTCTCTCTCCTCCCTCCTGTCTCTCCCTCCTCTCTGCCTCCTTCCTCTCTCCCTCCCTCCTTCTCCCTCACCCCCACTTTCTTATACTGGGTCTTGTGTAGACCACTGACCCTAAACTCACAATGTGGCTGAGATTGAGCTGACCTGAACTTCTGATGCAGTGGTCTGTACCTTTGCAGTTCTGGGGTTGGAGGCACATACCACCATGAACCACCATTCCTGGTTTATTTGGCACAGGAGATCACATTCCACGTGCCATGCAGACTATGCAAGCACTCTACATATAGAACCACATCCCCAGTTTCAGGAAGCCACTGTTACAGGATATATATTTTTTTAAGTTAGCAATGTTTGGCAGCTCCTTGTTAGCGTTAGTGATACAACTTACATCCACAGGTTTGCCATCTGAAGCTCGTGCAGCAATAACTGTTCTTCCATGAAAATCCACAGAGTCCTTTTCTTCTGTGTGTCGACTTGCAATTAAATTACAATCCATATAGAGAGAAAGGACTCGGGCTTGTACACCAATGCCAAGTTTATGCCACTGACGATCGAAGAGAGGACGGAGTTCTCGATTCTTGAAAACATAGTTCAACAGATCTCCCTCAGCACCCTGGAACATAAATTCTACCACCTTCTTCGTACCATCGATCGCTACAGATATCTAAAAGAAGTAAGACAAATAAGAAGAACATCTTCATGTGGCTTGAGAATTGAAGTTCAAACTTCATAAAGCACATAAATAGAAGTTCCATGTGTGCAACGGCATAACCGAAAAACGGGCTGACTGTGAGACATGGTTTTAACTTAAACTCCTGGATCATACCATCACATACCTCGATATGCTTATATTGTTCTATATGTGTAGATAGATATCAAGGTTGCTGATTTCAGAAGAAAAACATTATACACATTTCTTTTTGCATGAAAACTGACCTGGTCATTTAAAACCTTTAATATTTTTTATGGCAGGGAGAAGATATTTCATAGATGGCATGCATTTTTAGTTCGTGTTCATCCCACCATAAGCTTGTGACCGTTATTAATAGTGAGAAGATCAACCAAAGTTAAAGGTGATCAATGGTTATGCGTTTGTTTTTATTTGGTCTTGAAGATGTATTTACTTTTATGTGTATAAATGTGTGCCTGTATGTATGTATGTATGTATGTATGTATGTATGTACACTCTATGTCTCTCCCTTGAACAGAGAGCTCATCGATTTGACTAGTCTTGCTAACTAACTTGCTCTAGGGATCCCATCGCCCACTTCATGATGGCTAAACTAACAGGTGAACCCCCAACTTCACGTGACATTTATATATGCACTGAGCATCTGGACTCCGGTCCTCATTTGAACATGACAAGTGCTTTCCCCTGAGCCATTGTCCTGGCTTCTTCTTCTCATCCCTTTCTAGAATGAAGCACTTGGTCCATATTTGTTTTTGTTAATGAAGCCATTGTTGAAATATCAGCTTTCAATTGACAAGAGAATTTTAAGTAGAGAAATAAATCTTTTTAAGGATAATATATGATATGAGGGGACATGCAGTTAATTAGCGAGGTGAAGCCAGTCAATAAAGCATCTGTGTAGTGAAAGCAGATCTTCCACTAACTTCATATAAAATATCAATCTCTATGTTAAAAGGGGTTGGAGTTCAAGGTGTGGCTCAGTGGTAAAAGCAATGGCTGTTCTTGCAGACAAGCAGACTCCAATTCTCAGCACCTATTCAGTGGCAAAAAAAAATTGTAACTGCAGTTCCTGGGAATCTAGCACTGTTTTTTGCCCTCTCTGGTTAACAGTCAAACACATAGTGTATGTATATACATGCATACATCCATGCATATATACATACCTATAGGCAAACATTCAGGCACATAAAATAAAAGAAAATAGATCTTTAGGACTAAACAAAACAACAATGTCTGGTTCACCAGATTCTCACATCATGCATATCCTCAAGGTTTACCTACTTAGCAAGGTTTACAGTTTTCTATTGAAAATTTCCCTAAACAAGGAAGTATTTGGGTGCTACATCGATCTCCAGATTTGGGTACACAGAATAGAGAACCACCTGACCCAATGAAATGAACTGGTAGCTTACCTGAGGCATATTCTGCTGGTTTAAAATCTTCCATAAAAACCAGCGCTCCTTTTTGGTGCTTCTTCGTACCCGAAACATGACAGCTATGGCGTATTCCTCTGGAAGGCCTTTGGGAAATACCTTACTATGGGAAGAAAACAGACAAGGATTGTGGGAACACTGAAGGTGGCCAGAAAATAAATTTAAGTATACAGTTCTGTGAAATACAGTCTCTCAGTCATAGCTACTCCCAACAGGTTTATCATTTATTACTCGTTTTTTTTTTTTTTTTCTGTTGTTAGATGTATGGAAGCAAGTCTGTCTGCATTTTCCATGTAATTTTAATTCTCAGTCTCTCCCTTTTCTAATCATCTCATATCATTTTTATAAAGGCTGGGATATATAAACAAGTGGGTAGGCTACAATACTTGGAGAGTCTCAGAATTCACTGACTTTGGATGCATAGCAGTGATTTAGGAAGAATTAAAGTCGGCTTCCTTCGTGGTTTGGGTACAAAAAAGCATCAAGGAATATTTTCTAAAGAAATGTTACCATATTTAAATCTTACAAATGAATTCCTAATACTCATTGCCAGTAAGTTATGACGACAATAAATTAAAAGTGAGTTGGCTGTATTGTCCTTACTATAAAAACATTAGTCTTTGTAGAGAGTAGAAGCCAAAGAATGGCCCTAATTTCTTTCTTTGTCAACCTCACTGTCAGGATACTGGTCTTGGTAAAAGCACAAGGAAATAAAAAAAAAAAAAATCCACAGTCTACATATCCACATATCCTGAATTTGATTTTCATTAGGTTATAGATAAAGTGTCTAGGTCTTTTCATTGGATGTGAGAATCCTGCAATATTAAATGAAACTCTGTAATCATGAAATGAAGCTTTTTTAGTTTTTAAATGGAGTATATCACTTATGGACAAACAAAACATGAAGTTGCGTTATATAAATATAGCACCATGCACTTAATTAGTAAGACTAGAATTGACTATTATGCTCAGCTCTACTAAAAGTGATAGCAGAGAACTTTATTATCAGTTCTACATGATTATGTGCCAATAATGAGATATTGTATCTTCTAGGATTTCTACAGTATCAAATGAAGTTTTACTAAATTGTTGGTGACAATTGTTGCAATGTTCTAAGAAGTGTTGCTTAGTTAAACGTAATAACAAAAAAAGGGTTGAAGCAGCAACACCAAGTGCACTTCCAACTGGAAACTTGGAGATAGTTATGGAAAAACTACTGTTGAAGAAAATCCCAAGCCCCATGTTATTCCCTTACCACATGTAATCAGAGCTGGATATTCCATTTTGCTTCCAATGTCCTACATCTCTTCCCAACTCTCCACCTTGAAGCTCTTAGGATATAACTGTCACCCCAGGATTTCCAGAATTTAACAACACCATTATATTGAACATCATTCCTTCTTACCAAATACCTTTACCAAATACAGACAAGTTCAACATGCACAGGATCACATGACCACAGACTTACATCTTTCAACAAAGACTGTGTATTAGCAAGAATTAAAAGAAATACGTTTCTCTTGCTATTTTCTTTTATCCTCCCTTTTAAAACATCACTTTCCAGGTACCTGGTTAACTCCCGAATCTTTGAATATCTCTACTTTTTCTGGGTCAGTTTTCTCTAATAATTTTGCCTCTGGAAGCTGTGAAGTTAATGAATTTCCAGTAAATTGTGCTAGCCATTCACACCGAAGAATGACTGTGGTAAAAACACCGCCTTGGTTGGCAAGGTGGGGCAATGGGATGCTTCACTGCCTGGCATGGTCGGCTGTGGTCTCTGTGAGGGCTCTTCAAATGTTAATATGCAGTGACTATTTCTGTAGATATTTGCCCTTTTTCCAAAGACAATACTTTTGCTTTACACATGGTAAATGATATTCACCTGACAATAAGCATTCTGCAAGAGTGGAAATGGTGCAGGGGACATGTTAATGTCAAAGTCTCTTGTTCACTGTAGAATTTTTCCTTTGCCCCCGTTTTGGTTGTCCTGGCTCATTCTCCTGTTTACTCTCTTGTTAAGCTCAGTCTGTAACGTTTATGGTTCAAATTCTTTCGCTTCTAATACCCCTCACCCACCTCCTGTGTAGTTGGATAAAGAAGGTAGTAAGTTGGTCACTTGGGACTTCATATTCTCGGGCTCATGTGACACATATGTATGCACACGCACAAACACACATAGGAGTGTTTGTACACCCACACACAAATCCATGTGTGGATAGCTACATGGCTTCTGCATAGTCTGGTTCCTCTTAATTCTTCATGGTTCAGGATCTGTTGAGGTATATCCTCTTCTCCCTAATGTTCCCCACCTACAACACTGAAAGCCCAGCTCTGCTGTTGCTCAGTCGGGCACACATTCCAATTGATTTTTCTCTTCTAGAATGTATTGTGACTTTTCTATTCCAGAGTAAATCTCCTTTTAAATCATTCATGTGTCCTCTTCAAATGGTCTTGTAATCTTGCTTTACAAATATATGTCTTCTCTTTATAAATCAGCCTCCCTTTGACCTGGCTGTCGAGCTGGTAGCTCCTCATTAACCCAGTGAACTATTTAAATGAACACTCCAAATAATTATATCCTCGCTGTCCCTTCAGTCCTTCTCACTCATTCCTGAATTCTAGCATTATTCCAGCCAGGGAGCCTGCCACCTTCTTCGCACTCACCCTCCTCTCTGTGCAGGTCTTAAGACTGCTGGTATCTTTTGTTGTTGTTCATATAAACCAAATGTATAGCCCTATGGGTACAGGACGGTTGGAATACAAACTCTGGGTGCTTATGTCAAACCCCTTCACCTATTAATCCTGAACAACTACAGTAGTGTCCACAAAGGGTAGATAATAAATGCAGGCAAATCAATAAATGAACTGAGCTTGTCTGCTTTGTAGATAAAAACATAGCGCTCGATCTTGCCTCCCCCATTTTGGTATAGCCATGCGTATAAACAATATCCACTTCCTCACATTCCTCTTATACTTTGATATGAAAAACACAGTGGCGAGTTAATAATAGTAAGTGTCATGGGTCCTTGTGTTAAGGACACATGTGAGGACGGCAGGCAACAGAGCTCAGGCCATCTACAGGGACAGCTGTTACTTAGTGCCAGCCAGCTGGTACCATATGGGATCATAGATTCAGTGTTTCCAGATTATTCACATTTTCCAAACAAGCCAAAAGCCTACGGTTTTGCCTAAAAAGTTTCAAGTTTTAAATTTTGACAGTTAATCACACTTTTCATAAATACTGTCCAGACTAATAAAGGACAAGCTAAACAAAGCCAGTGCCATGACCAGCAGTTAGCAAAATTATGTGATAAGCATCAGCTCAATTCTCATCTGATATAGAATACTGTAAAATTTTAACAGACCACATAAAGAAGGCCCCCTCTTCAGATTAGGGGACTGCTAAGGGGGCTAAAATCAGAACAACATGATATGAATGAAAACCCTGATGTTGAAAGTAAAATCAGTTTTAAAAGTTCCTATTAATAGTGAAAGCAAGATGGTAGTTGTTGGAGATTATCCCATGATCTGTCAAAGGGAATGCAGCCACGGTGGTGTAGCGAGAGGTGTCTTAAAATACTTTGCCTCAATGCCACGGACCCTAGATTGCTGCCAACTGAATCTCCAGGCTTGTTTAGTACATTGAAGTATGCTTTTCTGCTTTCTAATCTGAGTCCATTTTATGGTCGCAAAGGTACTTAATGCGTACATGAAAGACTTAAATTTTTAAAGCATATTTCATGGCCCGTTCGGGACAGTGTTCTGAATATTTGAGAAGCACACACACTCAGCTACTTCAGCAAGAAATGTGCTCATTACGTCATGTTATCTCAGGGGCATTATGTTTCCCTTGAGCATTTTCTACCAAATGGTCTTTTAATCTTTATATTAAATATTGACATTTTCAATAATTTTTATTAAATTATTTATTTCTGTGTGTTCAACTTTGTCAGTGTTTGTGGATTTTAGGGTTGTGTTGTTGGGTGCATATATATTGATCATTGCTATCTCCTCTTGATGGACTAAGATAGGATGATAAATTAGAAAAACTAGTCTTTCTGACTTTGTATAGCTATTTCAATGTAAATTGAGTGGCATACTTTTTTTAACTTTTAAACTTTTACTTTTTAAACTTTTAAAATTTAAATTTTACTAAAATTGGAAACATGAATTATGTCTATTTTAGATACTACATAGATGTATCATGCTTTTTTATCTGTTTGAATAATTATTTGTTTTTGTAAATATTTATAATTAACATATTTGTCAATATGATTGATTATACTTATCATTTGGTGTTTGTTTTCCACTTATTTTGTGGTTTTTATTTTTCCATTATGATTTATGTTAAATGTTTATACTATAATGCCATTTACCTTCTTTTAAAATTGTATTGTTTGCTGCTTTCTTACTGACTATCCTAAGTATTATACCTAACATTGTAGATTTACAACTTCACAGCATCCAGTGTGGATAAGAGGCAGAATTATTAGAAAAAACTGACCCAGAAAAAGTAGAGATATTCAAAGATGTGGGAGTTAACCAGGTACCTGAAAAGTGACTTTTTAAAAGGGAGAATAAAAGAAAATAGCAAAAGAAACATATTTCTTTTAATTCTTGCTAATACACAGTCGTTGTTGAAAGATGTAAGTCTGTGGTCATGTGATCCTGTGCATGTTGAACTTGTCTGGAAAGGTATGTGGTAAGAAGGAATGATGATTAATATAATAGTGTTGTCAAATTCTGGAAAATGGATATATATATATATATATATATATATATATATATATATATATATATATATATTGCTTCTTCCTTGCATGGTGTTAATGTTTCACACAGAATGTATCTTTATACATCTATCAGCACTGATTCATAATTATTGACATATGTACATATATGTATTTATATCTATGTGTTATATATAAGAAAATAAAGGATATAAAAATAAAGAAGTACCGGACAGGTAGCTCATTAAGTTATGTGATTAGCACCCATGCAAGAGGACATGAATTTAATCTCAACACCTACACTAAAGGCAGGCATGATGTCTTAAATTTTTAATCCCAGTACTGGAAAAGCAAAGACTGGGGCTCAGTTATGACCGTTCCAGTTCTGCTCAAGGGTTATGCTCAGAGGGTATAGAATAAACACATGGAATTTATTATACTCACTACAATTTATTATTTAACATGGAATTTGTTATATTTACCTCAAGGTCTATCAGCATTTTGATAGGCCACCTGATGACTTTGTGTAAAAGGAACAAAACAGATAAAGGCCAACTAAATTTTAGAGTAAAATTGTAATAGTTTATACATAAAGTTCAACATAATTCTTTTCAGTAACTTATAATCTAATTTGAAAGCTAAAAATGCCTTTATATCTTAAAGTTTCTCTTGTGTTAAAAATAACTAATTAGTATGATTAATATGTGATAATTACACTCTCAAAATGTCCAGTGAAGAAATGTCTCTGGAGTGCATTCCTAGTGAATGAAAAGCTTTGTAACGATCATATTTCTCTTTGAGAAATTTACAATCGGTTTTCAGGAGCAGAGCAAATGTTTGCTCTTGTTTTGTTTTATTTTGTTTGCTTACAGAAAATGTAAGCTTTCTAGAAAAGTTTTTGTATTTAAAAGTGAGATGTTAAAGACTATATCTGCCCCTACCAGCTTGGCTTCTTGATTACAGGGCACACACACAAACACTTGATGTGATGCAGAATAATTTCTCTGGGCCCTGCCAAAGTTTCTATTATAAAAGAGGCCATATTAGATTACTTGTGTGCTACCAGAGAGATATAATGACAGCTTGGCTATCCAAGATATCCAGCCTGCATGTTTGTGAATGGAGTGTAATTTCCTATAAGAAATCCTATCCATTGCTTATTCAGTGATATTCCATTAAGAAAAATATTGTTAAGCTTTACCCAAATTTATATACATATATATATATATATATTGCTATGAATTATCTATGGAATATTTTATGCCTTCACCCCTATTTTATATTCATTGCTTCTAGTTCAATACGCTCAATATGAATTTTATTCCCATACATTAATGTTAACCTACTCTTGAGGGCTCATTGGAATTTTGAATTTAATCTACGACATATTTCCTATGTCTATGACCCTTACATTCATTTGTGTTACCTAAATATTTATGAACAGGTGAGGGTACAAGCATACCATCGATTTAAAATCAGTAATTTAAATGACTAATGGCCATAGAGAGTGAACTTAAAGTTTTTCTGATTTATCCAAAGGTGCGGTGTCCCCTTTATGTTGACTGCTAAGAGCAGAGTTAGTGTAGTCAGAATACAGAGTGTCTCTGAAGTCTCAAGATTCACATGTTTTAAATGACTTTGAGTTTGTCATGTACTTCAATGTTGCAAAAATCTCTTAGTTTTCGTCTCTTCTCTGATGTTCTCCACACAGCAGCCCCAATTCAATCATAAAGAAAAAATGGATCGATCGAAGTTGTAGGGGAGGAATTAGAAAATCCAGTTCCTGCCTCCTTGAAGTGACCAGTGGGGACAGAAAATGGCATCAAATTTAAGAATTTGTGTCAGTGGGGGATTGACCCCAACAAAAATGGGTTTTCTAAAATCTGAATATTATGTTTCCCTTTGGGTGTCAACACTGAGAAATATTTATTTTTATCTTTGCATTGTCTATATTTAGTCAGTCTTTTAAAAAGCATGAATCCTTGTTGCAGTAAATATTAAATATTATTGCTTATCCTTTCATTGGCCCCCGAGGTATCACTCCTCGGATACCGCTCTAGTGTGGAGCTGAGCACACGAACGTTGTCACTCAGTCCACAAGCCACACTCTCCAAGAGATTCCCTTCCCCAGAGGTTCACTCAGCCCACCCTGGTGCTTCTCCCCTGGCCTGTTTCTTTACCCCACCGCCCGGCACAAATATGACTCCATGGCCCAGTAACTTTTCATGCAGGTTTACATATTACAATCTCAATCCACAAACCCTCTATACAATAAGATTACATCTAATAGACAAAGATACAAACTGCCCTTCCATATGAGATAAAGGCTTATGAAATTCCTTTAAATATGTATATTAACCTATGTCCGATGACAGCCACCAGGATATAAGTCTGCTTTCCCTGGCTCCGTCTTGATTTTTTTTCCCTCTCAATCCCTGTTCCTCTTCCATTTTCCTATCTTTACACCTCTTACTTCTCCACTGTTCAATCACATATCGACTTATCATAAATCTACAAATCTTATTAATGATCATTTAAAAACCACGGCTGAGCTGAATATGGTGGCACACACCAGATTTGTGAGTTCAAGGCCACTCTGGTCTACAGAATGAGTTCCAGGACAGCCAGGACTATGTAGAGAGACCTTATAAAAAAAAGAACATATAAATGCAAATAAAAAAAAACACAACTCTTTCCATTTGGATAAAATAACACTAAGCCTTAAAATGACCTGTGAGTTAATTTGTTCTCTTCAGAGACCTAGCCAATAGAGAGATAATATAGACAATGCCTTCACCTCTTCCTATTATCCGAAAGGCCATAAATATTGACATGTACATTGACAGGCAAGTTATATGAACATTAATAAATAGACTAAAGACTACATTTTTTTCTATTATGGCAGGGAAAAAGAGTCACTAAAGTCTTTAATTCCCACTGTACATGGAGAAAAACAATAAGCTATCATAAAAAATCTTCAATAAAAATGTACCTGAGTGACTATTGTTACCATAAATTTAACATTCAGCAACTAATAATAAAACACCATGACATATAAAACTGCCTTTAAAAAATAGCATTTTATGTACCCCTGAAAAAATGCATTGTTCAGAATGTTAGACTGGAGTATATCCAAATTTTACATTAAGTAGGTTCTCCAGTGATTTTCCCCCCTTCCTGATTAATGAGATTTCTTGCTAGGTAAAATTGATTTAAAGACATTAGGAAATACAAATAAGATAATAGTTTAGATAGTTGGTATATTATAGGAAAGCTCTTGGCAAGACATAGAGGATGGCTTTAATCACTGTGTACCTTTAATTACTGTGAAATAGAATTGTATATCTAAAGTCATTTAAAGGTGTGATACAAGGTCAAAAATTGTTGGAAGATGCCAGCATCCTCTCTTACTATGCATTGCTTTCACAGAAAGCCCAAGCAGCTAATATCCACTGCTAGGCTTCTCTTCCTCCCTGGATAATGCTTGTGTTTATAAAACGCAGGCTCTGTTAACATTAGACCTTACTCAACATTAATCCTTGAAAACTAGTCACATGGTATTACCAGGTTATCTAATAATCAGTTCACACTTTGGAAAGCACGGAGCCGAGGTCTGCAGGGATTATTATGAAGGAAGGAAACTTTAGTAGAGAACACAGAAGGAAGAACAAATTTGGAGTCAAAAATATCCCTGAGTTAGCCAGTCCAAAACAACACACCACTATCATGAGATTGGAGCACTTGAAATGTCACCATGACATATGCAGGAAAGAGCAAAAGAGAGCATGAGAGAGGGAAAGGGAGAAAGGGAAGGAAATGGGGATAATGAGGAAAGGAGGGAGGGAAGGATGGAGGGAAAGAGAGAGGGAGAGGGAGAGGGAGAGGGAGAGGGAGAGGGAGAGGGAGATGCTAAAGGGAGATAAAACTTTTGTCAGCCTTCCTGGACTTATATGCTCCTGAGCATCTTTACTTGAATGCCTAAGTCATTCTTTTGTTCAACTTGTTGCTTTTCTAGCCAAACACTTCTCTACCAGGGCTCCACAACTCAGAGACACAGCCATTCGCCCAAGTATTCCAGTTATATCTTTAGAAGTCAGCTTAATTTTTACCTTTCCTTCATTATCAACCCAGTCCACTGTCAAGCCTTACTCCTACCACCAACACAGACCACAGGTGTATGCTCTCTTCTCAATCTACATGCTTCTTGCCTGAGTCCAAGTGGCCAACATCTCTCCAATAAATTCTTGTTACACAATTATGATTACACACCCCCCTTCCATCTTTTTCGGTCTGGATTGTACATGGCAGCTAGAATAAACTTTAAAAGCCAGACAAGATACCTCTGTTCTAAAACTTTTAGAACACATCTTTAAATATGCAGAATAAAGGGCACATTTATGATGCTGGTTCCGAAGCTGACTCAGTCCTGCCTCTGACTCATTGTCTTCCGCACTAGATTCTTTGAGGCAGCCAGGGCCAGCCACAATAACGTGGATTTTAGTTCCTTGAAAAAACTGTGGTTATTGAAGCCTTTTCCCATTGTGTCTTCTGTGCCTTCTCATGGGGCCATCTTTCTAGAGTTTGCATTTACACAAATTCTCCTTCTCATTTGTGCCTGGGTTCAAATGTCATGTCCTCTAAGAAGCTTAAAGTTGCCCTGGCTCCAGTCACCACCCTAACATACCATTTTGCCTATTTTTTCCAGTCTTCTTTGTTTTCAAATGTCTTGCACATTTATTGCTTATTCTCAGCTACCGTAAAATGATTTTCATGAAAACAGGGCTAAGGCTAACTTGTTTCTGTTAAACAAACACTGGAACAGTAACCTGTGTCATCTGCAGAAACCCATGATGCCTGTGATCCTTTTCCAGGGGCTGAATAAGCATAAAATCTATGTTCGCTTGTTTAAACCAGTGGGGAAATTTATCCAGCAGGAAAAGAGCAGGAACATTTAAGTACCAAATGATACTGAAGATTCAACAACAACAACAGAAATAAAACAAGAATCAACAAACAACAATGAAAGGCCAGCTCTCAGATGGTCAGCTCCAAAGAGAACCATCAGAACTACACGGTGATTTAAGACCACTGTAGAGAAAACATTACCAGATGTTTCAAAAAAATTTCACCAAAAAATATATATTCAGTAGTATTCTTCTATTCTTCCAAAAAAATTCTTGCAGTCATGATAACTATGAAACATATGAACTATGAAAACATATGAAACATATATATATATGTATGTGTATATATATATATAATATATATATATATACATATATATATTACTCTTAAGGCTTAAGGAAATCCTGAATATAATTTATATCAACTGTCTCAGTTACTAAGTGAAAAAAATCAAAGCCATAGAACTTAAATGACCGCCCTTCCAGCTCTCTGCCAAGCAGAGGTCATGATGGGACTTGAACTCGTGACTGTTTATTCCACGGACAGTTTTTTCCAGGATATCAAGTTGCCTGCTTCCTCTTGGCTGCAAATGAGATTCTCCTCATCATTATTGACTTGACTTAAAAGTAATCTTTTCTAATTCTGATGAAGAAGAGAAGCCTCTAGTTCTTTTTCTGAGCTTTGGAGAGTAGGTAAGCTAATATAAAATATTGGTTTTACAGAATTTAAGGTTCATTTCAATGTTTACAGTAACACAACAATATTAGCAACAGCAACAAATCATATTTGGTCTCCAAGGAAAATATTCACTATGACATTTGTACACCCTAGTTCCTGGTATCCCTGAGGATTTGATAATGACAGTTCCTTCCCCTACAGTTATCTGAGCACGGACCAGGAAGTATCACAGAACACACAGTAATATCTTTAAAATGGGTTAAGTACAGTCTGTTGGAATGATACATACTAAAAAAGGTAAAATCAGAAATACTTTCCTTATATACCTTAGAGATTACTTACTTATTTTGATGAGAAGGGCCTGTGTGTCTTATAAAAGATAAACACTAGGTTGGGATTTTAACATCTTTGGGGGGGGGGTGAATAGAATGGTACCTAAGTAACAAAATCAATAATTATTTTATTTAAAAACCCCAAAATCCAAAAAACCCAAAAAACAAAAAACTTAATTCCCTCACCCCCTTCCTTAAGTGGCAGCAATATCTGGAGTCTGGGTTATCTGAACAGACACCTGGTTTGGGATTTTGAAAGATGGAGAGTTCCTCAGAAGGAAACTTGTCAAAAGTAGTCCAAAGATCAGGGCTCAATTGTATTGAGCTGTAGGTATTGGTGATAGCATTCAAGGTGGCCTTGGCTAGATAACAATTTGAAGAATTGGTGGCTTTTACTTTTTAAAATAGAAGTCCTTCCCTCCGAGGAGTTGCGGCACTCCTAGGAACAACAAAGAAGCCACTTTGGGGTAGGTCTGCTGTGCATTGGGAAGGCCATTTTCTCTCTCACGAAAGCACGCCAAGCACATACTGGATCACTGTGATTGCCAGAGCACGGGGAGGTGAGGAGTAGCTCTTTAAGGTGTGAAAGTAATGATCATAAGTCTGACTATTTTAAATAATGATCCAGAGGAGAATCCTTTGCACAGATCCTGAGTCATGGTCCCACATGCAGATCAATGCCGTCCATCCACTGAATTCCCAAACCAGGGTCTGACATTGCTACCACCCCACAAAGTTAACTTGCTGAAGTAAAGAACCTTGTTTCGCAAGGATGGACGGCATCTTGGACCAATGAGAAACTAGTACAGAGTAACCTCAAGGGGACAGACTTCACTTCCCACCGCGTGTTCAGGCAGTGAGCACTGGACACTTGGAAAATTCAGGAAGAATGGCATTGAAAAGCAATCTCTTTCTAAAGACAGACACAAATACTTATTGACACCGTTGTATGGGGAGAAGGAAGTATAAGATGGATCGATTGATTCTCCATCACAAACCTTGGTGTCTTTTTCTGGTGAGAAAAATAAAAAGTATGGAGTAAATTTATATTTCTTGGCATATTAAGTAATTTTATTGAATAGAAAGGTTAAGCTGGTGCCATTTTCTGTATCCCTAAAGGAGTCATAGCCCATAGGGGGGCAGACAGGATCTCTGTCTCACACACAGACAAAGTTAAGGATAAAGTCAAACTTCAGAGTAAGAGATTGGGTAAGAAAAAGAAAGTCCCAATTGCTATTTCCTTTTCTCCTCTTTCTTCACTGTGTAATAAAAAGATGCAAGGCAAATAGGAAGACAGGAAAAAGAAAAAAGATTTGCATGTTTTCAAATTTCAGTGCTCATAAAAACAAAACAAAACAAAAACCACTAACAGCCAGGGGGCCATAATTTTTCTAGAAAAACTTCGTTTTGTACATCACGTTCCCCAAATCAAGTGTACTTTATGTCCAAACAGTGGCATATTCGAAAGGCTTAATTGTCGATGGTAGACAGAGGTCCCATCGCACATTCTTCAACCAGTCCAGAGCCTAAAGTAAAGCTGCCTTTTAAAAGGCCTATTTCAGTAGACGGAATGCCAGCTTCCCAGATCCCATTTAACAAGACTGACATTTGTTTATTTATTTTTCTTTTCAAATGGATGGCCACATGGAAAAAGATTCTATTTTTAAATATCAGGAACAGGCTTCCAAATTAATTCTTCCATTCTGAATAAGTGTGAGGCAGGGTTTATAAAGAACTTCCGTATTTACCAGTATCACCGAGGCCTCCGCCTTGCTGAACAGCTTCCAGGAAGAGAAATATGATACAAGTTACATTTCCTGAGGGTGAAGTGAGAGATGCCTCAAGTTTATAGTAAGTCGTTTCGTTCCCAGCTGACATTCAACATCACCTGTCTCCTTACAGGCGATATGTCGAGCTGGACTGGAGTCTCTGTCTAAATGCCTTCCCTCGGGTCTGGGGATAATGTTTGGTTTCAGAGCCACCGAGAGTCTGAAATCTTAGACTTTTCGTGTTTGCAAAGAGGATTCAGACACATAGCTCGTTAATGAGAACACGAAGCTTAGGTGATGCTCTAATAATTCCTCGCCTGTCCCAGTAAGCACTTGTTCATTGTGGGGTTGTAAATGACTTCCTGTTGAACACAGGCCCTCCTACAAATGCCACTGAGCCTTGGAACAAAACCAAAATCAAAAGGAGAGTTAAGCAAATTGCTCTTCAGAAACAGAGACCCACTGCAAGCCAGGGTTGCCAGGTAACTCTCACCCAGGGAAGATCAAAATGCCCCAACAAAGCTCAGTCCTCACAAGAGGTCCCTGGAAATCGGAAATGTCCTCCTGGTATCTGGGTGCCCAACTCCTGCCTCAGTATCTATTTAGGAAGTCTCACACCTAACTAAAAGCTATGATTTCTCTATGGCACTCACACAGTTACTTTCCCCCACCCCTCAGGGTGGTTGCTACTGCTCCCATGCCTTTAGTTTTTTATATGAATGAAGTTCAATCTCTTGAACATATGGCCTTCAAATTAATTCTGCCTTGCGTTCTCTTGCTTCTCTAGATATCCTCACACCTGTGTTCACTAACTACACGGGAGTTTCTCAGAATCCTTTAACAGCCAATTGCCTGCCCCATTGTGCACACTCACGCCCCCCCCAACCTGGAACACTCATCTGTCAAGCCTCTGCCTTTTGAATCCTCTGTAAAACTGTTTCCAGGGATTCTCACCAGCTCTCTCAAGAGTGTATGCCACATTTATACACCATTACATTCCATAATGGCTAATTGTTGGCCTCTCTGTCTTTGGAGACAGATAACTTGGGAACACAAACTGTGCCTTTCTTTGTCTTTCAGCCCACAGAGAGTATGCAAGAAACATTCGAAAGTCCAATGCAATGTTTTGTTGCAATTTCTCTGAATGCCACCCCCCACTGGCATTAAAGTTGAACTTAAAAGTGACCCAATATTATAAAGTGCTTTTCTGAAATTAGGGAAAAGATACCCTTCACAATGGTCACAAACAATATGAAATACCTTGGTGTGACCTGTATGACAAGAACTTCAAATCTCTAAAGAAGGAAATTGAGGAAGATCTCAGAAAATGGAAAGATCTCCCATGCTCATGGATTGGAAGGATCAACATTGTAAAAATGGCCATCTTACAAAAAGCAATCTATAGATTCAATGCAATCCCCATAAAAATTCCAACCCAATTCTTCATAGAGTTGTGTATGTATAGAAAGAGCAATGTGTAATTTCATCTGGAATAACAAAAGACCTAGAATAGTGAAATCCATCCTCAACAACAAGAAAACATCTGCGGGAATCACCATCCCTGATCTCAAGCTATATTACAAGGCAATTGTGTTAAAAACTGCATGGTACTGGTACAGAAATAGGCACGTGGATCGATGGAATAGAACAGAAGATCCAGAAATGAACCCTCACATATATGGTCACTTGATTTTTGACAAAGGACCTGTAAACATTCAATGGAAAAAGGACAGCCTATTCAGCAAATGGTGTTGGTCCAACAGGCACTCAGCATGCAGAAGAATAAAAATAGACCCTTTCTTATCTCCTTGTACAAAGTTCAAGTGCAAGTTGATCAAAGATCTCCACATTAAACCAGGTACACTGAAATTATTAGAAGAGAAAGTAGGGAAAACCTTAGAACACATAGGCACAGAAGAAAATTTCCTGAACAGAACACCAATGGCTCGAGCTCTGAGGTCAAATATCAACAAATGGGACTTAATGAGATTGCAAAGTTTCTGTAAGGCTAAGGACACTGTCAAGAAAACAAAACGGCAGCCAACAGAGTTGGAGAAGATCTTTAGCAACCTCACATCTGATAGAGGCCTAATATCCAAGGTATACAAAGAACTCAAGAAGTTAGACACCAGAGAATCAAACAACCCTATTAAAAAATGAGGTACAGAGCTAAACAAAACGTTCTCAACTGAGGAATATCAAATGGCTGAGAAGCATCTAAGGAAGTGCTCGTCATCCTTAGCCATCAAAGAAATGCAAATCAAAATAACCCTGAGATTCTACCTCACACCAACTAGAATGGCTAAGATCAAAAATTCAGATGACATCTGGTGAGGATGCAGAGAAAGAGAAACACTTCTCCACTGTTGGTGGGGTTGTAAACTGGTACAACCACTCTGGAAATCAGTCTGGCAATTCCTCAGAAAATTCTACATAGTACTACCTGAAGACCCAGCTATTCCACTTCTGGGCATATACCCCAGAGACGCTCCAACATACAACAAAGACACATGCACCACAATGTTCATAGCAGCCCTATTTATAATAGCCAGAAGTTGGAAAGAACCTAGATGTCCTTCAGTAGATTAATGGATACAAAAATTGTGGTACATATACACAATGGAATACTACTCAGCTATCAGAAACAATGACTTAACAAAATTTTTAAGAAAATGGATGCATCTAAGAGAATATCATCCTGACTGAGATAACCCATTCACAAAAGAACAGATATAATATGCAGTCACTGATAATTGGATACTAACCCCAGAAAGCACTGAACACCCCAGAAACAACTCACAGACTATATGAAGTTCATGAAAAAACAAAGGCCAAAAATAAAAAAGAAAGAAAATGAAAAACCATTATGCTTAATCTTCACACACCAAGAAAACATTGACTATTTCCAGGTTACATCTTGTTTTACATGTACTTTATGCTCATTGTAACTAGTAAGATTTTAATGCATACCATCAAACCTTTAAAAAAAATCAAGTACTTTTTATGTATAAATGCTTAAAATCTGTACATTTATCTTTAGTTTTTAAAATAAAGTTGTAAAAAAAAATAAAAATAAAGTACCCTCTGTAACCCTCCTGAGCTAAGATGGTTTTAGATGTATAATAAGTTCATAATTGATTCATAAGTTTAAGGTTATTCGGTTAATCATATCTTTTGGAAATGTGTAAACATAAAGAAACAGTACATTCACCAATACTTTAAATCAATTAATGACTAATTTTCACCGAATTGTTATGAGCCTAATTGTTATCTTCTCTAATGATTAGAGATGGAGCATGTACTCATGCAACTGTTTTGTGTGTGCACATACATGTGTGAGTGTGTGAGTGTGTGTGTGTGCGTGCGTGTTGTCTGAAATAACCCCACAGACATGCCCACTGGCCTTCTGACTGCAGCTTTTCCTCAGCTGAGATTCCCTCTTCCCAGGATTCAATGTCAAGTGGACAGAACCTGTGTCACCAGCCCTTCATTTCCTCTCACTTAGGTCCCTTCTGTCTTCCCTTCCCCTTGCTTTTTCTTTTCTCCCACCCCAAATCATATCCTTTTTACATGGGGCTTCTGTTTCCCTCCAAATACTTAAAGCATTAACTGTCTGTTCAGAGATGCAAAGCTGGTTCTCAATTCCTCCCCTTTCCTTTCTCTAAGAGAATAAACTGCCTGCTATGCAGGAAGCACTGGGCCTTACAGGATAGTATTCTCACTGTAGCAACTGGAGGAAAAAAAATACCTTAAATGGAAACCATCTCTTTTCAAAAGTTGATTTGCACTTGAATCTAGAAAGAGGCAAATGAACCACAGCGTCTCACTCGTGTCTGCTTTCATTTTATTTGACTTTTAAGTCTGTACTCTTTGAAATAAGTAATGGAGACCTCTTCAATATATTAGATATATGTTAATATTATATAATTAACATGTATGTTAACATTCTGTAAATTCATCTCTTCATTGTGTCATCATTTACCACACTTGAAATAAAAATGTTTGATGTTTCTAAGGGTTTTGTGTACTAGCACTCACAAATAAATACAAAATTTTAGAAGTTTCTGAATGAATAAGATTGTTTATCCCTGAGTTCACAGTCAAGGGAACCACTAATGTATATCTATACCGTTATCAAGTACTCATGCAGTTCAGCCTTCCAAAATAATATGGAGTAAGTGAAATCTGAAGGAAGAATATCCAGTTAATGTAAGTTTGGTAATGAAACTATAAAGCTTCCCTAAGCCCTGCTAGGTGACTGAAACTGAACGCGTTTCATGTTTTTCCCTCCCATAAAGCAAGGTCTGTATAACCACATGACCACATTCATAGCTGCATTCTCAAAGGACCGTCTTTACTTTTTCTTGAAATTAATGAAAGAGTACTCTTCCATGTCTACATTTCTGAAGTGTTAGAAGTAGAGAGAGTCTAGCAAAGATGCAACGTTTTACCAACGTGGCGTGTGTCTATTTCTCCTTACGCTCACAAGGGGATTTTGTTCCTTCCACTCAGTGACATCGTACCTAAAAATGAAGAGCGAAAGAACTCTCCACCTGACAAATTAAAAAATATTCTTTTGTATTGGACTGAGTGTTTGATTAATACTTTTTTTACATACAGAAGTTTTTTCAAAATTGTATTGTAGAAGAAATTATATCACAGATGTGACATTCATATGAAGTATATGTTACTTGATTTTTTTAAGAACCCAATGATAGAAAGACTTGACGATAACCTTGAAAAATATTGAAATTATATTATCAGGCTCTGCTTAATTATTACATGTGTCAATTGTTTAGTTTCTGTTCATTAATTTATATCTATCCAATTATAAAGTACATTTGGAGGAAAAGAACATAATATTCTGAAACAAACAAACATACTTGGAGGGAATTTCAGCATTTTTACATTTTACTAGTCATTTTTATATTAAGTAACCTGTTGTTGATTTAAAAAAATCCCTGAATTTCCTTTAAAAAATCTGAGATAATTTCTGTTAATTATTAGTAATTAAACATTTCCATACACTACTTAAAACCTCTACAAGGGTTACCTTTAAACTCTATCAGATATAATAAATACTAAATAATTGTGCTAAAAGAGCTTCGCTTAAACAATCTCAATCCAGTAGCCATGAGCCCAGTAGACTTTCCTTCTCATTTTAGAATGCAGGAGTGGTGGTGACTCACCTCACATTCCTGGCGTGCCAGATGATAATTAAGGAAGTGCAGCAATGACATTTAGGATCATGTGTAACAGTCAAGCTCATCATGAAGCAGCTGGACGGGGTCTTAGCTAAGTCACATGGCCCTTATATAGGAAGCTTTCTATCTCAAAACAAAAGAATGTCCAAAGAAAAACCCAGGGGATGCACGGTCACTCTCTGTAGCTTAATGGGGCTGCAAAGTGATCCTTCAAACCCGCCCAGGAATTAGTCTGTGTCAGAGCCCTGAGCAGTTTCATGCCTCAGAATTTAGCTGTTTCTGAGGACTTGGAGACGGCCCAACTAAGAGCGAAAAAGGAGTGAAACATAGATTAGAAAACAGGCCCATATGAGGGAAGGAATGAAAACTCTGAAAATTGGCCCTTACATGAGTGATACTTAAAATTCAGCTTCAGTGACAGAGGGGGCAGACTTTGTAGCTGAAACTTCGGTACAATGGGAAAGCAAAACTTGTATTGTTGTTGTTGTTGTTCTTAGTAGCTGTGGTATTTTATTATTATTGTTTACTATTATGATTCGTTTGTTTATGTTTTAATTATTAGTTTGCATGCATGGGTGTGTGCATCTGGAGGGCAGGTGCCTTAAGAGGCTGGAAGTGTTGGGCCCTCTTGGAACTGGAGTTCCAGGAGGTTGTGAGCCACTAGATTCCGGTGCTGGGAATCCAACCCAATTGTTCGGAAGAGCGCTAAGTGTTCTTACCAGCTAAGCCATCATCTCTGCTGTCTCCAGTTGCTGTTTCTTTCTTTCTTCCATATGACATTATGAGTTTCACTGTGGCATTTTCATACACACTTGACTCTTGTTCATCCTCATCCTCCCCTCCCCTCCATCCTCCTGGCCTGCTCCCCTAAGTCTTCCTCTGCCCATCAATGTTCTTCTTTTTCATGTCATATGAGCTCTAGTATCTTCTGTTTGATTTCCTTTACTTTCACCCTTCTCATGGTCCCCTTTTAAGTTTCATAGTCACATGCATGGAACAATTATTATATATTATATATCTATATTATATGCATATGAGAGGGAATATGTGGTATTTGTCTTACCAGTTGGGGATGCCTCACTTGATGTAATAGTTCCATCTTTATTGCTGTACTATTTACAGTAACTAAGATGGGGGACCAGTCCGCTTGTTTCTCAGTAGTTGAACAGAGGAAGAAAGTGTGATACACTGGATATTTTTTTTTCAGTTGCAAATGAAAATAAAATCATGACATTGGTAGGAAGATGGGCAGGGCTGTAAAATTTTTAGGGTAATTTTCCCTTGCATTCTGCATCTCTCTATCAGGCTCCAGGAAGAAAAGGCAGACTCAATGCCCCTTACCAGTGGGAGGCTGTCATTCAGAGCTGAGCCATAAGGAAGCTCAGAGTCTGCTGACTGGAACACACTTTGATTACGAGTTTCTGGGATTCACCAATGTTACTTGTTATTTGCTATTTAATTTTTATCTAACAAAACCGTTTAGAACATCTATGGTAGTTAGAAAGCACTCTCACCCCTATTGGTAACTGCATGAGTTTTAAGCTTAAAAACAACACATAAGAATTTAAAAGTGCAGAAGAGTTCAGGGGGTACAAAATATACAAGAATAAGAAGGCGATGGAACAGGGCTAGTACTCTCTATCAAGACCACTAACGGTGAAGGCGATGGGTTAATACTCTCCATCAAGACAATTAAAGATGGGTTTTCATTTCTAAACATCAGGCTTTTGGAAATAATTGTACATAGAGATGAAAAGTCACCCTCCTGTATTTTGTAGTGCTCCCTATAAGACATAACTATTGTAGACCTGAGCTTGTGAAAAAGGGTCAAGTTCATGAGATCCATCATTCAAAAGTAGCAAAGACAAGGGGCAAATTGTGGCGTAAGTTATGCAATGCACTACTCAGACTATGCTGAAGTCTGGAGCCCCTGAAAAAGTCTAGAAGACAAAAATACCAATTGGAATACTTTCTACTTATGACTCCCTTACTTTGAGACATGCTCAATTTTTATTTATATGACATTTTCTTAACTTTTTTGTGATTTTTGTCATTGACACTGCTACCCTCTCAATGGACTGCAAGCACATCTCCTATCTTTATTTTACTCAAATGATATATAAAAATCAGATAGTAATGGGTTAGCATATAATTTTGACACATATATGCATTGTATGATATTAAAGTGAAATTAAACATATTTATCACCTCCAATGGTCATCAATTCCTTAAAGAGATAATTTTAATAATTTTTTATTATTATCGTGAAATTTACTACTATTATCTGTGACTATCCTTTTGTACAATCCAAAACCAAGACAAACTCCTATCTCCTTATAACTGTCACCACTCCCCACCTCTTTTGCTACCAAACTATGGTAGTTTTAAATAAGTAAGGCCCTCCATAGGCTCAAGTATTTGGACACTCGGTCCTCAGGGAGCAAAGCTGTCTGTGGAGATGGTTCAACTTTACTAAAGCAAATATGTCTCTGAAAGTCTGCTTTGGGCGTTCACAGCCTTGCCCACTTCTGGCATATTCTATATCCCCTTTGCAGTTGAAGATGTAACCTCTGGGCATCATATTCCATCAACCTGATACCAGCCCCACCTCCCTGACATTACAAACTCTCCTTCTATAAATGTTGGTGACAATAAACTGTTTTTCACAAGCTTTTTGGTCAGGGCATTTTTCACAAAGAAAAGTAACAAGTACACTTATTCTCTCATATCCACCATTTCCCTCTTGTTGGCTATCGATAACTTCCATGTAAGAGGTGGGACTGTATATCCCTGCTTTTGTAAAGTAACCTACCATTTAGTTAAGGAGACAGAGAAAGACAACTCCTCCCATTAGAGATTTATTTTGGTAACAAAAACCAGAAAGTATTTATTCCATGCTAGGTAGAATGTTTTTAGCATCTCAGAAGGTTAAGTTTGTTAGCACACCCAATGTCATATGTGCTAAATATGTAACAAAGTATACTATCCTAACTCATAAAGTCGTATTATATAGATATTTTTCATAAATAGCATCCCTTCACCCTTATTCATAGGTGTTACTTCAAATGAAAAATCCACTAGCACAATTCAGAGTAGTTACAGATTTGAAACTCATCTGAACACCCCACAGTTTTCTTTTCTACTGATAGGTCACAGTGCTAAAAAAGCTACAGAACTCGATATGACCCCAGAATCCACCTTAGCGTGGTATTTCATACAACTGCCTGACAGATAGGGTGATTTACCGTATTGGAATCAATAATAAATCAGAAAATTTATGTCTTGAAATGTAACCCCCATTTTCCAATCGAGCTCTAAGCACCATGACTTTAGAAGCAGCAGTACATAGAAATTCAAAATGTATGAACCATAAACTCTGTCTTGTGAGAACAGCAATTAAAGACTCATGAAGAAAAAACCTCCATCCAATAAAAAGAATCTCTGGCCTAAGTGGTGGCATAACATTGCAGCTGGGCCAGGTCAGTTGCTTGTCCCAGATCCAAGGATGGTAGACAGAACGCCTTCAAACAAGCTAACAAGATAGGTGGAAGAGTTTTCCTTGGATGAGATACTGTTCCTGTCCTTCCCTGGACTCCTCCTCTTATACAGAGTAAATATGACCAGCATCTGTACAGAGTGCATCTGCTTGCTTTTCAGAATTAGAGAGAAAAGTAACTTTCCTTTTCTTTCCACCATCTGTATGGAGATCTTTATACTCTCGGCTAAGCAAGCTTTCCCTCCATAGCACTCTGTGTTACTCCAAGCCATGCGTGTACTGGTCTGCTGTGTGTCTAACCTCCAGGCTGCCTCAGAAAAACATGGATCTCTTTTCTCTCCCATTCTCCTTCTCTGGGCAGCTGGTGAGACTTCCTCCTTTTGTTTCTCTTTGAAACACTAATAAAATTTGCCTGAAGAACTCCATCTGAATCCATTCTTAAATACTTTTATTAGTGAGTCTAAAAACTCTAAGGGGGGACAATAACTTATTCTGAAAAGGTAATTCAGCCGACTCAATAGTATGCCACCCAGATTCAATTAAAGCACCCATCTCCAATCCAATAACCACCCTTTGTTGTCTCAAAAAGTATTGAAGAAACAGGAGTTTCAAATCATGAAAGACACAGCAAGTTCCTCAGATACTTTAGAGCAAATACACCTCTAAATATTGAGCAATAAAGATATAGATGGTTAGATATAAGTGTTGATATCTCAAAAACCCTTGCCTGAGCAAAGTTGGGATATGTCACAAGAAGCCCAGCTGAAAATATTGAGCCTCAGATAGGTCTCTGACCCCCATATTCAGGAGGCTCCTTCCCTTGTGAACATCGGGTGGGACGTACTAGAAGAATAGAAGCAAGTTCAGGCACATAAAGCATTTTCATTTTCCATATAAAATAGCATCAGCCTTTTCCCATGCTGACTTGGCTGGGCAGCTTATTTACAAATGTATAAATAGCTGAAACTTTGCTCCAGGCCCATTGAAAACCCAAAATGGCATCATGCAAGAGAAGCATCCTAGCACAGTTGGCTCCCTGAGCAAAATGAATGTGGAGATGAGTCAAGAGACTTGACACTCAAGAGTCGGCTTAGCCAGAAACCATCCAGTTTCCTGTCCTGGAGGAACAGGGTTATGCTCGGCAGAGCCAGAAAATGCACTTTCATTGAGTGTCCAAAGACTGAAGACTGGTTTAGAGCCAAGTTGAAAAACGAATTTCAATTCATGCCTGACATCTATAATCCTGTGGACTCAAAGGGAGAATATCGGTTCCTAATAGTGGAAGTACTATTCAAATCAGCTTAATTTGCTTTCCTCAAAGTCCAGTGAATTTAAAATGACTCACTCCAATCAATTCTTTTCCCACATTTCCAGGATTGTTGGGATTTAAATCAACAGGAAAAAAAAAAAAAGAAGTAAGAAAATAATGTTAATTTTTGAACATAGTATATTGCCTTTTCTAATTTTATTAATAAATGTTATCTATTACTACTAGTTAACCTCCCCGTTCACAAGTGTACATGAGCACAGGTGAACATACATGCACACACATGTGCACACACACATAGGCACACACACACTTTCACTTTGCTTTTCCTTACAGCATATGCATAATCAATCATGGAACTACTGGGCTGCCCTCAGTGACTGCTCATGAGGTCACCTAAACAGCTATACCCATGGCACTTGGTGAAAGCCCCACCGAGAGCCATTCATTCCTTCTATTCCCTAAACATCAAATCACGCTCTTCCTTGGTATCTGGTTTCCCATCAGTGAATGAACAGAAGAATGTCATTAAAATTAAGCTATCCAAGACATCTCAAAACAGGACGTCTAAAAGAAAGAATCTCCAGATAGGTAAGAAGATGTGTGAGGAACACATGTCAGTTCCTTTTAACACGAAGACATCTATGTGCATGCTAAGCCTAGGGGGAATGTGGTGCTTTTCCACAACGGTGCATTTAAACACAGGAATGTTCAAGTCTGACCCAAGATACAAGTACCAACCAACCAACCAATAGACTGACCAACCAACTGAACAGCCAGCCAACCAACCAGCCAACCAATTAACCAGCCAACCAACCAACCAACCAGCCAACCAACCAACCAACCAGCCAACCAACCAACCAGCCAACCAACCAACCAACCAACCAATCAACCAGCCAACCAACCAACCAAACAAACAAAAAAGCCCTGCAAGCGATTTCTCTTCCCTTCAAGCTCTATTCCATACATAAAGAGAGCACCCAAGGCCAAACTGTTGTTCGAATTCATCACAGAGCATGGTGTATACACAGGAAAACATACAGTACCAGTCTTTTTTTCTCTGAATCTACATTGAGCCTTATGATTCAAAGTTCACATTTTAAAATATAGTATCGGCTACGTCTATGTTAAATGCTAATAAGATTTCTCCAAAAATATATTTAATTTTCTAAAGACTATTTTTTTTGTGTGCAAGCAAAGGGCTCAATTGCATAGTTTTATTGATAACACATAAGTTCTGTATTCACTACAGTATCGGGGCATACTACTGAGCTTTCTTTTAATATTTGAGACAAGTTGAAATATCCTTAGAAAATATTTTTGTGACATTTTTAACATGAAAAGAAAAATGGAATATTTACTCACACAGTGTCTCTGATAAGAAGTGTGCTTCCCAATTTGAAACAGGTTTTATCACCTTCACAAAATGCATGCCTCAGAGCAAAGCTTTCTCCCAGATCAAAGCCTGTAAGATATGACATGTTATTAAAACCTGCAATAAACTCACAGAAGTATTGATCTTTAAACAGGATTCTTCGTTATCCATATCCACAGGTTGATTGATTTAAAATAAAACCCCTCCTGTTTGAAATCAACAAATACACCCCATTTCTTTTTTCCGTATTTCCCTTTTATGGTACAAGAGAATGAAATTCTCTTTGCATGCAGAAGGTATAGCCATCTTTCTAAACAACAGATCATAAATACCGGTTTTTTGTTTGTTTGTTTGTTTGTTTGCTTTTGCTTTGCCTTGTCTAAATGCAAAGCAATCCTCTGACACTGGCGTCCTCAGTGCTAAGGCCACACAAGTACACCACTGTGCTTGCTCTTTGCAAATGTTTAGAGGGAAGAAAATACCACTCTGATTTAATCTAAGAATTTACCTAGGCAAATGATTTCAGTAGATCATTGTGCCATTTCCAACATGTAAGCAGAAAATTAGCAGAGAAACAGTAGTCACTGCTTTAAAATCTAGACAGCCTCTTGCAAAACCATACTTCGGGAGAATTATAGGAAGGTGAGAAAGCACTTAGAATCCAGATGCTGGGTATGTGTTCTCTTCTCACATATGTGAGAGAGCTGGAGAAAAGCTGAGATGGGTGATGGGAAGGAAGGCGAAGAGAGAAGGAGAATAGGAATGTTGGCTAGCCTTAGTAACTCACACCTAGAACACACTTGGGAGGTTGACGAAGGAGGATTCCGAGTTTGAGACCAGCCGGGATGACCCTGTTCAAAAATAAAAGACAAAAAACAGGCAAGCAAACAACCAAACGAAAAAAACGACAATAACAAGAAAACCAGCCATGACAACATTAATAACAAAAAAAATTATAAAAATAAAAACATTTCATAAATATTCTTCTCTCCTTTAAAATCTGCAACAGAGGGTGTGATGCCTGTGATTTTACACAGCTTTTGTTTGAGGGGAGGGGAGGGGAGGTGGTGTCGCCCTGAATTGAGACAGTAGAAAACTCTGTTGTCAGTATTTTTCCCACAGCCTTTACTTCCCGTGTGGATGTTGTGATCATGGCCTGTGATGCTGGCAAGCGGCACTAAGGCCCACCTTCTGGCTTGGTGGAGACCTAACGTTCCATCTGGCAGGGCTAATGATCTGTCCACACTAGGACAGTGCATTCACTGTAAGTCATACTGAAGAGATAGGTAGAATAATTATTCCTTTAACGAGATAATGTAATCTACCTCCACGAATCCCCACTCCCTGGAGCTTCAACCATACAGCATCTGGGCACTATGAGAGACCCCACAAAATTTATGATAATGAAGTCCAGAATATGAGCTATGATGCATCGGTTGATAACTTTTGCACAAATTTCTACTTAGCAAAGAATCGCAGCGCTTACCTGTCAAGATGCTTCTGTCATCATGAAATCCCTCTGTTCTCAGAGAAGGGCAGGTTGTCTCTATTTAAAAATAAATCAATAAATTATTTGAACTAAATTTTCCATCATACTTTCCCCAAATGAAGTTGGGAGTACTACCATAAAATCATAAACAAGATAAAACTGAAAATAAAAACTAATTGAACCATTTCATTAGATTCCTGTAAAGCAAGGATGATGCTCTTCACCCCACTGTACATCTATAAAAGTTTAATGTTTGTTCATATAAAATATTTAAAATATTGCCTGGCCCACAGTAAAATCCCATTTGTGCTGGCTAGTGTTAGCACTGTTACTCAAACATCTATATGTTTCTATGCGTTTGATAATAAGAATCAGCTCCAGTTCATCCAATTAAACAAGTGATTTACTGATATACTTTATCCTAACTTTATCCACATTTTTCAACCAGGTGATCTTAAACTTTTATAACATGATGAAACATGAACCGGGAAAACAAAACTAAATAAAATTAGTAAGCAGAGATCTTTTTGTACGTTAAAAATTGAGAAAGTTAATATTTATGTTTCTCAATAATACTCAGATGAATAATAAAGCTCATTTCCATTCAGTGAACTCACATGTCCAATACGACAACATCATACAGATTCAGTAACATACACACACACATATTATTCTTTAAACCTAATCAAGACTCTAACCGACAAATGAGAGCACGCAGACAAAACTGCCACCCAGTTTTTAACTCACGCCACAGCGAGTCTGCAAGAGTACAGCGACATCCCTGACCTAAGTACGTTACACTTTCTAATGCCATTCAGTCACACGTTCAGTTTTCCACGTGTAAGAGAGTTTTGTGTCTTAAATTTTCTAGTACAAACAGGAAGTAAACGGCTTATGGCCAAACTGACCATCTGCTTGGCTGAAAGTGAAAACCTCCAGTTTTCCAGTCAATCCCAGAATGCCTCTGCTCTTCCTTTGACAAATGTACCCAGGCTGGTGCTGGTGAGAAGGACTTGGCCTGGCATATTTAAGTAGAAGGATCTCAAGGTTTAAGTAAGGCAAGCACATATTTTACAAGTAGAAATATCAAATAACATGTTCTTTCTGAATGATGATTAAAATACCAATTCTGATAAATCAGTGTGTGTGTGTGTGTGTGTGTGTGTGTGTGTGTGTGTGTGTGTGTGTGTGTGTGTTTAAGCTGGCAAGCTTATTTTCTAGTTTAAATGGAGGAACAAATATGAACAATAACTTGGAAACAAACCATGATATATAAGGGATTCTTTTAACACAGCATTGGTGTGCACATAGAAAGACACATCAGTCAAACAGAGTAGGAAGGTCAAATGTAGACCATTTCAGATATGGCTTTATTTACTGCAAAACGACCATGGCAATTCACTGGGAAATAGAAGGTCCTTTTGGCCAGTGGGGTCTAGTGTTAGACACCAATGCAGGAAAACACTGAATCTTGATTTCTCACATCACATAGAGAAACTGGAACACACTATAAGTGTGAAAAGTAAAACGTAAAGCAAGTTTAGTAATATATAAAGCTCTGTGAACCTGGAGAGGCAAGGGGTGTTTTGAAAGAGGAAAAGCATTACTATCAAAAGAAAATACCGGTAAATGAGGGATCCATTAAAATTAAAGCACTTGTTAATCCAACGATCAGATGTGTGAGAAGTCAGGCCAGCAGATGGAAGAAGGTATGTATAAGACATGTATCATAAAGAGACGAGGCAAACCTCAAACAGAGAAAATACACAGAGAGGGAAGTACTGTATCCAGAACAAACCCGAGGCTCCCACAAAGGAGCAGAACATAAAAAAGTTTGTTTCAAAACACCTTTCCCACTCCGCAAGGCAGGTTATCCAAATCACCAACCCACAAAATCAGAAGTGTTTTACTTCATTAGTAATCAAGAAATGGAAAGGAAGCTACTAAGATTCCATTAAATGACTCAAATTAAAGAACTGTCACTTGGAGTGTTGGTGAGGGTGTGACAAAGGGTGACATTTCCTGCACTTCTATGTGGCATGTGGTGGTGGGAAGTGGCAGGACCACATTAGAAAATTGTTTGACAGTGTTTATGGAAGCTAATAAAGTATGACTCTAAGTAAGAAGACTCAGTGACCCAGGAAACACGAAAGCCAAACGGGACTGCAAAAGACTGTTTTAGATAAGAATGTCTATCCAATTGTTATTTGGAGAGTTACAACCTAAAAGTTCAGAAACAAGAGGTCATACAATGATATAAACAATAAAAAATCTGGATAGCTGCTAGAGAGAGAGAGGGAGGGAGGGAAGAAGGGAGGGAGGGAAGGAGGGAGGAGAAAAAGAAAGAAAGAAACAAAGAAAGAAAAGACAGCAAAAAGAAGGAAGAAATGAAGGAAGGAAGGGGGAAGGAGGGAGAAAGGGAGGGAGGGAGGAAGGAAGGAAGGAAGGAAGGAAGGAAGATTTAACTTGATACATGAAACTATTTTGACCTTAGAGGGAAAATAACTAAGGAAGTATCATCTCCCCTAAACAAATACTACCTATTCCATTTATGTGACGATTGTATGACCAATCTGCTTGGAGGAGTGATTACCGTGGAGGGGTGTTGACCCAGAGCAGGTACACAGAAATCTTCTAAAATCCAGGGTATATTTTATTATTTTATTTATGTGACAATTACACAAGTGCACATAAACACATGTAAAAAAAATATCCCATGTGTTGTGCTTTAGATTTTGCTTATCTAGATTATTTAGATTTAAAGAGAAAGCTAGCGGTTCTGTTGGGAAAACACTTTGATCTAAAAATAATTTTTAAATTTTGATTTAGAAAATTCCCAATTAAAAAATACATATTGGCTGCAGATATCTATAAGACAATAAGTGGTAAAAAGGAACCTTGCATTCTTCCCACCATGTGCACATACATACAAGAAGATTCAGTATGTGGTTGGTGGAACAAATCTCTGGGTAACAGAAGGGCTTCCCTGCTGTGAGACTTCAGTAGGGAGGGGAAGGTGTGTGGCCTGTCTCCAGTAGGAAACTGTAAATCTCATTTAAATTCTTCCTAGCACATAGATGGTGATGTCAATGGAATGAGCACATGACTTTGAAAAGAAATGGAATTCAACATTGCCTGATATATATATATATATACACATATATATTCCACTAAAAATATTCAGTTTACAAAACATTAATGCCATTTCCTATCTTTAGATCACATGCTATCTAAACATGAAGAGATGAGCAAAGCAAATTAAAACTAAGTGTTTTAAGATTTAAGTCGCAATAAGATCAACTCATGAAGATTCATGAATTCAATGCACAAAACCAAGAAAGCAGTATCATTGGCTATTATAAGCTAGATATGCTAATCAATTTAAATATTGACATCTGCATTTTAATATAAAACAGTGGAAGTGACTATCAGAGATTGGATATGTCAAACTATCAAAATCATAACATACAAACATACATCTGCATTTTAACATTAATGTGCCTTTAGACTTATTCATGAGACTCAAATGTGACAATACTCGTTAAAACAGGACCAAGCACAGCAACTCTGTCCCTCAGAGCCTCTCTGGGGATGTTTCTAAGAGTAATGAATACCATCCTTCTCAGAAAGATGCAGTGCTTGCAGAACTCAACAGTTTCTCAAAAGCGAATGTGAGTCATTTCAGCAGATGCATGCTGAAGTGTTAATGTTGATGATTGTCAGACTTGATTTCCTCTTTACACAGCTTGAAAGACCTGGGCTGTCTATGAGGCTGCTGGGATCTTGAAAAGAGCCAGAGGAAACAAAAAGGAAATCAGCTAGCTCAACTTCACATACCTCATGTCTTTATCTTAATTGCCTTTAAAGAAGAAATGTCTATTAACCCTCTGTTTCCTGGTCACCCGAGAGAAATACAATCACACAGCCACCCAATGGCAGAGTGCAGAATAAAACACATTTCTCGCAAACCAACTTTTCCTTCTACTTTATTGAACATCTCCTCTCAAGAACATGTTCTAAACAAAGCAACCACACACCTAAAAAACCCTCTTCTTTAATAAAATTCATTAGTTTCCATTTGTTTTAAATGTATGCTTAACCTCTAGGAAACCCAGTGGGAATTTGAGTTGTGTTCCTACTGCTTTCTAGCTACAAATGTGGAAATTGATTGGGAGGGTGGCAGCTTCGTCATGATTCTGATCTGGAAGATTTAATATTTCATTTGTACCTAAGATGGGTATCTAGTGTTTGATAAAAAAAAAAATGGATCAGTGCTATAAATGCCAAAAGAAAAAGAAAAAAAAAGATGAAAGACAAAATGTATGCTTAACAAAATAGATCCTGTTTACACACATAGATACACACACACACACACACACACACACACACACACACACACACTTTAACCTGTCAGTTCCTTTCTGGTTTTAACAGAAGTCTTGGCCTTCTAGAATTTTGAGACTAGCTTGCTTCTTTTGATAAGACATTTTTTTAAAAAAATTACATGTGTGTGTCTTTTGTCTATATGCATGCCTGTGTATCACATACATGTAGTAGTCTTAGAGACCACAAGAGGGCATTGGGTGCCCTGGTACTGGAGTTGCAGGCTGTTGTGAGCCTGTCATGTAGGTGCTGGAAGCTAAATCCAGGTCCTCTGCAAGATCGGCTAGTGCTCTTAAGCACTGAGTCATGACTCCAGCACTGTAAGATATGATTTTAGTAATGTAGAGAGACATTAACTGTATAAGAATAGGGTTATAGGCAAGGAATTTTAGACAAGATCCTTAAAACACACAAAATGAAAACAAAATAGACAAGTAGCAGTTTTATTCATCAAAACAACAACAACGAAACCTGCCCATCTTTAAATACTCGCTCTTAACTCTTGTCTAGATTTTTTATCCTGAGTTACATAAGCCGTTATTATAGTATTCACTAGAAAGCTTGACAGTGTGTCAGCATCTCTTCAGTTTTCTTAGGCTTTGGTTTGTTTGTTTGGTTGGTTGGTTCATTGGTTTCCCTTTCTTCTCACATCTAAGACCAGCTATAACCTATTATTGTGGTTTTGTCGTTTCAATTGATTTAATACCTAATCAGTTTGTGTTTTTTTGCTGATGGTCATACCAAATATGAGCTAATCGCCTCTGCAACTCTAGCTTAGGAAAAATCAGGAGGCAAATTCATTCTTTATACAAAAGCTAGGGGGAAATTGAGGCTTCAGGGTCATGAAGAATGAAGGCAAGCATGTTCTATGAGACTCTTTTTAGTGTACTGACAGCTCTTAGTATTTACAGAACACCTCACGGGTTGCAGGAAAAGAAAATGAGTCATTTGCAGGATGACGGTGTAATTAATATTTCCACTTTGCTAAAATGTACAGAGATGGCTCATCAGTTAAGAGCGCCTGTTGTTCTTGCAGACAACCGAGCCTGGGTTCCTGACATCCTGACATCTTGACACAGTAGCTTCGCAGTTACTCTCTTCTGAAATCTGCAGGAACCAGACGCTTACATGGTACACAGTGCACGTGCAGATAGACACTCACACACACACAACAAAGCGAAGGTATCTAAAAGTGACTTAAATACGAAGATGAAAATAAAGTGTTACATTGCTAACACGCTTGAGCTTTAGCAGTAGGGTACTGAGTCACACACAGGAGCCCTCCTGCTCTGAGTTTTGCATCATGAGCTCTTAGTGACCTAAGAGCAACTGGAGCATGCAAATAGTAGTTGAAAACTTTCCAGAAGTAAGTTTTAATTTAAATTTATATTACAGAATATCTAATTTTTTCCAGTTTTAGTGCCAGCTGTGCTGTCAATCTCTTTCTGAGCCTAATTTACAGGTTTATCTTCATTGCAGGTAAGTAAAGTATGTATGGGAAAGACCGTGCATGCAAGGCTGAGTGCTAAACCTAACACTGGGATCCATAACACAGTTTTGTGGAAAAGAAGGGGTGACTTTCACGACTCTCAGATATCTGTGAGCTGAGTCTTTCTGAGGGAGACACTTAGGGCACTAATTCAGAAGAGACCAATCTACATTATCTGGGACCAGACAAGTGAAACCCTGTTTCCTGGGAGACCCACAGGACAGTATGCACCGCTCTGGTCAGTGTGGTAGGATCCACAGTCTAGCCTTTGACTTTGCAGCCTTGGGAGTCAGAGTTTGTCCAGAGTAGCATGTGTCTTTACCTTACTGCCCCTAATTCCCTTGATCCCAGGCTCCTGGCCTTTGTACCATTTCTCCCTTATACTGAGCAGTCCTCTGCCTCAGAATCTTTGTGCTGGCTGTTTTCCAGATATCTATGTATCTAATCCTCATTGCCTTTGCACCTCCACTTAACTATGCCTACATGAGCTCAGCTTTCCCTGCCTATCCATGTCTTCCCATATAGGATTTCTCAACATAGGAAAGGCATAAAAAGATGGATAATCAAGTATCAGATACGTAATGAAAAATATATTAACATAAGTAAGCCTGATAAAAAGATCTAGAATATCCAGGCATACAAGAAAACATCATTTATTATTTATCTAAACTTCAAATTTAGCTTGGTCCTTGAGATTTTTATCTGGCTACTTTGTTTGCTTTCCCACACTCTGTGAACCCAGAGATGATGTTAGCCTGGTCTACAAAGAAAGCAATGGGATGTGGAAAAGCAGAAGGAATGAGGAACAAGAATCAACAAGATGTGGCAGGCAGATGACTGGAGGGAGAAGGGACAATTGCTTTGCTTAACTAGATAAAAGTCTGACTCACTAGGATCTCGGATAGAAATAAGAGTTTGTTTGGCAGCATGTGTATTAATCAGTGGAAGGTCCTGGATGTGCTAAGACTGAGATGTTAAGTAATTCATTTTATTATTATAACATAAATTATTAGAAATAAGAGAAAATAGGCATTTAAGGCTTCCCCACACAAAGAAATGTTTAAGAACATAAATCCTCTTAACCACGTTTGACCATCACACCTGCGTAGGCATATTGAATCACCACATTTCATCACAGAGATGTATACAAATAGTGCATGCCAATTAAAATCTTTATCAACAGAGGGAAGAGAGAGGGAGGAGACAGACAGAAGGAAGGAAGGTGGAGGGAGGGACAGAGGGACAGAAGGAGAGAGGGAGAGAGGGAGGGAGGAGGGGGGAAGAAGGGTGGGATAGGAAGAGGGAAGGAAAGGAAGGAGGGAGAGAGGCAGGGAGGGAGGGAGGGAGGGAGGGAGGGAGGGAGAAAACTACCTGTAAAACTGAAACAGATCAGGGCTGCAAAGCACACAAAAAATGAAGAACATACTTCATTTTGGAGCTCAGTGATAGATTATCACACAGAACGCCTGACAAAAAGAGATGGGTGAGAGAAGGCCTTAGTAACTGGGCTGCTTCCCCTGCTAAATTTCTGCCTTGATATTCCCCCTTCATGAAATCTACAGGCACATACATAATGTATGCACGGATGCATGTACAAAACTATAATTTGAAATCTAGCTCATTTGATAGTCCTTTTATCAATCTCAAACCTTCATTAAGGAAAATTACTTCCTTTACTCAAGGCACTCCTCTTCCTCAGGATAAGTGGTGGGGTAGGTAAAGGCAGCAGTTGGCTGTTGTTTGCAGATGTGGAACTGCTTAGGTTGCATAAACGAATGAAAAAGATCTCTTGGGCATTCTGTATTTTGTTTGTTTGTGTGCATTCATGTGTGTGCATGCAGGTGCACACGGGTATATGGGTTTGTGTACACATGTGTGCACATGTGTAAGGAGAACAGAGGACCATCCCTACCTATGTTGGCTCTGACTGCCTCTGCCTCCCCATAGCTGAAATTACAGGGGTGTGCCATCATGAATATGTCTAAGAAAAGAGACAATAGATCATTGTTCAAATCATTCCATAGTGTGGAAAATTAGACCAATAAAGTAAATAAAATGATAAAAATAATACATTTTTGAAGGAAATTTCAATTTGGATAAAAAAGACTTTGATGTTGCTGTTTAAAACACCTAGAAAACAAGTGTCTAACAACCAGAAAGTAAAAATAGAAGATAAGATTATTAAAATAAATTTCAACAAATAGCTCTTTATATAAAAAATAGATCCATTTTGCTATAAGATCAAGAAATAGATCAATTAAACAATAATAATTCTACAGATTTTGGAGTCCACAAACATATAATGTATTATATGTGTAACTTCAATTTGGTGGTGGTGGGGAATATATGGTTTTTTAAATAAAGACATTTGATTATTATATTAGTAGGAAGAAAACAAAAACGGTAACTCCTGGGAATCAAACTTAGGTACTTTTGCTTGAAAGGTAAGCCTTCTACTGACTGAGGCATCTCTTATATATTTTTTAAAAGGCTGAAACAGAATTCCTTATTCTAAATTGATGTATTCACACTACAACCTGATCACAGCCCTCCAGTCTCCCCTTCACCCATGTCTCCCTTCCCCTTCATCTCTGAGAAGGGGAATCACCTGGAGTTCCAAGCCACCCTGGCAACCACAGTCACCCCAGGAGCAGGTACAGTGTCTGGAATGAAGCCAGATGAGACAGTCCAGTTAGGAGAATTGGGTCCACAGGCAGGCAACAGAGTCAGGGTAGCCTCTGCTCTAATTGTTTGTGATTCCCATAAAGACCAAGCTGCACATCTGCTTCATATATGTGGGGAGGCCTAGGTCCAGCCCGTGTATGTACTTCGGTTGGTGATTCAGACTCTGAGAGCCCCAAGAGTCCAGGTTAGTTGACTCTGTTGGTCTTCCTTTGGAGACCCTCTCCCCTCTGTCTTCCTCAGTCCTTCCCCCAACTCTTTCCCAAGTGTTATGGTGTCTGCTGGTGGAGGCAGCCGGGAGGTTTCTTTATTCATCCTTCTGTGCTTCCGAGCCCCTGTGCACTCAGTCTGTATGCTGCCAAAGCATTTGGGAACTGAATATACGCTGCTCAATGCTAGGAGGAAATCAGTGGGTAACAAGAGCAGACAACCTTGTACTGGGCGATAATGTAATAAAAGTACTTTGAAGTGGTGTGTGTGGGGCATATGAAAAAGAGTAACTGGACAGAACTATTTTAAGGAAGAGGTTACAAGCAAGTCACACCTTCACTAGTGAGCTTAGATCCATACCTTCCAAGGGAGGTACTTGGCTAAGAGGCATGTTCTGCAGGTACAATACCTTTCTGCTGTTCTTCAGATAACAGGGATGAAGTATTGCCTGCATCCCTTTGAAGATTTTCAGGGGTACCACACTGAGCACTAAGATTTATTTACAAATGCTACATGAGGTTAATAAGAGATTTTTATCAGTAAATATAAGCTATATTTCAGAGCAATAAGCTTTTCCTTGCATGTAGTAGAGGATTGACTTAGTAGAGTTTGTGTCTAACCTCCAGTCTGTGAGAGTCTTCAGTAGGAGTTAGACAGTTTATGCGCAGAATGGAAATTGTTGAAAAATATTCTTTCTCTTACACAGTATCCTGCCTTTGATTCCACCTATGCTTTTCACTCTGATTTTTTTTTTTAGATTGTTTATAACAATTTAGTCAGCACACTTACGGAAACACTAAAAGAAACCAACCATGCAATGTGGACGTTTCTGTTACAGAGGATCCAGTTTTAAACAACTGATTAAAACGAGTTTGGAGGTTGTCCAGCATTGTACATAAGTTAATATGCTTTTCTTCTGCACTCTGACAGTGGAGACGGCGCTATCAATCAGTAAAGTGGGTCTTATTGTCAGTGTGAAAGCACACAAACGTATCTTATCCCCTAATGTCAAAATAATGTAAGCTTTATCAAAGAAACAGAAATGCCTGAATTCAAGATTTTTTGATGTACTTGCTTAAAGTCTCTCCCGTATTATTCTTAAATTCTGCCCCACCTGCAACAATATTTTAAGTAAACACTGAGGCTGTCAGAGTGTGGAAGACAGTCATGGAAACTTGAGTTATCCTTTCTTTTTTTAAGTTATTTTTTATTGGATATTCTCTGTATTTACAATTCAGGTGTCATACCCTTTCCGCCAATCCCCTCACCCCTTCCCCACCCACTGCCTCCATGAAGGTGCTCCCTCTCCCAACCTCCCTCTCCTAACTCAGCCTTTCCCTACAGTTTCCTACATTTGGTTTCAACTGTAAACTGTTGACAAGCTCGCCAAGTCCAGACCTGAAACCCTAGCCTCTCCCTCAGATTTGCGAGACTTTATTTTTAGACGTGATCACTTCCCTCCGGTAAACGGTTAGTGACCACACACACAGGTCTGCACATGAGAAGACTAAAACGGGAACCTTGCACCGTGAATCAGACACACAAGGCACTGCACAAGAAGCGTCTATTGGCAGGGCAGGCGACAGTGCCTCAGATTCTCCGACGGTGCCCGTGATCGTGCTGTGCTGATTTTCAGTCCACGCAAATGATACCTGGGGTGAAGTAATATTCATGACTTCTCGCTCTACAGGCGCCCCCTCTATCAAATCGCTTGAGAGAACTCAGTGTCGCCTCTAATAATTTCCTTCATGCAACATGTTTTGTAAATATTGTTAGAGCACGGGTTCTTAGGGGGAAAAGAACTTTCAAAGAAATTAATTCCACAAGATATTTGGAGCTGAAATGCATTTGATACAACTTGATCAAGAATGGTAATATTCCATGTAGAAAATATCAATTCATAGGAATTCTAAAATATGGAAGTTTGCTTATGTGAAGTAAATGAATTCTAAGGATATGTGATAGACAGTGGTCCTGTGGCTAACAACACTTTCTTTACTTATACAGCATTTCTTTCTAACAGAGACAAAGTCAACAATGACAGGCATTCTTCTTACAGTAAACAAGTTACTAAAGCTAGAGATTAAAACAAAATAACAGTCAATAGCCAGCTTAGGAGTGAATCAGAAGAGAAATAAAATGGCATTTAATTATCTCCAAAGTGAATATTTCCCCACGTGGGGTCCCCAGTCAACCTGCATCAGACTCAACTAGTTGGCTTGTCAAAGAAGTGAAGTACTGAGTCTTCCATGGTCAACAGCAGTCAGGAGTAAGTACCTGCCGTGGTTCTTTCTCTAGAGACAACCAGAGAGTCATCTGCATCCATCCTACAGGCCCTGGTTCCATTCAAAGCCATTTTCTACCTAGTAGCATGGCCAAAATGCTGGACCACTCAGCTAAAGCTTTCCCTTCTGTTCTACTAAAGGAAGCCCCCCCCCCCCCCCCCGGCTTAAACAGAAACTTAAGAGGGCAGATTTTCAGAATATCGTTACTCTCCCCAGGTGTGTATGAGTTTAATGTGGCTGTAGTTTTAGCTACTGCTGTGCTTTCATCCAACACTGTGACAACCACGCGTCTTCTTAATACATTTGTAGAGTATTTAAACGTTCCGATGGATTGGTTTACAAAATGGGACTCCCGTGAAATTAGTGACAAATGATCAAGGTGTACAAAGAGGTTTGCGTGTGAGTAAATTTAAAGTCTCAATTAGGAGTTCAGACATATTCATCTTTCTCTACTTGTACAGAGGCAGGGACAGTGACAAACATTCTTACAAACCAAGGAGTTTCTAAAGCTATAGATTAAAGCAAAATAGCAGATGATAACCAGCTTAGGAGTCTTATTAAGAAATATTCAAAAGAATATACATAGCAATATTCTGTCTCATACGGGATTATCACCTGCCTACATATCCCGTGATTCTCAGCAAAGACGGGGACGTTCTCTCTTCTTAGCAAATGGCTTTTCTAATATATTCACTTGAATTTTGCAACATAAAATGTGTGTAGGTTAATAATCTATTCAGTCACGGTTAATTTTAAAAATCAGCACTGAATATAAATGCTCCAAATTTCTGGAAAGCCCTTTGGGAATATTTAAGACAAGATTCATAAATTTAATAATTGAAAAATAAATATATCTTATTGGATCCTGTAAAGATATATTAACCTTTTGTTTCTCTCCTCTGAGATACCACAAAACTGACATGTAATTACACTCTATTGCTTTCCACATTTCAGAGTCTGTTTTCTTCTTAATTAAAGGCAGACATGTCCTTGTTAATCCTAATTAGTGGTGAGCTTTTAGACTTCTAAAGTGAACAAATGATTCTTAAAGGCAAAACTGTGAGATAATATCAGATACATGAACAGAGGAATGCATGCATATAATCACATTTACAAGTTTCAGTTACAGGCAAAAGGTTAACACGCATATGAAGCTTGGAAGTCTGTCATTGGCAAACTATGAAGGTCAGTGGTAAAAAAAATTACCGATTTCTTTAATCTATCAGTAAATCTAATCTATGGCCTCTCCAACCTTAACAAGATTTGCTTCAATGGATTTTTAATGACTTACGAACTCTAGATAACATTTATCAGTCATGTAGAGAGGTGACCCACATACCTGGTTTGTCCCTGACCGTCACACAGGTACAGGCAGGAAGCAGGAACATTGCCACGCAGGCCCACAGTTTCCAAGAGCCAGTGTGCCTCATGGTACCTTGAAACCATGGGAACAAATGGCCACAGATCTGTAATGGCAGAAGCATTCAAGTTGAGGTCTGGTAGTCTCTGTCACAGACACAAAGTCATCACCAGCAAAGGGAAATCAATCGATTTCCCTATAATTGTATATCAGGGTATATGGTACTCTAGCATGCAACTGAGTGTTTCAGCACACACCTTCCTCTTTATGAGTGCTCAGGTAATATTTCTAGATTTCTTCTTAATCCATGACTCAATTACTCGTGAAGTCAGCTTCTCATCACTTAATTCCTCCCACCTCCTAAGTGATTTTAAAGCTATTCTTTGAAGATTATTGTTTCTTTTTTATTTTAAACATTGTGTTAAAATATATGATAATGTAAACTTTGCATTCTGGGGAAAAGATCTTTGCCAATCCTACATCCAACAGAGGGTTAATATACAAGATACACAAAGAACTCAAGAAGGTAGACTCCAGAGAATCAAATAACTTTATTGAAGATATGGGGTACACAGCTAAACAGAGATTTTTTTTCAACTGAGGAATATTGAATGACCCTAAAACACCTAAAGAAATGTTCAGCATCCTTAGTCATCAGGGAAATGCAAATCAAAACAATTCTGAGATTCCACCTCACACCAGTCAGAATGGTAAAAAAACTCAGGGGATAGCAGATGCTTTCGAGGATATGGAGAAAGAGGAGCACTTCGCCATAGTTGGTGGGATTGCAAGCTGGTACAACTACTCTGGAGTCTGAAGGTTTCTCAGAAAACTGGACATAGTATTACCTGAAGACCAAGCTATTCCATTCCTGGGCATATACTCAAGAGATGCTCCAATATATAACAAGGACACATGCTCCATTATGTTCACAACAGCCTTATTTATAATAGCCAGAAGCTGGAAATAATCCAGATGTCACTCAACAGAGGAATGGATACAGAAAATGTGGTACATTTACACAATAGAGTACTACTCAGCTATTAAAAACAATGACTTCATGAAATTCATGGGCAAGTGGATGGAACTAGAAAATATTATCCTGAGTGAGTTAACCCAATCACACGCACACATGCACGCGCGCACGCGTGCGCGCGCACACACACACACGCAAAAATCATATATGGTATGTACTCACTGATAAGTGGATATTAGACCAAAATCTCTGATTACCTAAGATACAATTCACAGACCACATGAAGCTCAAGAAGAAGGAAGACTAAAGTGCAGATGCTTCAGTCCTTCTTAGAAGGGAGAACAAAAATATCCACAGAGGAAATACAGCAACAGAGTTTGAAGCAGAGACTGAAGCAAAGGCCATCCAGAGACTGCCCCACCTAGAGATCCAGCCTATATACAACCACCAAACCCAGATAATATTGCTGATCCTAAGAATTACATGCTGACAGGAGTCTGATATAGCTGTCTCCTGAGAATTTCGGCCAGATCATGACAAATACAGAGGTGGATGCTCACAGTCAACCACTGAACTTCGAACTCAGTTCTCAATGGAGGAATTAGAGAAAGGATTGAAAGAGCTGAAGGGGTTTGCAACTCCATAAGAGCAACAATACCAACCAACCAGAGCTTCCAGTGTCTAAACCACTATCCAAAGAGTACACATGGACAGACCCATGGCTCCAGCTGCATATATAGCAGAGGATGGCCTTGTTGGGAAAAGAAGCCCTTCTTGGTCCTGCCAAGGTTCAATGCCCCAGTGTAGAGAAATATCAGGGCAGGGAGGCAGGAGGGGTTTTGTGAGTGAGGGAGCACCCTCATAGAAGCAGGGAAAGGGATGATGGGATAGGAGATTTATGGAGGGGAACCGGAAAAAGGGATAACATTTGAAATGTAAATAAAATATACCCAATTAAAAAAAAATGTTACTCTCAAAAAAAATTGCATTCTGGGAATTTTGGGGTGTGCATGTCATTGCTATTGTTTTGAAGGCCCCTACCCTCTTCCAACTTTACAATTCTTGTTAGTTTATAGAACTGATGATCTGTGCCTATTAGCTAAATCTTTCTATCTCATTTTGAAAAATAAATCCGTAACTATTACTCTGTTTTCTTTGTCAGAAGTTTAACTATGTTGGGTATTTTATATGCACAGAATCAATCCACTTTTGTCTTCTTTATTGGTGACTATTTTATTTAGCATAATATCTTTGGTGTGTACATACGGGCTAGTGCATGCACATGTGTTTTGTGTGTGTGTGTGTGTGTGTGTGTGTGTGTGTGTGTGTGTGTGTGCATCTGTGTGTGGAAGGCACAGGTCAGTCCCAGGTGTCACCCCCTAAGAGCCCTCCACCTTGCTGTTTTCAGAAAACTCTTCTCATCCACCTCACTTTATCAGCTTGGAGTAGGCTTAGCTCTCCTCCCCAGAACTAGGTTTACAAGCTCATGCAACCACACCCCATTTTTTTTCTTTTCTTTTCTTTTTTTCTTTTTTAATAAATTGAACAACTTTATTTAAAAAAACAAAGATAAATGTACAGATTTTTTGGCCTTTGTTTTTTCTTGAACTTCATATAGTCTGTGAGTTGCTTCTGGGGTGTTCAGAGCTTTCTGGGGTTAGTATCCAATTATCAGTGGCAGTGTATTATGTCTGTTCTTTTGTGACTGGGTTATCTCACTCAAGATGATATTCTCTAGATGCAGCCATTTTCTTAAGAATTTTATAAAGTCATTGTTTCTGATAGCTGAGTAATACTCCATTGTGTAAATGTACCACAATTTTTATATCCATTCATCTACTGAAGGACATCTGGGTTCTTTCCAGCTTCTGGCTATAATAAATAGAGCTGCAATGAACATTGTGCTGCATGTGTCTTTATTGTATGTTCTCTGGGGTATATGCCCAGAACACACCCCATTTTTATGCAAATTCTGGGACTTAACTCTGGTCCCTGTATTTGTGCATCGAGCAATTTACCGACTAAAATATTTTCCAGTCAGATACTAAAAGTTCACTAGTGCTGTGACATTTGTCAAAATTTTTCTCTTGTTTTCAGGGTTGGGTAATACTTTACCACTTGCAAATCTCTTCATCGTCCCTTACAGGACATTTCATTGCTCTTGTCTCTTGGCTACTGTGAATACTTGTTACAAGCATAGGCGTACAAGTATCAGTCTAAGACCCTAATTACAATTCTCTGGTTTATATGCCCAAAGAAGAAAATGCAGGGTGGACCATATGGTTTTCATCTTTTTAATTTCCTCAGGAACCACCATGGAGTTTCTCTATAACTCCCACACCAGTCGAGTTTCTACTAGTAAGGAACAGGTGTGCTGACTTCTCCATACCCTCTGTCACATTGACATATTCCTTCTACTTGATATATATGTATATATATATATATATATATATATATATATATATATATATATATATATATATATATTTGTGTGTGTGTGTGTGTGGGTGTGTGTGGGTGTGTGTGTATACATGGTATGAGAGGGTGGCTCACTGTAAATTTGATTTTGTTTTTCCTGAGTATTAGTGATATCAAACATGCTTTATGTACCTTGTGAATGTACTTATTTATGTGGAGATACATTGTATTTCTGTGGAGATGGTTCTCAGAAACTTTCCCCATTTTTAAATACAGTTAGCTGTTGTTTGACTGCATTTTCATATATTCTGCATTTTGACCCTTGTATTGACCTTAATGCTGCTTTATATTCTAAGGATAAATGCTGGCCTCCAAGATTTGGAGTCTGCAAGTAGCCTGAGGGACCCTGCCGCCAGTTAATTCTGATTGGTCAATAAAGATGGTGGCATCCAATAGCTGGGGAGAAGAGACATGGGTGGGGTCTAGGCTTCCTTGGGTTAGAGACCAGGAGGAAGAGAGAGAAGGGAGACTGCAATCATGGGACAGAAAAGCAAGGAGAGTGCCCTGGGCTAGGGGCCAAGAAAATATGGCCCAGAGGGTTAACTAATTGGAGTTCTGAGCAGCCAAGATGGGACATTAAAGTAATAATGGGTTATCTATAAGAGGTAGGGTGTAAAAGCTCGGAGGGTAGAAAGTTGCCCAACTACTGTGCTGCTCAAGCATATTAAAATATAAGGGCTGTGTCTTTCATCTGTTACTTAAATAGTCAATTGCAGAAAGGAATGCACTGCCAGTATTTAATCATTTTTTTACAACACCTTTTATCAGCTTATAATGAACAACATTTCTCTCCTTAGAAATAGAGACCATGGGTCTCCACATCAGTCTACTGACTGTGTGCTTTCATACACAAACTTTTAAATAGTGTTTATTACATTTTTCACTTATTGCTATACATTTGGATTCAAATACCATAATATAGAAATTTAAACGCAATCTAATTATTCATGACTCTGTTTGGGGATATTATATTGACATATAATGGCTTAATTGGCATCATCATATTTTCCATGAACTATTTTGTTATTGGATTGGGTTCCACTCTTAAAATGTCCACTACACACATGCAACTTCATTCTCTTTAAAAGGGAACTGGTACTTGCAATGCTTATGGTACATTTCATAATACTCTGCTAATGTCATCATTGCCTTTACGGATTTATATTATTACTCTATAGGTCTTACAGTGAAACATTCAGCAGAAAAAAACCTCTAGGGGAATGGAGATTTGCCTCAGTCATTAAGAGGACTAGCTACTCTTCCAGAGGACCAACGTTTGATTCCCAGCACCCACAAAGCAGCTCACAATAATTCATCACTCCAATCCCAGGTAATCTGATGCCTTATTTTTGTCTCTGTGGGCATCATGCACACACATGTTGTATGGTTATAAACATAAGCAAAACATTCATTTATACGCATACGCATATATGTATGTATGTATGTATGTGTGTATGTATATACAAAATAATGAAAATAAAATTAAATATTTTTAGACCACTATTACCAAAAGTCTAACATTGTTTAAATTAACTTTACTGCAGTGAATAAGTTAAAATGGAAATAACTTCCAAGGAAAAATATACTGGGTCCTTCTATTTATTTGACAATTACAATTTTATTAAATAGCTATTCAAGAGTCATAAATTACTTATGTGCTACCATCCACCATTTAATTGAAGAGCCAAATATGTCAAAACTCATCACATGACTGTCTAACTTCTGTCAATAGACTCTCTTTAGAGAAAAATAACTTCATCTTCTTTGATATTCTACATACATATGCCAAATACTCAGTTCAGCATTTTAAAATTAATTCAAGATTTTATATATTTCTGGATGAATAGCTAGAGGCAGCAATTACAGTGTTAAAATTGTATGTGTAGCTCTAAATATGAAACATCTGGTCTTATGCCTTATTTATTTTGAATTCTTGCTATAAACATAGTCATGATCCTCATGCGACCTTGCAAATTGATCACAGCTACTATTTTGTGTATGTCAGTAACTGTTAAACAAATAAATTCTAATTTAAATAAATTCTATATAAAATATTGATTCAATTTTCTGGGAAACCTATGATTGTGTTTTCTCTCAGTTGATCAATTAGCACCGAGACACAGTAGCTAAAATCTTGGCGTCCTGTATGGTTTCTGTCACGTGTATGCAAGTTATAGAACATCTTTAAGTCTTAATTTATTCATTTGCTTTTTCTTAAACATTTATTCTACATATGTGAGTACACTGTCATTGTCTTTAGACACACCAGAAGAGAGCATCAGATCCCATTACAGATGGTTGTGAGCCACCAAGTGATTTCTAGGATTTGAACTCGGGACCTCTGAAAGAGCAGTTCATGTTTTTAACTGCTGAACCATCTCTCCAGCCCAAGTTATTTATCTTCAAGTCAGGAGCAGATGTCTTATTTAATGAATGGCAGTTGCATACATGAAAACATTGAACTATGTACTCTAAAGATGTCTACCACTATATCTGCTATAGACTAATTAGTCTGATTTATGGTTACACTTGTTTCTTACACTCAGGTTGATTTCATACCTGAAAAGTAAAAATGTTAAATGGTTTTAGACATTCACTTTCATCAAAACTTTGGCTCCTATTACTGCCACAAACGACTACAGAAGCTGCAGTCACAAGCACATGACATTGACATTGCTCAACGATTTCCTTAAATCTTGAGCTGCTCAGAAAATGACAGAACTTGGAAGCAACCTGATTTTTTCCAAAGTGTTCTCAGTATGAGATTATATGACTTAGTTAATCAAATGTTCGAGTGTGAACTTCCCATTGCTATCTCTCAGCAACATCAACAAAAACTTACAAAGCATCCTTCACTCTCCACCCTAACACTATCACTTCTGGAATTTCCAGTAGCCAAACCTTCCTTTCTTTGAAAACACCCATTGGGTTCCTCAACTTCACAGTACCTAGAATCCCTTCTCATCTTCCTTCAGATCCACTGTTTGCTAGTTGACTTCTTTTTTCTGTCTGTTTGCTGCCTGCCTATCTGTCTGTTTGTCTATCATCTACCATCTATCATATAGCTGTCTGTCATCTATCATCTATCTATCTATCTATCTATCTATCTATCTATCTATCTATCTATCTATTATATATATACATATATATATATACACACACACACACATATATATATACATCAACTATCATCTATACATCAATCAGTCTATCTATAATCTATTATCTCTCTATCTATCTATCCATTCATCCATCCATCCATCCGTCCATCTATCCATCTATCCATTCATCTACCTGTCTATCTTCCATTCAGTTGAATCTCTCATTTATATCTCTTCTTTCTTTATTTCACTAGTAATATTTTCTAGATGATTTTTCTTAAGTCATTTGCTGGGTTGGTCCCAAATAGAATTTCCATGGGAAGAACCCTCTGAATCTTCCCTTTTCCTCTTTCCTGCCACTGTTCTTAGACACAGGTGGAGCTTGGGCTGCTGGTTGTTCCTAAGTGTCTCACTTTAGATTTCTTCATTCTTGGCTTTAACCAAAACCCCTTATCAGAATTAGGCAGTTTCTACCTTATCTCCCTCCCCAGGTCTCAGCAAAGTGATTATCAAGATAGCTTTATAAATTACTTCAAGCTATTGTTATACAACTTAGTGTGCTTTTCTTCACAGCTGACATTAAGATTTAAGACTGGCACCTCCAATGTCTTCCCAGTTCAGTGATTAATGTGGTGCCACAAGATAATGTATGCAGAAGCTGAAGTTCCTTAGCACTCTCAAGTTTACCAAATTGCCTTCTGGTAAACCTGTACACAGATGTCTACAGTACATTTTTAATAAGGATACAGAAAGTATTGATTCTATGTGTTCTCAATTCCTAAAATAAACATATTTTATTATATATATAACATATATGAATATAATCTCTCTCTATTCAGAGATACCAGAAGAAGGCAACAGATCTCATTACAGATGGTTGTGTACCATCATGTGGTTGCTGGGAATTAAATTTATGACCTCTGGAAGAGCAGTCAGGGATCTTAACCACTGAACCACCTACCATTCACAAGTATATATTTTAATATGCATAGCTCGGAAGTAAATTCTGCCTTCCTCTAACATTAAGAATGTACAGAATAAGAAGGTCATGTAACATATCTAAATGTTTGAGAATTATTTTAAAAAAACTGAAATGAATGATTTCAAAACACACATTTTCTCCTTTTACCCAAACCCATCTGGGGCTGACAAGATGATTCAGTCAGTAAGGGTGATTGTCAACCCTCAGTAACTGAGTTGATCCCAGAACCCACATGGTGGAAGGAGGAAGATCACAGCCATTTCTAGGCCCTAAGATGGAAATAAAGACAGGAATCAGGACCTCATTCCACAGACATGAATGCTCATAGAACAATCTACTTGAGAGTCTTAGGATCAAGTTCAGGTTTGTCTCATCAAAAAGCTTTCATTATTACCATGTGTTGTTTAATAGCAGGGTGCAGGGAATAGCTTGCCAATCAGTTCCTCATAAATATTCATTTATTTCTACCATGATCCCAATTAGAACCCTGAGAGTTTCTATCCAGTGCCACACAAGGTAATGCCATACTTGTGAGTGTCCTCAGCACTGACCAGCCCACAGAGACACCAGTACATGTTCCATGACAACCCCTTTTAAATCCTTCAGGTAGCTCTGCCTGTAACCTATGTCTTATTACCGTGGCAGGAACAGGGTCCCAACCTCTGCTTATGACTCACTGTTCTTCCCACCTGCTGCGGACCAGATTGGTTCTGGATGTCATCTCTTAAACTTCCTTAGTCCACTTCCCAAAATCTTTAAAGCACTTATAAAGCCTAAGGTATTTTTAAGGACTATGGTTCTTGAAGAATTCCTTGCTATATTTTATAACACAGAAACCAGGAGTAGCAAGGAAGGAACAATTGAAAACTTTATTGCCTCATTTCATTGGTGAGAGCCCTATTATGAACCATTAATTAATTGGGTGGGAATATAGCAGCAAATTAAATAGAAGTTACTGCTGTCAGGGTTGAGAGATGACTCAGTAGTTAAGGAGCACTTGCTGCTCTTGGAGAGGACCCACGTTTGGTCCTCAGCATCCACGAAAGGAAAAATAACATATTTTTTAAAGAAAAAAAAGAGGAAGGAATAGGAAATCTGAACAAGAAGACAGAGCAATGGAGCAGTGAATGGGATGGTAGATAAGTGGATGGATCAGTGGATGAAATGATGGGGTTTTACTAGATGAAATTGTTCAGAAGCTTGTCAGTGAAAGCCCGAGTAAATCCAATCAAATCTCTTTCAAACATGAATATTTTTACTGTTACGCCCATTAACATATTCAATTTTACATGTTCACCTGATGTCTTTGAAACTGTGTATTACATGAGAGCCATCCCTCAAAAACTCACAAACAAATGGCCAAACATGAGGAGCAGGAAAGGAGAAAGGGGCGGAAGAAGATACCTGTTCATTTTACATACACTGTATCATTAAGCAACACATCTCAACTTTCACATCCTAGGTTAGAAAGATTGCAAAATAACTCTTTAAAAGCTCCAAATCGCTAAAGCCCTTCAGATGGGTTCATCTAATTTGCTTTTTAAATAAATAATTATTGTTAGAAATATCATTTGTTTCAACAAAAGATTTGTTTTGAGAGAGAGAGAGGGAGGGAGGGAGGGAGAGAGAAAGAAAGAAAGAAAGAAAAAAAAGAAAGAAAGAAAAAAAAAGAAAAAGAAAGATGTTTGACCTGTGAAACATCTGCAAGAAGCCACATTTTCAGAACATTCCTCCCAGAGGGAGTGCTAGACAAGAGGGCGGATGATTGATTTTTCATCAGACTTCCTTGACTGTGCTCCAGCATGTCCATACGCAACTCCAGCAGGAAAGCCTGGTTCTGCTGTGACCAAGTGTGGCATTGTGTAAATACACACAGCAACAGGTGCCACACATCTGCTCTTTTGTCAGTCTTGAGAATCTATTTTTCATGAAGAAAAAAAGCCAGCAAAACAAAAAAAAAAAAAAAAAAAAAAAACAACAACAAAACAAACAAACCAACAAAAAACGATACCATAAACTGTGAAAATCCCAAGCTAATATCAAACACAACTATTTTGGAGTAGGTGTGCAGTTACTTTACAATTTCATCATTTATTTTATTACTGAAGTTGAAGTAAGTCCACAGAAAACTGCCAAAACTTAGGCGAGGTTTCTACCCTCTTACATACTGCACAGGAATCCCTTCCCCTTTATGTTTTTATTATAAATATTGTAAAAGTAGGAACATAAGAAGTTTCAGATCATCTTTAGTTTCTTCTCCACCCCTATACCTCCCACAACTCATCCACCTCAGACCTGAGGGGAGTCTGTCAAACCGTTTCCCAAAGCATTCCCGTTGAAACCTTGCACACTTTCTCTATGAAAAGTGCTCTTTACTTCGAGGCAATCTCTCGTCCTGAAAGTTGCAACAGCCTTTTAACTAGACTCCTATCTTCCTTTCCCCCTTCCCTAATTTCTATCCCCCAGCTGTTCTCTCTCTGTCTCTCTGTCTCTCTGTCCCCCCCCCCTCTCCTTTGCTAGGTGTCCAGGGGCAGCTTCAAACTAGTAATAACTAGCTTCAAACACTGTTAGCCTCCGTAATGGAGTGCCAGAGTACAGGCAAATGTGAGTCCTGGCTAATAATTTTATTTCTAAAACTGGCCCAATCATGAGAGGGCTCTCCTGTTCATTCTTAATGGCACATCACTGTATAGTGGGAAGTAAGGGACATAAGGCTCTAGTACAGTGAAGTCTTATCTCTCCAGCTCTCTGCTAACCTACTGCTTTCTAAACTATTCCAGCAAACTATTAACAATAACCCAAATGCCATTCTTCTGATTGTTTTTGGGGGGTAGGGAGTGCCTTGCTGGGAATCAAAATAAGGACTTTGTTCATAGTAAGCACTTTCTCTGCTTCAGAATTGCAACAAGCCCTGCTTGTCCTTTTCAAATATACATACATTATCTATTTGTCTAATTATGTATTTATTGCTGGATCATCTCTCCAATTTTCTCACCGTCTGGGTACCCTTACTCTGCCTTCAACTTTCAGTTCAAAAAGCCGTTTTTGTGTATTCTGTGAACACCATCGGTGCAAGGTTCATCTCCACTGCCTTATAGGCGGACTCCAGCCCCACTACTCGCCTTTGAAGTCTGTACCAAACAGTAACAGCTTTTTGACATTGTTCCTACTCTATTTATCCTCTTAAAGAAACAAAAACTGTTATATTGTATTCATTAGTCTGCTATAAACCTACCATCCCTGGGCAACTATGCAGCCAGTTGGAAGAAGGAGCGCAGTCTAAGGCAATTCTTTCTTTAGTTGAAGGTGAAACATATATTGAGAATTATTAGTCAATATAGTGAGACTCTGCTTAATATTTGAAGGATACATATGAAACAAGGATGAATGTAATTTAATGAGATTCAAAAAGAGTTAAGTGTTGAAATTAGTTCTTTGCCAGGACAGAAACATCCTCCCTAACTGCTAACGTGTACTACTGATGAATTTGCCCAAATCCTTCAAGGTTCCATAGGTTCTCCCTTCATTTATTTCAATAGTGTTCTCTTCCTTGAAGACGTCAGCACTCCCCCAGTTCTATGTGAACATACATGAGCAGTTTTCTCCGCCTTACAGTGAGTCTGTCTTGTTGACATACCTCTCTGAATGGCAGCTGTCCCCACTAGCTGCTCAGACACCCAAAATTCCCACAACGGCAGCCGACCTCCACTGCTCTCTGATTCCAAGCTCTGCTTCTGTTTCCCGTGGACACATCCCAGCCTATGACACACTATCGTTTAGAATTCCATACTGATACGCTTTGTATATTTTCCCAACTCATCCACCTCTTGCAGCTTCTCCTTTATCTGAATGGCTGTTGGCTGTCTGGTATGACAGTCTGAAAACTGTCCGATTCCCTCTGGTTTCTGACAAATGGGAAGGGTGCTTTCCACTCACAATTTACAGCTGGATAGAATAGGCCTATTCTTCTCTCACTATCTAGCTGTTAGATTTACTACGTGGCTTCTTCGCCTGGTTGTCTTGCTAACTCGGTCTATACAACAATAGCATACGGCACCCGCCGAGAAGCCTTCCCTCTCCGGTGTTTTCTCCATGGTCGTGATCATCTCATTTCACCTTAGACTTCACCTAGCTTGTGTTTTCAGTCTTCCCCACCACATGACTGTTCACCCGCTGACACCTTTAAGCCTTCATATGTGCCTTTTCTTTTGCCTGCTCGCCTGTTTTCCTCTGTGAAACCTGCCTAGTCTCTGCTTCTTTGAGACAAAAGTTCTAAACAAGGCCTGTCTGGAGTAACCCTTCACTCCATCTTCCTCCCCACATTTTCACTTCCGGGCCGGATAGTAAGTGGTATCTCCATAGCTCCACTTCCTTTTATCTCTACTTGCTTGTCATCCTTCATTTGAACGTTCACATATAATGCCATTTCTATGGTTGCTATCCAAATCGCCTCCTGTCCCTGGAGCCATCCATTCAGAACACAGCCTGTTTCTGTGGCCTCAGAAAATGAACAGAAACTTCAGCCAAAGAGATTAAACCGCAGGACCAGAAAAATAGATGAAAAGAAACTTTCCATTTCCGAAGAGTACTGTGGGCTTGTATCTGTTTTTGGAAGGACTCCGAGATAACAAAGATTCAGATGCAAACTTGATTGCACGTGGCATTCTTCCCTTCTCTTTCTACCAGTCCATATGGAATGGAACGGCTCCCCTGTTGCAACTTTTTTCACCAGGAACACTTTACTTAGGTTTCTTAACACTTAGGTTTCTGGTCACCTCCCGCCCCCCATGAGAATGAGTTTCCTATTCCTAGCGGCTACCTCTTTCTGCCCTGAAGAATTATTCTTATCAGAAAACACCATCATTTCATCTCAGGACTGAGAAATTACAGTTTGCTCCATGAAAACATGTAGGTATCCCGGCATGTTCTTTGCAGGCGCCTGGTGAAGAGCTCTCTCTACTTAGAAAGGACCCAGCGGCTTTTCTTGCCTATTCCAGAGAAGCTAAATGCCACCCTTCTCAACCAGGCTTCCTCCCCGCTTAAAGAACAACTGTAGCCCTTAATTTGTACAGGAGTTCTTATTTCCTTAACTCTCATTAGTGGAGGTGAGGAGTGGGCAGATGTATACTCCTCTAAAGTGCCTCTAGAACCCTCACATCCTTTTTGCTCCTTAGACCTCTTCTCCAAGGAGAGATTGGAAGGAAGTCCTCTCTGAATTGGTGATGGGGTGGGTGGAGGCTGCACAATTTATTTCTGTTACCCTTCCATTTCCCAGCCTCGCGCTAGGTCTCACATCACCCACTGTCGCAATTCCTGGAGGGTTCTATTAAAAGTACACATTTTCAGCGTCTGGGTCCCATTCTTTCTACTGCCGAGTCCACTGTCTCCTGAGACCCACCATGCCCTTCCCTCTGTCCCCCATGGCATGGGGCCCTTGTGGGTAACCTGCTCACCCACACAGCTAGTTCCAGAGCCCTCAAGACCTAGCTGGGGTAAGGTTAGGCTTCATCTCCTGCCTGCTTCAAAGGAGCTGCCTTGTGCTGTGGAGCGCTTGGTTCCGGACCAACAAACTTCTCCAGGACCGTGCGCGCCGCCTCCCTCCTCCAGGCAGCGGTGGCTGCGGCGCCGGCCGGATTCCCGCAGAGCCGAGGGCCGCGGGAGGAGGCGGGGCAGCGTCTGTTTGCACCGGGACCCTGAAGTCCCCGCGGTGGCCGCAGTAGCGAGGACGGCAGGGAGGGGGACAGCACTCTGGCGGGCCTGATGCGCTGCGCACTCTGCGGGCTGAGGGAGGCACAGGGCCCAGCACTCGGGGACCAGACCCGGATCCTTGTTCTCCGCGCCAGCCCAAACCGGGCTTGGGGACCCCCGCTCAGGTCGAAGTGGGTAACTGCACGCACGGGGGACACGGGCTTCCGAGCTTGTGCGTCCTGGCTTTCGCCTACCCCCCCCCCCCGTACAGCATCCCAGCCCCAGAGACCGCAGCCCCGCAGAATTCGTAGCTTGCTCCGTGCGTTTACCCCTTCTTAAGTAGCTCGCGTCCGTTCCACCCGCATCAGCATCGCACACACTTCTGCTTCCCAAACCCACCCAGAAAATTCACCGAGAACTAAAGTGGAACGCGCGAACCCGCGTGACCTGGACGCACAAACACGAGCCACATTATAGGCAAGCGTATCAAAGTGGCCTGATCTGGCCAAATGCACAAGGTCCCCCTAGGCTCCTGTGGGAATGCGTAACTGAGGGGGTAGGCAGCTTTCCCCCCCGAAATGTGTGCACTTGTGCAGCACCGTTTCTGACATTTTCTTTAAAAGCAGATGCAGGCAAATGACCAGAAACACAGCACACGACAGAGACCGGGCTTGTGTGGGCGACAGCAAGCCAAAAGGCTGGTGGCCGAGCTGCGCAGCTTACCTTAGGTTGGTGTCAGAGCCCCTGGGAGGCGCGGTGGAGTCCCGACCGGGCTGCAGCACCACCGCGGAGTGGCCCGCGCCAGCTCCCAGCGAGTGGAAGCGGGACGCATCTGTGCCCTTATTCGTCCCTCCAGTGTGACCCTCCCACTCGGTGAGCACGGAGGACTCCGCTAAGACAGTCCTCAGCCAACTCGTGCCCAGGTTTTTCTTGATCACACAGAGCCCAGCCTGGGACTATGTCTTTCAGGTTTCTGTTTTAATAGGAATTTCAGAGGCAATGACAGTTGGAGGCAGATGCTTTCTCACTTCCGACCATGAAGAAGTGTCCTCAAAGTACGATGTGTGGCATACATTCACAGGTAGATAATTGGCTTTTAAACAGTTGAGCTAAAAATAAAAACGGGTATCGTGTATGTTTTATTCTGTATCTGGAGCTTATCTAAGGGTAATGAAGTCAGCTTGCGTTCTAATCATCATCCTGAATGTAGGTTTGCGTCTGCCTCCATAAAGGTACGTTATGACTCTTAGATACATTGTGCTTAAATAGGTTGGTGTTATAAGTATCGGTCCTTTAATTCTTTGAAATCTCTTTCAATATGTGGAGGGGGTGTGTATAGCAGTACCTATACACAATAAGTATATGTATTTTCAGATTTATATTTATTCATAGTAGATATACACAGATATTTATATACATATAGTGTGTGATTTTTTTTTTAATTTTAGAATTTAGAAGATTAACCCAAGAGTTAGACAATGCTTAATGTTTTTTTTAGTTGTGTGTTGCCACAGTTGGGGAGAAAAATATGTATTATTGATTCATAAGATTGGAAATTGTGGAAGTGTTACCTCAGAGCCATAAGTTTCCCATAGTGAGGTGATCAGTCCAAAGAAGATAAGACCATAGTGGCAAAGATTTTTAGATGCTTAGAAGGAATTTTAAAATAGCTCATTTTCACCTCTCCGGAGGGAGACTATTACAGCATTAACTAGTGGGTTGAAAACCTACCTATCTATCATCCTAAAGAAAACAGAGCTCTGAAGTTCAGAGTTCTCGCTGAGTGCCGTGAACCATGTTCCTGTCAGGATCTCAAGCCATGTGATGCGCCCCCTCCTCACGTGATTTCCACCACAAAGTCTTGGTTGACCGGTGGAAAGATGCCAAAGGAAAAGGCATCACGTGGGTCCTGAGGCTCAGCTGCCCATTTAAAGACAGGATTCCTAAGTCTGGTGCACTAAGTTTCTGGTGCACCTTTCCAATTTCTCAAGAGCCCTTATTTCTTTTCATTATTGGTCAATTATATTATATACAATCTTTTTCATGCCCGGGCCTTATTGTCCAGACTACTAATTTCAGCTATCTGTAAACTTTTACACCGCATGTCAAGTCTCTGGTCTTTACTCCACTGTTTCAATAATTCCACGACCTTTAATGTGTTCATGAGGTAGATAAGCACATTTTTGTCTCTGTGTTACCGTCCCCTTTTGTTACTTATAACACCGAACCAACACATTTTTGGCTACCTTGAGAAGGGAATGAATCAAGTTTAAAACTTACCAGCCATGTTCTCTGTTCTGGACACACTTGTGCACACAGCTCTCTTTCTCCCTCCCTCCCTCCCTCTCTCCCTCCCTCCCTCCCTCCCTCCCTCCCTCCCTTCCTTTCTTCCTTCTTTCCTTTCTTGTTTTTTTTTTTAAGACATGATTTGAGTCTAGATTTCTTTTATGATCCCAACCTATTATGTCCATAGGTTTAGAGTTTTTACCAAATTCTTTTTGTTGAATTTTAAGGTGACTTCAAGTAGAATGACTGTTAAACCAAGCACCTTCTATTTATCTACATCAAATGCAACGATAGACGATCCCCTTAATTCTGAAGCCACTTCTGAGCAGAAAGTATCCAAAATGATTAAATTCTAACAACTTATGGAACTTCTAACATCTAGGCCACTTGGTTCCACCCTCCCACCATTCCCTCCTCCCACCTACCACCCATCTCACTCTATATATTTAAAAGCACAAACCACTTTCAACATGTATGCTTCATAGATGTCACATGAGAGATAAGTTCCATCTGAAGTATTTCATAGGCTTCATATTTTTATGTCTGCCTTACATAAACGAAGCTCTTTAGGGTGGACATTGCAATCTATCTTGGTAATTTGGAAAGGTTACATTTACAGTGTGTTTCTTTTAAACATCTCTCCTTAGTCTCTTTAGTTCCTTCTATTTTCTGCATCCAGGCTCCCAGCTTTACTGCTTCCTTTACTTTTCTCCTTCATAGTCCACTCCACCCCCCCTTTTTTTTTTCCAGGAAGAAAGAATTTCAACATTGCCCCCAGCTAATTTCTTAGTTACCAAACCATAAAAGTGTTCATTATTTATTGAATTTTCAGGGCACAGCCATACATGACTCTCATACATGTCTCATGGAAACAGCTCAATGCATCCACAGTGGATGAACAGACTTTACTGTTGACTGTAATTACCAAATCTGACTTGCCTTTGCTCAAGACAGATTCATTATACTCTCTTCTGGGGCAGCATTACAATACGCTGTTCTTATTCGTATTAGTTCTAAATTAGTTCAAAGTAGGCGAGGAAAATCCACTAATTTTAAGGTCTGTTTTTGCCACCGTTTCTGAAAATTTCTCATCACACAGAAATTAATATTCCAAGGCTCGCCTCTCTTTGCTTCCCTTCCTGGAACACACTGACTTGTGATGTGTGCTCAGTTTACAAGTGACTGCAGGGTGGGGTCACAGCTGCATCTTTCTCTTGGTTTCTTAGTCCCTCTCCCTAGGATCAGTGACACAGAAAGGAAATATGATAAAAGACAAGTGACTAGCCTAGTCATAGGGACAGCTTGGTAACATGCATTAAGTTCTCCAGAACAATTTATTAGTAACAGAGAGGCGTGTCCTGGCAGAAAAAACAAAAATAGCCGCCAGAGAGATAAATTACCCAGTAAATATAAATCTTCAATAAACTCATGATGAAGTATTTAACTCAATTAGCATTTTAAAATATGCATTTATTATTTTTTCTCTTTACCTATTTTGATAGGATCAAACATTAGTTATTTTGTGCGATGTAGGCAGAGAGAAAGATCTTTCTCAACAACTGGAGAAGTATATAATAGTTCAGTCTTGCTGAAGGGCAACTTAGCCATGTACATTGAAAATGAAAAAAAATGTGTCAAGGGTGGGGTGGGTGTCAATTACATTGTAAATTCCTCTAAAACAGTTACTCAGCTATTTCTGGGTTAGGATTATAGAGATTTTCTTTCTTTTGCTTATCTGTAACATATAAAGTTTCTACAGTGCACATGTAACCCTGCCATCATAAACACATAGCAGATGTTAACGGTTGTTGCTCTATCTTGGGCCTGTTGATAAAGCTATGGTCTGAAGGGAGTTGAGAAATTGACCTTGATAGTACTTTTATTTTAATCCAATAGGAGCATTCCAGATATAAACCAATATGCGACATAATTCATGTAAATTGTGTCTAGCGAATTCCCTAGGAAGCAGCTATTAATCAAACCATCTAATATTCTCACATCGATTTCAAATGGCTTCTGAATATAAAAATAAGTTAAATGTAGCTTTATTCTTGGTGCTGACATCTGGCAGGCACTCGCACTCATATGTGTGATTTATGATGGGAAAAGAATGCGTGAAAAGTCATGAACACAACAGAGATACCGAGAGAAGAGCCATCTTTACTTGTGAACGTCAGGAACTTAAAATCTTAGTAGATGAAATAAAACCAAATTTATTTTTTTGGTCATTTGTCAATCTAACTGATTACACGTCCAAATCCTCCCATGATCTTAGTTCCTGGAAGGGTATCGTACTTCACTTATTTGTGAAGTTTTAAACTTATCCTCATGTTAATAAAAATGTTTGCTGAAAGCATCAGCCAGGGGCTGTTCCATCACACTGCTCCCGGTAGCCGGAATGAGAAATTTTGCCGATCGGTCAAGGATTATTTAGCTGTCACAGTTAACGTGATGCCCTTCCTGTCAGTTCCCTCCACACGCACCCTCCCCAACACTGACAGCACGGTGGGCAGTGTGTGCTGCTTCAGTGACAATCTGTGCCGCTTCTCCACATTTCCACACCTGTCTAGTTGACTGCAAGCTCCCTGAAGGCTGGAGTTCTGTCTTCGCATTTCCAGTCTTACACTGTAAAATGAAGCAAGCTTTCTTTTTCTTCAAAAAACAGTTTTCAAATAAGAAGTCCTGTAGAGGTCAAATAACAAAGGGCGTGCAATTTTTAATCTCAATATGGACTGAGAGTCATTAGGTATGTGAAAATATAAGAAGCCCATGATTTTGCTTCCAGCTGAGGGAATTATATTACTCCACTGATAAAAATCGCAGGACAAATTATTCTCGATTTAAAAAGCCTCCCAGAGTAGGGATTGTGAGGATGTCAGTACATCAAGACAAGACTGTCACTAGTCAGTAGTGTCCTTGTAGTACTCTTCTCTGTCCCTAAGTCAAAAATAATTTCCATTATGAAAATTAGAACACAATACTATTTCTTACTAAAGGATAAAATACTCTCTTATTGACCTTTATTGTGATTCCTGAACATTCTTAAGAAACTTGTTCTACATACAAAATAATTTCAATAATAATTCAATATTGAAACATCATAAGTGATTAATATGCTTATATATTATGCAGGGTCATGTCCCCAAAATTGTAACTATTTTTCCTAAAAGTCCCTTAGGGGGACATTGGGTTTTCATTCCAAACTGTTTAGCTTGATCAACGAACCTCATAAAATCAAGATTATGTTACTAGAGAGATTGTCAAGTATTGTTCATGGTGCTAACTGCCTTACACACCTAGTCCTTTGACCAGTAACACTTTCAGAGTCCCTATGGAGGAGGCCTGGGGCTGGGAACAAATCACAGGGGGCGTGAGAATTTGCACACAGGCTCACCTCATTTGACAGTCGAGGGACATTTTCCCTAGAATTTCCTGTCTTCAGCAGCTTCCCCCAGGCCTTCTTGGAACACCTGTTTGCCTCATAGTGCTGTAAGCGTCAGAGGGCTAGGAAGATGCTCAAGGAAGGCAGAGGTCCATAGGCCATGACAAAGATACATCTCGTTCCTGACTTAATATTATGTAGGTATAGGTGTAGATGTAGGTGTAGGTGTAAGGGTAGAGGTAGAGTTAAACATAGAGGTAGATGTGGAGATAAAGATTGGTTATGTTGGATATAGATAAAGATATAGTATATATAATATGTATACATAAAACAATGTCTCCATGTTGAGGCAATATTAAAAAAGACGATGACTGGTTCCAGATCGTCTCTCCTCCACAATGGTTCTGGGTACTCTCTGACCTGGGTGGTCACACCAACACTAGTTCCAGCACCGAAGAGCCATATGGAAATAACATTAATTTATCTCATAGGCTGTTAGTTCTTAGTTATGTCTTGTTAGTATCTCTCCCGGCTGCTTCTCTGCTAGACTAGACGGGAACTCTGCTCACATTCTCTGCTGCCACCCCTTGGTCCCAGCAGTGGCTACCCTCTCACAGGTCCCTTGGCGTTGAGTCTGCAGTAAAGGAAAACACCACACAATAAATGGATTCAATTGGTATAATATAATTTCCCCACCTGGACAAGTCAAATCATCCTGTAACACATCCATCCCTCATAAAATATTCATAACAACCTTTATTTATGCAGAGATGCTCAGAGAGGATGGTTTACATCTCCTCCGTGTTGCCTCGATTTGCTTACATGTTGTTTCCATTTTGCTCTTTGCTACCCCTCTCTTCCTCTTTCTAAAACTTTGTTCCCACCTACCCTTCCTTCTCGTCCAATGAGAGGCCTGTCCTCATAATTCCAACCACAGCTCCCAGCCTAAGAGTGGATTGATTTTATTTCACATTCAGCCCAAGCTGGTTTTAATCTATGTGATGACCTTGAATATCTGGTGCTGATGTCCCCCCAGGTGAGTTCCAGGCACCATAATCAGGAACCGCCAAACTCTGTTTTCTGTGGTACTAAGAACTGAACTCAGGGCTCCATACATTGTAGGTAAGTACTCTACAAACTGAACTACACACCCTGAGCCAGGAATTAATCACAAAGAAATGAAAACTATGAATGACGTTAGATGAAGCTAAAATCATTTTATTTATCTAAATGTTATGCTCCAACATACTTTAACAACTGACAATAGAGAATGGGAATTATCAGACTCCAAACTGGGCAAATAGCCTCTCTCAGCTGAGCATTCAGTTAAGGCATTCATATAGAGTCAGAAAATTTAACTAAATTCTGATCTCCAACTCCAAGGACAGAATTACCGACTTTTCCAATATTTGAGAACATTCTTGCTACCAAATTATGTTACCACAAGCTAATTCTTACCTATTCAAAATATAAGCTTTTATGTTTATAAGGCCTTTCAAATGAAAAATAATAAGATTTTATAAATCTACATATATTTTCTAAATCTATATATATTTGAAATTACTTCAAGTATTAGCCAAAGCTATATAATTTTGGTTTTTCTATACGGATCTGTTTTGTTACATATCCCTGCCGTTGTTGTTGGAGGCATGGTTGTTCTCTAAGACAGGTCATCTCTCTATGTAGCCATAGCTGGCCTGGACCTCACAGATTCCTGCCAGTGCTGGAATTAAAGGTGTGTACCACCACATCTGGCCTAGATCTGGTTTACTCTTAATTAAAATGTCTCCATACATTTTAATAGCCCTGGCAAAATTTCCTAAGCCCATTATGTTTCAAAGGCTTTATTCCACAAACTGCTTACCAGATCCCTTCATGGCAATTCTATCTCCAGTGTAATCAGTGTTGAATTGTTTCTGCTATAGTGACGTCACTCTGGGCCTGGGGATGCTGACTACTTCAGGAGCCTGCTACCAGCCAAAGCAGAAAATGACCCTCTCACAATCACATTGAAATTCTAACCCCTATAAGGCCAGTACAAGGAACATCCTTGTAGCTCAAAAGGATGGACCTTTGAGTAATTATCAGTTCAGGATAGTGGAGCCCTCCTGAGCAACATTAGTACTTAAAAAAAAAAAAAAAAGCCTACATAGAGATCCTTGGCTTTTCCATCATGTGCAGATACAGCAAATAAAGCAGCTATCTATAAAGATGCAGTATTTTGGTTTATATTTCAAATAATATCTCCCATCCCACTTAACCCTCCACAACTCCCCATCCTATCCCCCCTCCCCTCCCCTTTGCCTCTATGAGGGTGCTTCCCCATCCACTCACCCACTCCAACCTCACTAGTCTAGCATCCCCTATGCTGGGGCATTGAGCCTCCACAGGTCCAAGGGCCTCCCCTTCCATCAATGTCAGATAAGGCCATCCTCTGCTACATAGGTAGCTGGAGCCATGGATCCCTCCATTGTGTTATTTGGTTGGTGGTTTAATACCTGAGAGCTCTGGGTGGCCTGGTTGATTGATATTGCTTTTCCTATGGGGTTGTAATTCCCTTCAGCTCCTTCAGTCCTTCCCCTAGCTCTTCCATTGCAGTCCCTGGGCTCAGTTGCTGTGAGTATCTGCATCTGTATTGTAGGTGCTGTTATAACCTCTCAGGGACGGCTATACCAGGCTCCTATCAGCAAGTGCTTCTGGGCATCAACAATAGTGTGGGGGTTTGGTGTCTGCAGATAGGATGGATCCCTAGGTGGGGTAGTCCCTGGATGACCTTTCCTTCGGTCTCTATTTCATATTTTAAGATGCAGAACTTTTATATTCAATCTAATTTTGCCTTAATCTTGAATGTCTCATCATCCGGAATTGTGAGAAATCAACATCTACTGTTTGAACAGTGTGGTAGTCATCTTTCCATTGCTGTAATGTATATCCAAGATAATAAACCTAGAGAGAAAGAGAGGGGTTAGTTCGGCTCACAATGATAGAGGTTTCAGTCCATTGACAGCTGACTATGTTTGTTTTAGGTGGTGAAACAGTTCTTTTTGGCTGAAGGACGCATGATAAAGCAACTGCTCACCTTCCTGTGTCTGGTAAACCTAAAAGCCCATCGAAAGCATTCTTCTAATCATTACCTATGGTCTCTTTCTAGGCTCTACTTACCATATATCCATTCAGAAGCAACTCAAACTCTAATTATAGAACCTAGAAATTGAATTGTGCTACCTCAGTCCAAGTGTCTTAAGATTCAGAGAAAGGGTTGACTTGCTCCATCAAGGTTAGCCAAATGGTAGTGGTTTCTGATTGATCACTAGTAGAATATTAGTAGGTGATGTCTTGGGAAACGTTCAGTCTGTCTACCAGTGTATTATTAACCCATTAACTCTAGGCTTAGTAGTTGAAATGGTAGTTATATTATTCTGTCCATGAATCTCATAATTGAGGTTCTTCCATCTATGAGCTTGGATGTTTTCAGCTGGGTTCTTTAAAATTGCTACCATTAGCCCTGCCAGATCTGAAGAGAGCTGGCTGAAAGAAGCTCTCATTATTCTGTTGGAATAAATGGCCTCTCTTTCAGCGGGGTAGCCTGGTCCAAGAGACAGAGATTCAAGACACAGTAGAAGACTAAGAGGCCACTTAAGCTTAGGAACATGAGAAAAAGAGCTAAAGAAAAAGCACAAGAAACACATATAGATGCAGAGACACACATGTTCCCACACAAAGAAATCTCATAAGAACACAAAATTAGAAACAATAATACATTTGCCAAAGACCTGTAAGGTTCCAAAGAAAAATACAAAATTATGTGACAACCACCTAAAAATCCCATTGAATTCAATTTGTGTTGACCATCTACTGCTAGGCATAAAACCTGGCCTTACAGATGGTTGGCTACCCTCCGAGACTCTGGAGAAAACTCCAGAGTATTGTATTCCTTCTCTCTCTTTTCCCTCCCCATTTCCATTTAATCCTCAAACTTCAGACCCTACTCCTCCAATCTGTCCACAAGGATCTATTCAATTTCTCCTTCCTAGGACAATCCATACCTCCTCCCCAGAACCTTACTCTATACCTGACCTCTGTGGTTCTATAGATTTGCTATCGAAGATTTAACAGTTAACATTCACATGTGAGTCACTACATAACATATTTTTTTCTTTGGGGGTCTGGGTTATCTCATTTGCCATTATTTTTTTTTCTGGCTTCATCTATTTACCTGAAAATTTAGTAATTTTTTTAAATAGCTGAGTAAATATACCATTGGGTCAACACACCATATTTTCTTTATTCATTCATCTGTGGACATTTTAATCAACAAACATTAAAAGAAATGTTTAGTTGTAAAATTCTTAGCCTTTAGGAAAATGATAAAGAAGAAGACATCTAAGGACAAATGATAGCCTAGGTGTCACCATTTGCTTTAGAATGCCAACGGGAGGTACAGAACCCTTTCAGGAGATTCCCTATCACACTTTGAAAAGTTGGGTTTCAGGGGAGTGAGTGTGAGCAGTAATGATACAAATTTCTCCAATATTAACCAGACTGAAGAAGCAAGGTCTGAAAAAAAAAAAACTCGATTTTTGTTTTCCCACAGAAAGATGACTATTAATAGCTCATCTTGGTTCCTGAACTTCAACTGGAGTTGCAAAAGCCCAAAATGATTCTTTTTCTAATCACACTGGACAAATGAAAGCAAGAGAAGAAGATGGTGGGAGAAGCCAAGGAGAATTCCAGAAAAAGATCTTAAGCAGTGAGCATTTCTGCTGTTCATGAATCATAATCATCAGCCCAGAGACTCTTGCAGATATACAGAAATGAAGGACAAAATTAAGCTTTGTGTTTTAGAGTTGTTTTATGGTCTTAGTGAAATAAATCAACTTTAAAACAACACACTAATCCAGTATTTAGGTATTTTTTTTAAAAAAGAAAGTTGGTTGCATAAGACTTGGAAAAATACTATTGAGGTACTTTGTAGTGTTTGATTTCATCCTAAGGCCTTAGCTTCTAGACAGTCTGGCACCTTCTTTACTGTTCTTGTAGTGCTCTTGCCCTTTGCAAAACCCAGAATACTTTCATTGTTAGCATAATCATTGGGGGTGGGGCGGGACCGGCCATTTTCCTAACATGTCTTTATTTATTTAATAATCTCAAAATGTTTGAGAGGCTGGGTTTATTTTAAGAAAAAAATTGAAAATAAGCCAGTTATAAAAAAATTAGCATTTGGTATGTATCTTTTTTAACATTGAGATTTTAATAGGGTTCATACCAACAAGGCAAATATAAAAATTGTACATTATAATTTTGTATTTACTACATGTATATATATACTACAGTCTATATGTGGTCATGAAAATGTGATTTTGAGATTATTTACAAACAGCAGGGCATGGTCTTCAGATTATCTAAAATCAATCAAGTGTAGGTCTTTCTGTGTCTCTCGTCTACTGAGTCCTTCCAAGGGTATGGTCACAGGGAAAAGGTTCTGAGATGGTTTGCTTCTGTAACCAGGACACTTCTCACTTGATTGCACATGGAAGGGTTTAATGCGAGTGGCCAGAGAGTTTTGATTGTTTTTCTGAACAGTGACACCTTCAAGAATGAAAGGAAGCTTTATGAGCAAATATACATAGATACCAACAAAGCAGCCCAAGGTTTAAAGCACAGACTTTATTTACCAGCAAAATGTCAAAAAGAAGAAGCGCCTACTGTACATACCTTTATGTTTAGGACTTATTTCTGAGAACCAGATTCTGGACATGAGTAACTATGGATCAATGGGAGCTCTGATGGCTGTTCTGGGCCTGCCAGTGTCTGTATGAATTTTGTCAGTCTGTCCCCTTGTCTCCAGGCATCATCATTTCCCTGTCCACACAACTGGACTCTGTGTCTTACAGTTCTAAAATAACTCCCTGGGTGTTTGTAAGCATGGCTGCCTTCTGAGCCAAGTTGAGTCTCCTATTCTTGCATTTGCTTGGTGGATATTTAAGGAAATATTATAGTCTTTAATATTGTTGTCCATTTTCTTCCTCATTTCACATTGGCCTCCAGGTAAATGACTGAATTATCAGTGTAGGCATTTTTTTTTAACAATGAATCCAATTTCCCCAATCCTAGAATGAAGGTTTCTGTGCTTTCTCTCAGAGAATGTTGAATGCATTGTTGGGCTTAAGGAATCCCCATAAAGACAGATTGTGTACTATAAAAAAAATTGGAAGGCATAAACAAGAGAGATCAAATGCTATGTAATACTAAGGAAAGCACATGCCCAAGCTGGCTTCTTATAAAAGGGGGAGCATTTACAATTTGCAGCTGGCTTTGGTTAATACCTCGGTAATTTACAAGGTTGAGGCATTTGGCTTTCTGTTTTAATTGGAAGCACAAGAGAAAATAGAGTATCTCTTTATCAAATAGACACTGAAGAGGTTCAAGTGTTACAGAACTTTACATACAGCATACACAAACACATAAATGCACATATATATATTATATATGTACATATATGTTACATACACCCAATTCAAAAAGTTTTAGTTCTACAGTTATTTATTTGAAAACAGCTATTAACAGAACAGACAAGATTACATGTTTTGAGCATAAACAGTGATGGAAAATTATTTTACAGAGAGATAATTCTAGGTCTTTCATTAATACTTTGATCTAACCAATTACAAAGTAGCATAATGATTTTCTAGATGGTCCAATGCTCTGTTCTAACTGAAATATCAAATTTAACTTTTGTGAGCAACTGCCTCCTATTGGCTCAGAAGACCTGAAATTCTCCAAAACATTTTTAATTTTTTTAGTGTACATTCAACATGAGCTTCTTCAACACACATTGATGGAGCAATTCTATGAGCCAAGGTCAGTTGTCACTGTCGAGATGCAGAACTCAATGAAAGGACCTTCTTCCCTTATGGAGCTTGTCTAGCAAGGAACAAGGTAGAGAGTGCTGCAGAGATGAGGGAATGATATTGATCGTGTCAGAAAGTTACACAAACAACGGAAAATAAGCAGGGGACAGACAGGGCAGAGCAAGCTTATTTTAAATGCAATATTTCCAGGAGACCTCATAGGAAGACCTCACACCATTTGAGAGGAAAACCAGAGAGAGGGACCAAAGTGTAGAGATAGAGCTGGGGTGGGAGAGGAGAGGTTGGGCAAAGGCAAACCTAAGAGAAGGTACTAGTGGGATTGCAGGTATATATTACCACCAACCCCCCCCCACACACAAAAACCAGTACAGTTTCTATGAAGTAGTTGTAAGTATCTTCTGTAATCAATGTGAAGAATTGGAATATTTGACATATCTCTGTCCTCTTTGGAAATAAGTATGTAATAAAGTTTTACTTTTTATGTTGCTGTTTGTTTTAAAGGAAGGGGGAGAAAGAGAGAGGGGAGAGAGAGAGAGAGAGAGAGAGAGAGAGAGAGAGAGAGAGAGAGAGAGAGAGAGAGAGAGAGAGAGAGGAGAGAAAGACAGACAGACAGAGACAGACAGACAGACAGACAGAGACAGACAGACAGACAGACAGACAGAGACAGAGAGGGGGAGAGGGAGAGAGACAGACAGAGAGACAGAGAGACACACAGAGAGAGAGAGAGAGAGAGAGAGAGAGAGAGAGAGAGAGAGAGAGAGAGAAAGAGAAGGTCCCAGAGGCATGTGTGGTGGCCAGTCACCAGAGTAGTCTCCCACAGAAGCCCAGCCGGTAATGAAGGAAATGCTCACTTTGCTCTGTCTATCCTCTTACTTTCCTTGCAGCCCACTTCACTCTCGTCCTTAGGATTTGGGGATTGCATATGTACAGTAAGATTTCCTTGGTATTTTTCAGAATTTTCTTTTTGGCTAAGGGTATGATAATACCCACTCACTGAGGTGCCATTCAAAGGAGAAACAAGAACATTTTTTTTCAGTTCTGGAAATTGTGATATCTTTAGGTGCTAGACACATGAAACAGTGCCTGCCTTATCTGTTACTGGAAGGAAAAATGTTCTTTCTCAAGTATGTATGCATATAACTAGGTACATGTAATATGGGTGTTTGCATTGTAAACTTGATTCCTAGCAAATGAAGAAACTGGCCTTAACCCAAACTGCACACAACTCTGTATATTGTGTGCTCATTAGAAGTAAGAATTCGTGTGAAAGAGTAGATGATAAAACACCAAAGAAGGACGAGAAGGACGATTAAACCTCCAGCAACAAACCCTTCTGTCATATTATAAGACATAAAAATATAGGTAGGGTTATAAAATTACTATCTAGTTATTCTAATTATTATATAGTCTTCATATCTAGAATTTTAGACATCATAGATCCATGCTCATAAGACGTAGAAGCAGAGTTGTGTTTGAGGTCAACATTTGTACTTTCAAATAAATGACTTAGTCTTACACTAAATGTTTACTTACAGAGAATTTGTAAAGATTTCATCAAATAATTAATATGGGATATTCTGGAAAACTATAAAAATATATATTAATTGCCCTGTAGAGCATAATAATTATTTTTTCTTTATTTCCTTCAAAGTTTCTTAGTTCCAAATTCAGTCAATTGCCACTTTGTATTAGGCTTCGCCAGAAGGGCCATGAGTTTTGTTTCTTTTTTTTGTTTGTTTGTTTTATTGAAGAACTTTATTTTTAAAAAAAAAAAAAAAACAAAGATAAATGTACAAATTTTAAGCTATGAGTTTGGTTTCTTTGTCTGAATTTCCAAACCAATCAACCAAATAACTCATTTATTCATTCAAGCAGGGCTTATTGAACAAAAAGAGAGCCAAAAGGACATAAAGGCACCATTAAGATTTTATTCTAAATTGCACTGCCTTGAACACTAAATTTAGATAAAATGTCCCCACAGCATCTAGCAGAAAACCCAAGAATTATGGGTATTACAAAACAGACTCAAAAGTAGCATTATAAAAGGAAAAAATTTCAAGTAAACATTGTATTTTTTTATTAAATTCTAAGTATACATTTTATTTTTAATTGAATTTTAAGTATAGTTTGAATAGAAATGGCTCCTGGAAAGTCATGTGTTTGAATGCTTGACCATCGGGAGTGGCAATATTCAGAGGTATGGCCTTGTTGGGAATAGGTTGGCTTTGTTGGAGTAGGTTTATCTCTAGGGAGTGGTGTTGAGGTCTCAGAAGCTCAACTTCCTGTTGTGTGAGGGTGTAGAACTCTGGTTCTTCTCCAGCACCATGTCAATGTAAAGGCTGCCATGTTTCCTCCCACGATGACAATGGACTTCTGAATCTGTAAGCTATCCCAATTAAATGTCTTCCTTTATAAAAGTTGTACTTACAGCTGGGAGTCTGACATGGCTGTTCTCTGAGGCCCTACCAGCAGCTAACTGAGACAGAAGCAATACGTACACCCTACCATTGGACTAAAGCCAGGGACCTCTATGGTTGAATTAGGGGAAGGACTGAAGAAGCTGAAGGGGAGAGTGATCCCATAGGAACACCAGTAGTCTTAGTTCCAGAGACTGAGTCACCAACCAGGAGCGTGCATGGGCTGATCCAAGGCTCCTGGCACATATATAGCAGAGATCTGCCTGGTCTGGCCTCAGTGAGAGAAAATGTGCTTAATCCTGGAGAGAATTGAGGCCCCAGGGAAGGGGGAGGTCTGGTGAGGGTGGAGCACCATCTAGGAGACGAGGGGGAGGAGGAATGGGATGAAGAACTGTGGGAGGGGTAACTAGGAGGGTGGCATGTCTGGAATATAAATAAATAAAAACTTTTTTTTTAATCTTAAAAATAAAATCTTTTTAAAAAAATTGTTGCCATGGTTCTGGTGTCTCTTCTCAGTACTAACTAACGCTCTATCTAAGACAAAGGGACATTTCAAGATAACGTTTCAAGTAGCAGACAACAAAGCAGAACAGTGGGTGTTGTTAAATAAGAACTCTGTCCAGGAGGCAAGGACCAAGGAAGTAAGAAGGTTGTATTCAACTGCTTTAGAAAGTTATGCTCAGGGGCCGTGCTAGAAGATACCAGGGTTGAAAATAACGAAGTTAAAATAACTGTGAACATAAAACCAAGAAACAGATAAAACACTCCCCCCTTTTTCAGAAATTGAATTACATAACCAATGATGGAAAGGAAACTCTAGAAGTATACACAGACCCAAAGACACAAGTACTGGGAGTAACAGAATGAATATGTGAAAGATAATAGCAAATTATGTGCAATAGAAAGAAACACTGGAAATGCTGGTGAAGACTAAGATAAAATAGAGTTATCTGAGACACAATGAAATGTTTCAACTGTGTGATAGAGTTTTCCACAGAAAGGAAAACAGTGAATAGATCAATAACATACACAAAGACAACATGATTCATGCTTCCCCAAGTCTGACGAAAGATCTAAAAGTAAAAATTCAAGAATATAAACCAAAGCAGACAGACACTAATAAAAGCTGTAAGGATTAAAAGCCTATGGAGATGTGGAAAATACTTTCAAATGGGAAACGGGTGCTGTTGGTATATTTCTTTTTATAAATAGTGTGAGCCAGATGGCAGTGAATAAAATCATTGAAACCTGGAGATAAATAACTGCCCTAGATCACCCCCTCCAAGATTGCTCTTAAAGCCAAAGACAAAACAATAACATCTCAGGGGCTAGAGAGGTGTCTAAGCTGTTAAGAGTGCTTGCTCTCTTCCAGAGGACTGAGGATGGGTCTCCCCTCATAATCAGCTGCAGATAACTCCATCTCGAAAGGATCTAGTACCTCTTCAAGCCTTCCCAGCTACCTGTACACACGTACAAACAAACATACAGACATACAAACATACAAATAGGCAAATTCATGATCACAAAAACAGAACCAATTGACCAAATGGTAACAAAAACATCTCTAAACAAAAGCAAGGAATCACTAAGGTAGTGAATACTAACAGATCTATTTCACCGGTGTTTCCCAGATGCGATGAAAATGATGCTAGTTGACAAGGTGAAAGTTCAGAAACAAAGAAATGACTTTTTTTTAAAAAAGGCAAGTAAGTAAATAAAATTGCATAGCCTTTACTGACTAAATCAAAGTACAATGATTTTTAGTTTAATATATGTAGTACTTGGGGCTGGTGAAATGGCTCATCTAGTAAGGCACTTGCTGCCAAGCCTGACAATGAGAGTTCTATCCCTAAGATCCACGGGTAGAAGGAGACAAATGACTCCTTACATTGTCTTCTGATCTCCAGACATGTGCTGTGCCGCACTGTGCCCACACCCCCAACACTCATACAAATGAACCCATAGCTGTGATTAGATAGTTCAAAGATTCATTTGAATTCTTTTTAACTGTGTGTGGATAACATGTCTTTATGCAGATATGTGTTGGTGAGTGCCTGTGCCGGGGTTGCAAATGATGTGAAGCCACCTGATGTGGGTTCTGGAAACCCTATTCAGGTCCTCTGGAAAAACACCAAGTGCCTCTAAACACTGAGCCATTTTTTTCAGCCCGAAATGTAATTTAAAATACATGTATCATTTTATGTACATAAATTATACATATGCAACATAGACAACTGCACAAAAGAAAGTTAGTAAAATATCCGAAGTTTACTGAGTTGCTTTGCAGCTGGACACTGTGGAAATTTTGTGAGATCTCAAATAACAGCAAAAATGATACATGTGTAGGCTTAGATTTTTTAAAACCTACTTTTAATAAGGGTTCTTAAACACTTTGATACCCCTTCTAGGCCACCTTCCAAAGGTAGAGGAGAAAAGATGGTAAATAGGACAAGAGGATGTGGACCTGTTTGGGATGATTCAAATCTCTGTTTGTCAGGATATCCAGAACTCAAGTTCAGTGGAGTCAGGACACCAAGCACAAATCTGCAGTGGTGGCAAGATCCAGCAGAAACAACCCGGCCTCTGCTGATTTGGCTCTAGTCAGCGGAAGCCATCAGTACCAGCCGGGGTGCCAGGAGGAGTTTTCTGTGGTGTCTCTTTCAAGAAAGTGAAGTTCAGTGAAGACAAGAAACAGAGAAAGCATCGCAAGGCTTGGTATGGAAGCATCCCACCACTGTCTGTTGCCTTCAAACATCACATACCCTCCCATGGGTCTTGGTCAGCAAAACACCATGTAAATCTGTGTCACACGGCACAACCAAAAGCTTCTTTACACAGGACAGCGTCATCTATGCTAAAGAATGGCATAGGCAAGTTATCAAACTGAGTTCAATAAAGTCTCACCAAGTTTGTTGGGGCGTGTTCACCTCTCACTATAGATGACCTAAAAGCATCAGGTTTGACAGACTGGCTAGAATATCTGCTTTTAAAGATTACCAAAAGGATACATAGTTAATGGAATGGGGGAAATTGAATTCAGAAGTGCTTGAAGGATCTAAGCCAGGGGAGGAAGGAGTAAAGCATAAATTAGAGGACAAATCAAGGAAGGGTTCTGTAGGTAATATAAGTAAACAGTAGAGTATTCATAACATTTTAGATGCAACAATTTTCCTACATCTATATAAAAGGGCTCATCCCAAGACTGGGATTGTACTTCCCATTGAACTCTGTACATATAGCATTTTACCTATGTATAATAGGCAAAATATATCATGTGATAAATTTTAATCCAAAAATAGGTAAAAATAAACAACAAAGCCAAAAATCCTATGCACTATTAAGTACTTAACTTTTGGCTTAAAGGAAGTCGTTCACTAATTTTTGAAACATATACATGTTACAAACGTTTTAAAACACCTTTTCCTTGATTCTTTGTGAATTTCACATCATGCATCCCAATACCCCCCATCCTCCTAGTATGCCTTCTGCCCTTATAACTGCTCCCTCAAAAGAAAAATATACAATAAAACAAAGGAACAAACAAATGAACATCTCCTTGTGGTGTGTCACAGAGTGTCACACAGTAAACCCTTTTGTGCAAACAGCTTGACTTGCAAGTTCTCATCGCAATGAGTCACTGATCTGCTTCGAGGTCTCTGGCTTCCACTTTAAAACACACTACTGACCCGTTACTTACCTTCATGAACACTCTCACCTCATGGTAGTTTTCTGTTTCCACATATTGTAAATGTTGTGTCCTGTTTATAAACGCTCTCACCTCATGGTAGCTTTCTGTCTCCACAAACTCTTACTTAGAAATCTGAAACTTTGTGTCACGTTAGAAGATAAAGTCAAGAGAACTGAATGGAGATTTTGGTGGAAGAAGGGTAGGGAGAAGACAGTGGGATTCCAGGCTGTTCCATTCTCTCGCGGAGACGGATGATGTCACAGCCAGCAGAGATCTAGTTCTTCATGGCCAGATGGTGCTTCCCCTTCCTTTACACACTTTAGTCATTTCAGAGCATTTGCTGACTACACTGTATTTGGAAAATAGAAAAACATTGCCTGTAACCCTTGCAGTCTGTTATCAGTATCATTTAAAATATATGTGTATATGTAAGTATACGTCATTGTTATTAAGTATAGTAATGGCATATGAAAAAATATTAAGTTGGCTTTGGACATTAAATAATTCTCTTGGCTCTAAAACCCTCTATTTAAAATGTTTGCACAAAAGCTCAACAATTACATGGAATTTGTCTCCTCTGGTTCGTTTCTTTTTTTAGTATAAACCATGTCAAATGTGCCTGTAATGTATGATTTCCCATATTTCAGGACATTTCTCTTGCTCTTTTAACTTAGAACTTCTACTTTCATGTTGTTAGAAAATTATTTGCCCATATAACACTATACAGAGATCCCAGAAAACTATATATGTGCAAATAATTGGCCAACGATATGAATTAAGATTTAAGTTTATTCATGTACATTGGAGCTGCAAACATATATATATCTTAATTTTGATCAGAATATAATATGTCTTTTCTTGTTCTACCAACATCAAGTCTTTATGACTTAACTAACGTATACATGAGAAAGTAGAACAATATTAGTGTAGCTTTTATTCTCCTGCACAATTGTTGTCTTGGAGGCTTACTAACTTCATCTCTCAACCTAGGCCTAGTCCTGAAAGCTTCTAGCCTCTGTAAAATCTAATGTAGACCAAATGTTTTTAGCCTCTGAGCCTTGCTACTGAATAAGCTCATGTGCCTTGTTCTTTCTGAGCTCTGACTGACTGATCAACTCAGTTGTTCTGGCTCAAACCTCCTCTCCACACTAATTGATTCAACCCAGCTTCTCTTACAGTCCCTCAATTTCACTGCTTAGTCCCATACTAATGTCTGCAATCTGTTTTAGCTCCTTCTCATTCTCTCTTAAGCTGTGTCTAGCTTGTTCTTTCTCTGCAACATGTCTCTGTACAACTGTCCCAATAACACTTCCTGCCTCTTTTCCCTCTCTTCTCTGCCTCTTCTCTTAAATAGCTTCCTTTCCCTCTCTCCTCTTGAGAGTTGGGCGCATCCTATTCTGTCAAATCCTTAATCTTTGATTTGCCACTCAATTAGACATCACATTTAAACATGGTTGCTTGCTTCCACAAACTAACTTTACCTGCAGTGTTCGGGATTAAAGATGTGTACTAAGGGCATGTTTGTTTTTCAGTCTGAGTGATTAAAGGTGTGTGCTAAGGCTGAACCACATTAAAATAAGAAATAGTTTTTTTTTTCCCCTGTAAATAAGACAATCTCAGTTTCCCAGAGTGATCAAATATCATGCAACAGAACAGGACTGCTAAATGCACCCTTCAAATGGAAATCTACGTGAGAGAGCAAATGATTTACAGCTAAAACAATCCTTTGAAAATGCTTCATTATTTTTTCTCTATTTGTGTTCTTTAGATGTTTGTGATTGGGGTGTAACTCATGTTAGCACCCCGGGGACAAGGGATATGCTGGCTTTATACTTGTCCTTGGGTATGCATTGACTAACCAGCCCATGGATTTCTGTCCTTCATTTGTAGCAATAGAAAACAATTAAAAGTCAACACAACATGGGTATCTAAGAATACAAGTACTGGTTGTTGATATCAAGATACTCCCTCTGTGTGTATTGTCTAGTGTATGTCTGTTGCTCACGTTTAGTGATATTAAGCCCTTTTGTCTCTTTCAGCTCCTTCAGGATCCACTGTCTTCCTTCAGCATGCTTAGACTGATGTCAGTTAGCCCTCCTGACTATGTCTCCTCAATTTTCTGTCTAAATCCCTAAATAGAATAGGCAGACTTCTGTTGCATCACAACCCCTTCTTCCAGAAAAGACATCTGCCCTCACCTATCACTTTTCCTGGTCCTTTAAATATTCTTTAAAATTTTTAATTATGTGTGTCTATGTTTCCTGGGAAAAACCACACATTTGAGTGCAGGTGTCCACAGAGTCCAGAGGAGGGTGTTAGGTCTCCTGGAGCTGAAATTATGGGTGAGTGGGAGCTGCAGACTTGGGCAGACGTGTATTTTACTTAACAACAAGAAACACTCTTATCTGCCCCTTTCTTCTGGAACATTTTGGGTGTATTTAAACAAGTTTCTTACTACTTTTTTGAGAACTTCATATAATGTACTTTGATCATATTCACCACCCACTCCTCCCCAGTCCTCCCATGTGTCTTGTTCTTGCTCTTAAAAATAATAGAAAAGGAAAACACCATCAAGTTTAAGCTCCATTTAAAATATATGACCATAGATCATTGGGTGAATTAAAAATTTTTACTAACATTTATTTGCAGATTGTTTAACTTTTTGTACCAGAACATGTTTATAATATCCCTTGAAGACTATAGAACAATGTAATAACTTTTATTTTTGAGAGTATAATATAATTACATTTCTTTTTTCCCCTTTTCTTTCCTTCTGTTAGAGTCTAGGAATTGCCTCACAAAGCACACAAACACCAGTCTCAGCCAGACAGGGATAGTTTGTTGAGCATATACCCAGGACTCGTAGACCAGGGCCTTGATCCAGATTCCGGAACTGAACCCTGAATTAAGATCCTACAGGGTTTTTAAGCCCGAAATCCACAAACAACTGTGTCAAGTTATTTCACCAATCAGGATTTAGGGACAGGGGGATTTCCTTAGGAACATGTCTTTGTTGTACATTTATCTTTCTCCCATTAGTTGAGTTATTTGTCTGTGATAAGGACTTGTCTAATATTCGTGTCTTAACTTTCTAACCAGTGTGTCAGTTATCCATGCACATGTCTGTTGTGGCTAATATTTAAAATGGTGTGATCAGTTCCCTCACTTTACCACTCTCTCTGACCTGGGTAGTTGCTCCCACACTAGTTCCAGATCTGTAGGGCCATATGGAACTTGCACTAATTTATCTCAGCTGCTCCACACTGGTCCCCAAGTACTCTCTGACGCAGGAGGTCCACAAGTCATTCTAGCGTGGCACCTCACCATGCTGCACCCACTCACAGTTCCCTTGGTGGGTTGTTAGCACACCAGGCCCATGCATCCCAATTTCATGTCAGGCTTGGTGCTTCCTGCCACTGCACCTTCTCTTGAACTCAATTAAGTCGCCACATGAAGGGAAGCACCACATAATAGTCTCTGATCCAATTGATATAATTTCCCCATCCAGACAGCACAGAATCCTGTACACATCCATCCCTTATAAAATGTTCATAACACCCTGTATCTATGAGCAGAGAAGAATGTTCACATCTGCCTTCATGTTGCTCCTTGCTCTGGCTCCTTCTCCCTTCCTAAAACTTTATTCCCGCTCATCTTCCTTCTCGTCCAATGACAGGCCTCATTTTATCTTGTACCTGCCTTCCTGCATAAAGGCATAGTCGTACACATGTCTGCCTGCCAAATAGAATGTCAGCTCTACTCAAAATAGAAGTCTTAGTCCAAATAGTTTCTCATATTGGTACACGTGTCTCTCTCTTGTGTTAGGACTCATCTCAGAGATAACTTATACCATAAAATCTTATACATAGGTACAGGAAGTGCTGTTGGGTGATTGGTTTGGGTCCAAGCTTATTGTGGGTAACTATACAAACTAGTTCTACTGACTTCTATAGTGATCGGTTTCCAAAGGCACAGAACATATCAGAATATGTAATCAATTTGGCATTAGAAAATTTCTAGTAACAATAGAAACATATGAAACAGTTTCCTTATAAAGGCAGGCTAGCCAGGTAACCTACACCTTAACATTTTATTTAGACCTTAACATTTCATCTAGGTCTTAGTATTTTAACTAGGTCCTAACACTCCAAACTCTCCCGTATAACTTCCTCCCATCTCTCCTTCCGAGTCATAGTCTTTAATCACTAACTTATATTACATGAATATATGTGTATGTATATACATATATGTTCCTGACTATAACATGCTCAGCCTGTATAATGTTACCTATATGTATATATTTAGGGCTAATTGCCCAGCACTTGACAACCAATTTGTCCTTATACCCACAGATAAATGTAGTCCTTACCCATCATCAAGAAATTTTCTTTTTGCAACAGACAGACCATTTCAGAAAACCTTAACCAACCATAATGCAGAGTCACAGAGCCCAATCAGTCCCAGTGGATACATCTAACAAACACTCCTGCATCCAAGACTCAGGGAACACTGCAGAAGAAGGGCCTGGAAGACTGCATATATCAGCCAGTTGGGGAGTTTGCTGTGAGATTGTGTCTCCTAGTAATGTCTTACCAGTATGACTGCCCAATGTGAGCTGAACAAAGATAATACCAATCAACATGCCAAGAAAGATGGGAAGAGCACATAACTCCTTAACAGAAATAATTATTTATAGTCAACTAAGAAAAGCCGGATCTGGGAGAGGTGGTTTTCTCCAAGGAACAGCACACTATTGTTTGTCCAGTGCCAAACTGTCAGCCAAGAAAATATACATACCTGTGTGTGTGTGTGTGTGTGTGTGTGTGTGTGTGTGTGTGTGTAAAATCTGTTAATGCATATACATATGCACATAAAATCACAATTAAAAAATGAAGGAGAAAAGGAAGCTATGGGGGAGGATTTGTAGGGAGAAAATGGAGGAAAGATGTAATTAAACTATAACCTCAAAAAATATCAAAATAAAAACAAATTGAGCTATAGCTTCATAGAAGATCATTTGCCCAAGACACATAGGACATCCAGTTTATAGATCTACCACCAACAAGATTGTAGAATGTTAGAATATTTTAGAAATACATTTTACCATAACAAAGATATTAGCATGGGAGAGGGGCATTGGGATATATGAAGACATGCATACAGAGATGGAAGTTTATGAAGTTATTTCTCTTTCATCTTTATGTGAGTTCCAGCGATAGATGTCAGTAGCCAGGCTTGTGGTAAAGAGCCATTACCCATGAGCCTTCACACCACCCCAGTATTGTTTATCTTAAAAGATATACCATATGTTGTAATGCTGAGGTGCTGAGGAAAGGAGGTTTAATCTAATTATATCTCATTGCTTGATTTCTGTGACAGGCTAAACATATTCACCAAGTTATTGTAGCATGCAGATTAAGTATCAAACCACAGACACCATTTTAAAAATTAGATATGCTAGACCTGTTTCTAAGTCTGTCTCATGCAATGCATAACAATTCTCTTTAGTCTCACTAGAAACAAAAATAGAAAGTCCTTACTGTCCCCAACTGCTATTTATATTTTTAATGACAAAAGAAATCTAAGTCTTAATAAAACAGAGACTGAGTATGCTGTCACCAAAATGTTAATCCGAGAAAGCTAACATTATAAAAATAAACACGCTGGAAACTGGGCCTTCTGATATTTCAAGGCTTTTTTTTTTTTTTTTCAGGCTAATTTTAAAGAGGCTTGGGCTCAATCCCAAGCATCTGAATTCATTAGCGCAGCTGTACATTGTCCTTTGTCCTCCATGAATTACAGTGCCAACATATGATAGTGAAAAATGCATGTCTTCCTCCATGGAAACCAACTATCAGTTGGGACTTTCTTTTTGTAAATCACTGACATTCTAAGCCTTGACAGGGCCGCTCACATGTGAAGCAGGAACATCAGTGTTACCTCCCATTCTGGCTTTCCTGAAGAGAAAATGAATGAATGAATCAATCAATGAATCAATGGATATTGTAGGAAAAGACAGAATTTTGCTTACTTATTTATGAAACACCATGCTGAAACTTTTACCACAAATAAATCTTGGCTAAATCTAGGTTTTATCCAAGCCGGAATCCTGGAAATAATTTCAAGTAAAACTTTAAGTTCAATGGCATAAGATGGAAATTTTTTTACCTGCTTGTCTAAAATGAGGTTAATAGGTTTCTTGGGTTTTTGCCCCCTCGTTTTTCTGATGTGACTCAAGCCTCCCACAGAGAGGAATCCAGCCCTGCATAAGGAGCACTGATCTGGGAGTCTTCTCCATGCAGGCACAACCACCCTTTCTCCTAGGTCTACATCTGCACTAAGTTTAGTCTCTTGTGTTAAACTATCAACTTCCATTGAAAACTGCACATCAATGACCTTAGAATACATGAAAATTTCTATCCACACTATTTTGTATTCTCTTGTCTCACTGGATATTTATTAGAAAGGAGCGTTTAGAAATATACAAAGGTGACAGAGACAGAAATCCAGGTTGGCATTCATAGTCTGTAACCTATGCTACCAACATTGGACACACCATCACCTAACCTCTGGGGATTTCACTTTCCAAACACATGAAAGGATGGCCCTGAACTGGGTGGCATGGGAACATTTCCAGATTCCATGAGAAAGCTCAATCTATAATGTACGCTTTGGGAAACACTGAGAAACATACACTTAGGTCTAATGCCCTGTAACTTTGTGACAATCCTATGGACTTGGCTTCTCTCTGCTGTATGATAAATCCCCTAATAGCCTTAATTAACATTTCTCCCACCCCCTGTGATTCCGGGAACAAATAGATACAATATAGCTATTGAGCTCTGGGAAGGTAGAGTCTGCATTTAATGCATCTTTGATATCTACCCTAGTGATCTCAGTGATGTGGCTTCAGGATCTGCTTATCAAGGAAATGGCGTTCTTTAAGCGTTTCTTTACATTTACATGTGTGTACATGTACCTGTGTGAGGGTATGTGCCTGAGATAGCCAGTTGCCTTCAGGACTGGAATTAAAGATTGTTGTGAGCCAACCTATGTGGATCATGGGACTTAAAATTAGGTTCTCTACAAAAGCAATATGTGCTCTTAACCAGTGAGCTATCCTTCCAGCCTTTTAAGCAATTTAAAATCTATAAGCTATGAGCTCCTTGTACATTTTTCTTGTCAAGTTGACCCTGCTAATCCTAACTTAAGAGGGTTATGCCGCATAGTTTTGTGTCAACTGGATACAAGCTAGTGTCATCTGAGAGGAAGGAAACTCAACTTAGAAAAGGCCTCGCTACGAATGAGCTGTAGTCAGGCCTGTAGAACATTTTCAACCCAGATGTCTCACAACCATAGAATAAATACAGGAAATGTGGTTCACTTACACAATGGAATACCACTCAGGTATTAAAAACAGGGACATCATGAATCTTGCAGGCAAATAGATGGAACTAGAAAATATCATCCTGAGTGAAATAACCCAGACCCCAAAGGTCATGGATGGTATGTACTCACTAGTAAGTGGATAATAGCTATAAGGTAGAGGATAGCCATGGTAAAATCCACAGACCCAAAGAAGTTAAACAAGAAGGAATACCCAAGCAAGGACACTTGAGTCTCACTTAGAAGGAGGAATAAAATAGTCTCATAGGAGGCAAATGAAGAGAAGAATTTAGGTGGGAGAGGGGATGAGGAAAGAAATGGAGATAGTTCAGGATCAGGTGTGGGGAAGAACAGGAGAGAGGGCCAAAGGGCCAGGAGAATGAATGGAAGTCAGTGGCTTCTAGGGTCAGGAGTGTTATGCCTGTCAGAGAGCCCCAAGGAGCCAACTCCAATGCAATCTGCAATTGCCCTAGGTCAAAGCTATTCAAGCTCACACTTGGGCCACACCCCCATCACAGCAGAATGGGAAGGTAAAGTCCCAAGCTCTCTGTGGGACTAGGTTTTACAGGAAATGGCAAGTAAGAGAGGGAGGGTCTAGCCTGGCACACATTTGATTTGGGGACTATTATGGAATTTTGTTGTCCTTTAAAATAGTGGGCTGGCACTAGAAGCCAAACCATAAACTTAATGTCTGGTTTTCTCCTGATTTGTGGTTGTTAGGAAGCCAAGTATCAGGGGAAAGCTTGTAACCTGGGTGCAGAGTTGTTGGGGATAAACCTGGGAACTGGTATTAGAAAGATTAACCCAAGTCAGGTTCTCTAAGATCCAGTCTAAACCCAAGATCTGGTCTCACAGGGGTTGTGGGATGTGCCAGAGCCCTGAGGGGGGAAGCTTCCAGAAGTCTATGGGGGTAACTTTATCTGAGACTCCCAACAGTAGGAATATGGAATCTGAAGTAACCACCTCTGGTAGCCAGGCAGGACCCCTGGCGGAGGGATAAGGACATCAACTCTCAAAACTTTTGACCCAAAATTTGTCCTGTCAACAAGTAATGCAAGGATGAAGATGAAGCAGAGACCAAGGCCTAATAACTGGCTTAACTTGAGACCCATCCCATGGGCAAGCACCAATCGCTAACACTATTAATGATACTCTGTTATGCTTGCAGACAGGAGCCTATAATAAATGTCCTCTGAGAGGCTCCATCAAGCAGCTGACTGAAACAAATGCAGAGACCCACAGCTAAACATTGGAGAGAGCTCAGGGAGTCTGATGGCAGAGTTAGGGGAAGGGTTGATGGCCCCAGAGGAGTATTCTCTGTATTAGTGATTGATTGGGGAGGGCACAGACCATTTGGGGTTGGGGCACCCTTCAACTGGTGGCCCTGAGTTCTATAGGAAAGCAGGCTGAGTAAGTCATGAGGGTAAGTTAGTAAGTACACTCTTCCATGGCCTCTGCTTCAGCTCCTACCTCCGGGTTCTTTCTATAATTGAGTTCCTTCCCTACCTACTTTCAGATGATGACATGTAATATAGGAGTGTAAGCAAAATAAATCCAAGTTGCTTTTGGCCATGGAGTTTCATCATAACGTCAGTAGCCGTAGCTGAGAGATGTATCTACATGGTGAGTCTATGTATTAACATGTAAAAGCAGAGAAGTATTCATTGATGACCCTTGGAAATAGTTACTTATGTGTGTTTCTAAAGCAACTTCACAGTATAGTATTTTTATTTCCTGTAGTTGTGAACAATTAATTCCCCAAGAAAAAGCAACTTAAAGGAAGAAGGGTTTCATCTGGCTCACAGTTCCTAATGGTACTGCTCCATTGTAGCTGTGATGGATGGTTGTATGAAAAGCATAGTCTTCACTGCCAGCAAGAAAGCAGAGAAAGGGGAAAGCCAGTGCCACTCACATTCCCCCTTATTCTCTCCTGAGTTAATCTCATTGGGTACACACACACACACACACACACACACACACACACACACACAAACACATGCACACACATTACTCATTAATGTCCTATGTGTGTCTTAATATAATCAAGTTAATAATGGAAATTAAACACGAGAAACAGAAAAAGTAGAATAATAATAATCGCTTTGTAACGTTTACTTCAGGATAAATGAACCACCCAAGTAGTAACTTACTACTTACAGATTGAAATAAGAAAACATATTGAAAATGGAAATAAAAAAGATGACAAACCAATCTGAAAAGACAGTCAAGCAGAATAAAGTCATTGGACATTTAAGATTTAAAAGTATGCTGTGAAAGGCTTCATGTGTATTGAAGAGACAGTTACTACATGGAAAATTTACCCTGAGAAAAAATACAGAAATAAGATTTCTCAGGCACAGTTTATAAATCTGTTTTCTGTCATTTGTTTTCATTGGACATGGATGTCTCAGTATAAAGAACTTTTTTTCTATATTTAATTTAATGTGTCAAAGGCAAGCAGTAAAAGGAGTTGAGGTTTGGGAGCTACAACTTTTTTTTTTTTTTTTTTTTTTTTGTAATGCCAACACTATGGCATAGATCGAGTAGAAAAAGACATTAGAATGGTCCTTTACAGAGACACTAAGTAATAAAAAAGGAATCCAGAAGGCAGAGAAATTTGAACTTTCATGGTATGTCGAGAAGTTAAAACACAGAATCTCATCAAAGTCAAGAGTATCTTTGGAAGAGAGAGTGCTTCAGGCAAGATTGAAAACTGAGAGGAGAGAGGAGGTAATGCTATGAATAGCAGTTGAAATGTAAACAATTCATCCTGCTGACTGGTGATGGAGGACTTGAGATGAGAGGTCCAGGCTGAGACACAGAAATAGAGAAATGAGATAAATCATAGGTGACAGGTAAGTGGGTAGATATGTGTACTGGCTGGTTTTGCGTCAACTTGACACAAGCTGGAGCCTCGGTTGGGGAAATGCCTCCATGAGATCCAGTTGTAACACATTTTCTCAACTAGTGATCAAGTAGGGAGGGCCCAGCCCATTGTGGGTGGATCCATCCCTGGGCTGGTAGACCTGGGTTCTATAAGAAAGAAAGCTGAGCAAGCCATGGGAAGCAAGCCAGTAAACAACATTCCTCCATGGCCTCTGCATCAGCTCCTGCTTCATGACCTGCTTGAGTTCCTGACTTCCTCTGGTGATGAACAGTGATATGGAAGTATAAGCTAAGTAAACCCTTTCCTCCCCAACTTGCTTCTTGGTCATGATGTTTGTGCAGGAATAGAAACCCTGACTAAGAGAATAGGTAGGTAGGTAGGTAGGTAGGTTAGGTAGGTAGGTAGGTAGGTAGGTGGGTGGGTGGGTGGGTGGGAGGGAGGGAGGGTGGGTGGGTGGGTGGGTGGGTGGGTGGGTAGGTAGGTAGGTAGGTAGGTAGGTAGGTAGGTAGGTGGATGAATGGATGGGTGGGAAGATGGGTGGTTAGATGGATAAATGGGTAGGTGGGTGGGTAAATAGATGGATAGATGGATGAATGGGTGGATAAGTGGGTGGATGAGTAGATGGATGAATGGTTAGATAGATAGATAGATAGATAGATAGATAGATAGATAGATAGATAGATAGACAGACAGACAACAGATAGACACACAGACAGATAGATGAGACTCCACAAATTGATTCCATGTGGCTGGCTGCTTTTGCTATGTAAATATATTTACACACAAAAGTAGAAATATCATAGTAGGTATGCATCAAAACACAAGTAAGGTGTAATGATAATGAAAAATCCTAAGATCTAAGATGAATTCCGAGCTCCTATTTGGGGAGTTTCAGCCCCAAACCAAATAGCTGTGACAACACCCACATCATTTATGGTCTAGAACCATTTGGTGATTGTACTGGCTGGGTTTTGTCAACTTGACACAAGATGGAGTGAGTTACCACAGAGAAAGGAGCCTCATGCCTTCATGAGATCCAGCAGTAAGGCATTTTCTTGACTAGTGATCAAAGAAGGAGGGCTCAGTTCATTGTGGGTGGTGCCATCCCTGGGCTGGTAGACCTGGGTTCTATAAGAAAGCAGGCTGAGAAAACTAGGGGAAGCAAGCCAGTAAGTAACATCCTCTCATAACCTTGGCATCAGCTCCTGCTTCCTGACCTGCTTGAGTTCCAGTCCTGACTTCCTTTGGTGATGAGCAGCAATGTGGAAGTGTAAGCTGAATAAACCCTTTGCACCCCAACTTGCTTCTTGGTCATGATGTTTTGTGTGGGAATAGAAACCCTGACCGAGACAGTGATGTACATCTCAGGTGGTACGCATGGATCTCCAAGGCAACACCACCAGAAGTGAGCAGGACAAAGGGTCTAAGATGAATGAAGCAGGACTCTGTCTTCAGGGAACTGAGATTCTGATGTCAGTAAGAGTTGTAGAAAGCATCTGTGCCTAGGAGAGAGAAACTCCTTCTCCCCACAGAGAAAAGATAAAAAAGAGGGGATTAAATATATAGCATAAGCAAAGACGCAGAAGTATCAAACTTCATGATCATCTCCAGGGGGTTCCAATTGACTGGTATTACCTGGGGTGTGAGGAGGGCACAGGTAAGTCCGGACATTTACTGGGCCTTTCAAGAGATGCCATGCAGTACATTATCTCTGGGCGACACTGCACTAAAAAAACCTCCCTTTCTTCACAAAGAAGATGAACAAATAATGACTAAAAAACATTTTTGATGAAGTACGAAATCCAGTGTAAGCGAGAAAGTCCATTCATTGTTCTTTCTTCACCCTCTTCCTCCTCTTCCTCCTCATCCTTCTTTTGTAGCTGAGGCTGTCCCCAAACTCTTTCATGCTGAACTGGATTATAAACACACACTACTGTGCTGACTGCTTTTCACTGCTTTTAACATCTTAATTTTTTTAATCCACTTTTTCATCAAGGCAGCAAAAGGAACATGAGTATATATTACACATATAAACATTCATATAAATTTTAATCAAGAACAGGTAAGTTGGTAAATAACAAACCCTTTGCTTGGATAGGAACCATGTTCTCTGAAGTGGAGTCCCCTGGGAGCTGTAGCAATGGCACCAAAAGCCTTCACAGAAATGAATGCCATCTTGCTCCACCTCAGACTTAGAACCCCGGGTTTTGTTCTGCTATTAGCTTATTCAGGATGCTCTGCTGGTGGTCCTGATGCTAATGTCTGAAAAGTGATGTATTAGAGTCAAGGCATCACCCCAGTTTACATGAAGAGGATCTTGAGGACCCAGAAACACACCCCTTTATTTCAGGAATAGCTGCTGATTCCTGATGAACTAGATTCATCCAGCCTTTCACATGGATCCAGTCAAAGCTTCAGTCAAGCCCTAAACCTTCTAAGCACACAGAGACTAGATACCAGATGCTAAAGCTAGCTTTTTAAAAGTCTGACCAATTTTTCTAATTTCTCTACCCCTCCCTACTCCCTTAAAGTTTTTTGTTGCCGCAATTCAACAGGAAGAAGTTGCAGAGAATCATCATCTCAATCCCTTGGATTTGAGTGTCTGGTTATGGTTATTTTATAAATAGGTTGTCATTTTAAGGGATAATTTAAAAATAGTCATAATTTTGAATAGGGAAGAAACTAAATGGAGAGCTCGCACTTGGGGTGTTCTGTCTTTCCTTTCTTCTTCTCTATCCTTTCTTTCCTAGGTAAAAGAAATGGGATTAAAGGGGGAAGGGGGATAGGGTAATATTATAAGAAATTAGATGTATGAGATGAATTACTAATTTTATTCTTAAACAAAGCATTGTAAAATCATAATATTATCTTTATAAACGATACAAAATTGAAGTTATAACTTCTTACATTGTTACAAATTTACATATTGATACATAATTAAAATTTTCATTGGCATAAATTTTTTATATTAATACAAAATTTGAAATTAACAAATTTCAAGTTGTTAGATAAGTACTGTGCCTCTGCAACTCATTTAAGAATACAAGGCTTAGACCCAGTCCTTCTATAGCTGCTATTACACACTGTTTAGGATGATTAAGCAGTGCAAGTTAAAGGCTAAATAGAAAGTCATAGTTGTATTAGATTCTGATTTAATTATAATAAGCTGCTTTTAATATTATTCAAATAGAAATAGCTAAAAGTAGTCAGGTTTAATTATTCAGATATACTTTAGATAGTCTTCAACAGCATCATAAATCCACAGAATATGACATTTATAATAATTTTGTGATTATTTGATTTTTTGACTATGAAACATGTATACTCCTGACAGTAACCACTTCACAGTTCAAAGAACACATTGAGCATCACAACCTCCATATAGAGATGCTCCAGTTGTGGTAAGGTAGCCACTGGGAAAGAATTGGCCTAATTCATCCACAGACAAAAAGTACTGTCTCAAGATGTGTTAGTCGACAGCTGAGCTCTGCTAAGACAGAGTTAGCCATGTCTACGAATTGTTTATGTTTTAGAAGCTATGTTTTTGTGCTTCCTATATATTCTCAGATCTCTGAAGGGGTTGAAGACTACTTAGACTCTCAGAATCAAATTGTTTAGCACTGAGGAGGAGGAGGATGTACATTTGAAATGATGGCTTTGAGATGGTAATACAAGTTAAAATCAAAACATAATTCAGGTATAGAATTGTTAACTCTTTACATTAGGATAGATGTTAAAGTTATATACCTAAATTGAGAAAAGTGGATGGACAGGATGTAATTAGTTGTTTCTGACTGGTAAAGAAAGTTTCTGGCAGCCAATGAAAGATAGATATAGACTTTAGGATTCATGGGCAAGGGGTTTGAAGAAGAAGGAAAACAGCCATGCTAGGATAAAAAGAGAGAAGGGCAGGACAGAGAGACAGCCAACATGTAAGAGTCAGGGATCGTGGCCCCGGGAGGGCTACAGGCCTGGGTCTGAGATAGCCAGGATGGAATATAGGTTTTAGTAATTAATAATTCAGAAATATCAGATGGGAGAGTGTGCTAGTTATGGGTAAGTATGGAAGTGGTCCAGCCATTGAGCTGACTGAGGCATATTAAATATAAGGCTGTGTGTGTGCCTTTCATTTGGGAACTCAAAACACTGGGGCGGTAGTGAGGAACACGCACTGCTGCCTCTGGGGAGATTAAAGTGAATTAACTGATCAATTACTGTAATAACATGTGCATGGCCTTTAGTGGTGACATGGGTCACCAACCTTTGCTGCTTCAGTCTCATGGACTTAGACATGGCCCTTGTGAGCAGCATGCCCAGGACATCACCGTGGCCTCAGGTGGCAGCTCAGGCTACTCCCATCAGGCTGCTCTTCACAGCTCCCATCTCCATTCCCACCTCGTCAAAAAGCCCAAGCCACTCTGGTTCTCTTTCTCTCCCATCTCTCCATCACATACTTGCTCCTCATTGTGGTGCCTGTACGCGCGTAGTGACATCCTCTTGGAAAGGTGGGATGATTAAGTGTTTGTCCAACCCAAAGATTCTAAAAGAAATCTCTGGCCAGAGTTACATACAGCACCAAAACACACACACACACACACACACACACACACACACAATACCCCTGTAATTCAACGTGGAGTCGTCTTCCTGGGCTGGGATGCTTCTCTGGGAGTCACCGCCAGTCACACGGTGGTGGGTTTGCTCAGTGAAAGAAAGCAGAGGCCCTTTGGCACTTATGCTTCTCACTGGCTCTATTGACCGAGAGTGTGGTTCACCATTTCCCAAGGAGTGAGAACAGTGGTCGCCTTTCCACACCAGTTCTGTGCTCTTCATAGTGCACAAACCACTTAGCTTCTCTTCCTCTTCCATCTCTCTACCACCTACTTGCTCATGTCCAAAATGGCTCAGGAAGGGCTTTCACCAGGACTTTTGAGAGCAAAGCCCAAGTGTTCCCCCAATGAGTAGCAGAAAGACATAGAAAAAAGATGCAATTAGTTGTGGGTTGAGGTGTTTCCTACATATGGCGGGGATGTCATGGATTAATGTGATCAAATATATCACATTCGTAATCAGTGAAGATTAAATTTTGAGCATGAGAGCTAAGAACTTTTGGCATCAGACATCAAATAAACACATTTTGTGCTAACTGACTTTGTCACCAGTTTCAGATTGTCCTGGCAATGATCGAAAGTAAATTGAGCTTTAATACCTCAGGGTCTAACTTGCACCAACCATGGTAAATGACAATATTAAAAATTACACCCCTGACAAAGTTATGCGGTGTCAGTAGCTTTCCTTTTTAGCAGAAGTACGATTCCTAGCTGTATGATAATACTCTAATCAAATCGAGCTAATGAATTGCTACAAATTGTCAACTGTAAAGTTCATTAAAATGAAAAAAAAAAAGCTCACAAAGTAGAGAAGAAATACTGGTCAGGAGTAAGGCTGTCCTGGTAATTAGCCATCAGAAAATGTCTCATTGAGTTACACAGAGAGCCGCTGCTAAGATTCTGAAATATTGAATCAGAATTCAGAAACCAGAAAGAGAAGCTAAAGTCTTTATCCGTTAAATGTGATCAAGAATAAATTATACACCAAAATACAAACACCCCCTTCAAATCTCCAATTTACAAGCTAGACAGAAGTAGGTGAAAGACTGAGGAGGGAGCAGTTTGCATCTGGCAAGGGGACAGTTGAAAGAACCCATCTGCATGGGTGGACTCTTTATTTGCCAAACAGGATGACCGTGCCATTTTCCCCAAGTGATTGTTTTTTCATGTTCTTTGTTTTAGTCACTGTTCCATTGCTGTGAAGAGACATCATAATCAAGCCAACTCTTATAAAAGAAACAATTTAATCAGAGGGTAGCTTACAGTTTCAAGGGCTTACTTCACTACCATCATGGTAAGAAACATGGAGGCAGGAAGTATGGGAACAGGCAAGCATGATATAAATCATCCCCTGCTAATGCCGGTTAGGCACGGCCAGGCAGTGTCTGTCTGTCTCCAGCCCAGCAGACAAACGGAGACCACATTATTCCGTTTAGCCTGGCCCTGTTTCACCCAAGCTGGCTCTGCCACCCCAGAGTTCCAAAGTCGCTCTCTCCTCCCATCTCACTAAATCCCGTGGCTTGCCACCCATGCCTGGCTCTTCCAAATTCCCGTGGCTGGCTGGGGTGCACCCTTGCACACCACACTCTAATGTCCTACCTTTCTCTGGAACCCAGTTGAGTTGGCGCCTGAAGGAAAACACCAGACAATCTTAGTTTAGAATCAGCAGGTAACATAATCGCTGGGCTCAATATCTAGCATCTTAGTTTTATGAAGTACTCTATGTTAGAAATCCTCTGGTGGATCCTGATCTGCTACTCAAAACATCAGCTTCCTTCATTCTGTCGGAGTCTGCAGTCTGAAAGGGTGTTCCTTTCTCCTGCCTTCTCTCTTTCTCTTCCTGACCTGGAAGTCCCGCCTACTCGCCCAGTGATTGGTCCCTTGTAATCTTTATTCACTCGGGGAAAGTTCCTCCATAGTGCTAGAGATGGAGAAGTAATGAAAAGTTATATCCAGATTGAAGGCAGAGAGAAAGAGAGAGAAGGAGGGGCAGAGTGGGGGGACTGGACCTGACATGGGGTTTGAAAACCTCAAAGCCTACTCCTATTGATATACCTCTTCCAATGTGGCCACACCTATTCCAACAAGGCTATTAACTCCTAATCCTTCTAATCCCTTCAAATAGTGCCATTTCCTGGTGACTAAACATTCAAATATATGAGCCTATGGGGACTATCCTTACACAAGCCACCACCACCTCAATGTCTAGACAAAGGTAGCTGTCCTTCTACTTAGGGCCTGATGTAATCATGCTTCTAGCTCCTGCAGTGCCTGAGATAGTTTTGTAAACAGTCTTAGGTAAAAGCTCAAGGAATAAGCACTTATACACATCTTCTGCAATAAGCTATCAAGAACTTGAAGGAAGAAATCATGCCTTCTCTTTGCTTATAGTCTGCAGTGTAAAGAGTTTAATGGATGTTAAGTGCAGATGCTTGTTACAATGTAATCCAGCTACACCACTCTTGGGCATCTTCCCAAAGAAACTCAAATTATCATAAGCAGAGCTTCCTGAGTGCACACTGCTGTAGAACCTTTCACAAGAGTCAAGCCAAGGAGCCAGCCCAGATGCCTATAAACATATGAATGGATAAAGAACACATGGAAACACCCAGTGGAGTCTTATTGACCTATAAGGAAAAATAAGGTTTTCTGTGTTAGAAACTACACAGAAGTACAGATCATCTCCCTAGCAATATAAGCCAGCCTCACAAAACCAAATAGTGCACACTCCTCTATATGCAGAATCTAGTCCCCCACCTCTGTCTCTGTCTCTGTCTCTGTCTCTCTCTCTCTCTCTCTCTCTCTCTCTCTCTCTCTCTCTCTCTGTGTGTGTGTGTGTGTGTGTGTGTACTCGAAGCCAGCAGGAGGGTGGAGGGCAAAGGGTCATAGGGCAAAGTGCATGGCATATATACATGAAACTGTCATAGTAAACATACACTAATTTAAAAAGCCAACTGGATGCCATTTGTTTGCATTTTAGAGACACTGTGATCACTTGGGGACGAGAAAGGTTACAAACTAAAATAACTTTTATCCATGACAAGTTTTATAAACACATATTTAGAATGATCCATGTTTGTATCGTTAAAACAAAAATTGATTATTAAGGAGCATAGGCTTCTTGCCTGTGCACCGGGACCAACTGCCGATTTGAAGCTGGAAATGTCACTTTTCAGTCATGGTGTAACAGTTGGTATTAACCTAAGTGTGGTAACAAACAGGATAGCAGGCTGTATAGTGTAGGCCTAGCACATACATGTCGCTCAAAACACCAACTGTGAACAGTTTTCTTGAATGTGTCGAACTTAATTGTCGAAAGCCCCGCTGGTACCGAAATGAGCAGAAATGCAACCAAACCCACCAGTTACACACTCGTTTGAAGGCGGTCCCCCTTCAAGCGTCCTGTTCTTCACGGATTAAACAGAGTCCACTCATTCACGCTACAAACAATCGCTTCAGAATGTAAAGAAACAAGCAGGTACTCTTCAGCCAGAGCCTGGCACGTGCAATGTGCTCGCTTTTTGTCTCTCTCTGCCAGTCCTTCCTTTTTGCTGTCACCAGACCCTCAGACGTGTAGGTAAGAACCAGAATCTTCAGGGAAGAAAGTCAGAAGGAACCACACCTCCCAGGTTACATTCCTGACTCTTTTTTTTTTTTTTTTTTTTTTCCATAATGAACTTTGTCTGAGTCACCGCAAGGGTCTCACCTCTCTGGGCAAAGTAGCTAGCTTTGTAGGACAAAGACCAGGGGCGTAACCTGGCCAATGATGTTACTGGCTATCTAATACAAATTGATTACTTTGAGATTTAATTTTATTATCTAAACACGCGGCATCACAGGTAGGGTTGAGATAGGCAGAGAATAAAAAAGTCAATTAAGAGAGAACATGCTTATGTCCTCTAAAAATACAGAGGAAAGGGGGGGATGGCGAACGTGCTAGGGTGGTAAGCGGACTAAGTCGAAGCGCAGGTCTAAGAATCCGGTTTGATCTCTGGAACCTACGTAGAGGTGGAAAGAAAGAACCAGACTCCACAAAATGGTGCTCTGACTGTATGTCTCCAACCCCAACACAAAGTAAACATTGGAAAGAGGACGTTAAAGGGGGAGATGAGCTGAGTCTGAAATTCACTAAAAGCATCCTTCACTTTTTAGCCCTTGAATTCAGGAGCTCTGGAGGGTTGGAAAGACCAGCACTGACAACTGCAGAGCGCCATCTAGTATTGATTACTAGAACTGCAGCTCCCTTTCTGACATGAAGAAGTAAATCTCCCGAGGGTGTGGAAATTTACTTTCATGGTTTGAATTCTTTAATTATTAAGGTTCTAAATTCCAGGTGTCGCCTTTCTATTCCCACAAGGGGGGTGAAAACATCCTTCTCTGAAACAGATGCTGTTCAGCTGACAAATTAGAGGTTCTCATGAAAAATAAATGATCCGTGTATAAATGGGAGCTACAAAACCGATCACAACATCCGAGCTTTATTTGTGCGTAAGACAATTTCAATGTGTTTATTATGACCTGTTTGCAGATATCATCAGGCATCTGTGGAACTTTATAATAACTTTAATTTTAGTGCATCAACTCGAGTGTATTTCGGGGGGGAACGTTTAATGAAGCTGACATTTTATAAGGGTAACAAGATTTCACTTAGCAACTATTTTAATTTTTAAAGTCCCTTTTAAGCTTGATTTCTTAAAATATTAGTTAGAATTTTCTGAAAATAACCTAAAATGCACAATATTTTTGTCATCTTCATTTCTCCCGGGCTTAGCAATCACATTGCATATTTCAGTTAGTTGTATATAGAACCCATAGTGGCTGGTTCCAATTGCAAACTTGACACACAGTCTACAACCATCAAGGAAGGGAGTCTCAATGAGGATTGTATAGATTAGGTTAGTTTATGGCCATGCCTATCAGGATTATCTTAATTTTATTGGTTAATGTGGGATGCAGCATTTCTGGATTTGATGATGAACGGAAAACTAGATGAGCAAGCATACATTCATTCATGGCTCTCTACTACTGATAATACTGTGTGACCAACTCCCCCAAGCTCCTGCTGCTCAGACCCAGATCTGTGAGCTAAGATGAAGTCTTCTATATATTGCTTTTGTCAGAGGATTTTTATCAAAATAACAATTGAAACTATGGCAATATGAAAAGCTGTGGCCTTGTTAGAGTAGGTTTGTCACTGTGGGTGTGGGCTTTGAAAGCCTCATCCTAGCTGCCTGGAAGTCAGTCTTCTCCTAGCAGCCTTTAGATGAAGATGTAGAACTCTCAGCTCCTCCTTTACCATGTCTACCAAGACACTGTCATGCTTCCACATTGAATTTAATGGATTGAACCTCTGAACCTGTAAGCCAGCTCCAGTTAAATGTTGTCTTTTATGGTCATGGTGTCTGTTTACAGTAATGAAACTCTAACTAAGGAAGAAACGAAGATAGAACCTTAGTTAGGGTTTTATTGCTGTGAAGAGACACCCATGATCAAGGAAACTCTTATGAAAGAAAACATTTAATTGGGGATGGCTTACAGTTTCATTATAATTTTGTTCATTATCCTTATGGCAAGAGGCATGGTAGTCTGCAGGCAGACATGGTTCTAGAGAAGAAGCCGAGAGTTCCACATATTGATATGAAGGCAGCCAGGAGGAAACTCTAATTCTACACAAGGCAGAGCTTAACCAGAGGACCTCATAGCCCTCACAGACCTCAAAGCTCAGCCCCACTGAAACAAGGCCACACCACCTAATAGTGCCACTCCCAGTTGGCCAAACACTCAAACACCTGAGTCTGAGGGGGCCAAATCTATTCAAACCACCACAGACCACAGTACCTGTCCTAATTATGAGCCTATTGTTTCAATAAATATCATGACCAAAATCAATTTAGGAAGAGAAGTTGATATTTCTAGGTAACAGTTCATCACTGAGGGAAGTCAGAGCAGGGACTTGGAGGTAGAAACTGAAACAGAGATAAGGGAGAAACATCATTTACTTGGCTTGATCTCAATGGCTTATACAAGTTGCTGTTTGGAAATACTATACACCCACCACCTATTTCCCCAGCGTGACACCACCAACACTAGGCTGGACCCTCCCAGATCTATCATTAAGTAAAACAATGCTTCCTCCCCCCACCCAGCTAGCCTATAGGCCAATGTATGGAGGTCTCTCTCAGCTTAGTTTCCCTTTCCCTAAAAGATACTAGCTTGTGTGAAATTGAGAAAACAAACCAAAAAAAAGAAAAAAAAAAAAAAAAACAAAAAACTAGCCAACACAATACAGTTTTGATCAATTTGGATACTTCTCAAGTTAAGATTACTAAGAATATGTAAATACTTAGAAACAACTGGAAGAAAGGCAACCTTTATTATTATTTGTGCTTTTGATTAGTTGGTTGGTTCTTTGCAATAGAGCCTATCTTTATAGTCAGATTAGCCTGGAACTTGGATCTTTCTTGTCTCAACTTCCTCAGTGCTGAGATTGCAGGGCTGTGGTATTACAGGTGATCAATAAAACATTTTTTTCCCCAAGAAAGACCTTTAAAAGAACAAGTCTACAGACTGAGTTGGCCAACTTAACCTTCCTTTTTAAAACAAGACTCTCTTCATAATATTCATGTTAAAGTTTTAAATTTTGTTTTGTTTTGGTTTGGTGTAGATTTTTTATTTGTTTGTTTTTCAAGACAGAGTTTCTTTGTGTAGCCCTGGATGTCTTAAAACTAGATCTGTAGACAAGGCTGGTGTCAACCTCGAAGGGATCCATCTGTCTCTGCTTCCTCAGTTCTGTGGTTAAAGGAGTGTGCCACCACCACCTGGAGTTAATTTTTTACATAAACTTTAAAATTTTCCACTAGTTACATTGAGCATTATCACCTTTAATCTGACAAAGAGAAAATCTCAAGAGTTTGCCTACAATACATGTTATTGGTGCTTTAAATTCATAATGCTTTGACTTTACATGTCATTGTGACATTTCAAAATATTTAAATCACTCATTAAAAGAGAAGGGATCATCTCTCTGACAGTAAACATCATGAAACAAACTACTTAACCACTTTAATCTTTTTATTTTCGATTCTTCAGTCTTTCTACCTATAATTAATCAAACTTCTAGGACATACTTTTTTTTACTATTGTAGTTAGAAATACATTTTTTTCCAGAAAGATATTTAACAGTGGTGTTGGTGTTTTGTGGATGTTGGAAAGAGGCCTTCTTAGTAAGCAGGCCATACTGCTTTTGACTGTGACACTCCACAGGGGCTGACTTACAGCTCCTTAGAATGGTACCCGAAGAAAGATGATAACAGAGCCACCCTCCATCCAGCTGGTTGTGTAAGTTGAACTGGTCCCTAACTGACCCTTTACCATGCAGCTCTCTTTTGTCATTCTTCATCACCTTATTTCGCTTCAAGCCCTTTAAGATTGTGTCCTATTGTTTGAGTCCATAGAAACCAAATAATTCTCCAAATTATTGCTTAGGACTGTGGTTTTATTGAGTGAGTTTTATTTAGGTCAAAGCAAAAAACAAAACAAACAAACAAACAAAACCAGTGCATCTATCAGACCAGACGGCAAGGAGAAAATTCAGTGGCAGCTAAGGAGAAAATGGCAGTCTCTGAGTTTACAAACAAAAACTTAGTTCTAAAAAATAATTAAACCAGAGTATTTCGAAAATGTTAGTGAAACTGGCAGGTGTAAATACAGTTCTATTTTCAAATTGGCTTTTAATCCCCCAGCAAATACTTTAAATGTCAACAACTAAAGTTATTTGTTATCCAAATCAAAGCAGGAATACAGGTCTTATCATTGAATATATTATTTTGAAAAAAAGTAAGTAGCTCAGAAATGTTTTTTCTCCAACGTAGAGTCATTTTCATCTCTTTTGATTGTGAGAAGCCAGCAAATTTGTTTGGCTATAGAGTTTGCTGCTACATACTTTTTAATGTTTTAATCTAGAACGATGACTCAAAAACAGGTAAACTATACTATGTCACCCACTACAATGAATGTTCTGCAGAGCATGCTTCTTGGAATCAATGGAAAACAGTGACAGAGAACATCTGGGCTGCAAATAACAAACACTGCCCATTGTGATCTCTCAAAACCAAGGGTTTAAATTCCCTGGGACACACACACACACACACACACACACACACACCTACACACATACACACACACACATACACACATACACACACACACACATACACACACACACATACACACACACACACACACATACACACACACACACACACACACACACACACACACACACACACACACACACACACAACATGATCCATTCTTTTGCTGCATCCAAGAAACAAAGCTTAACATGGAGGATAGACACCATCTCATGGATCTGAAAAATAAAGCTCAGGACTAGATAACTTTAGCACAGAATTCTAAAGAAGAGTTAATACAATACTCCTCAATTTACTCCACAAAAGAGAGAAAGAGAAAAAAAATAAAGAGCATTTCCTGGTTCAATTTGGGAGGCCCCAGTTACCCTGATACCCAAACCATAAAAGACTCAACAAAGGAAGAGAATTACAGACCAATTTACCTTATAAACATAGATACAAAAATTCTCAGTAAAATTCTTGCAAACAAAATCCAAGAACACATCAAAAAATTTTAAAAAAATTACCACGATCAAGTATGCTTTATCTCAGACATTCATGGTTGCTTCAGATACACAATTTGATAAATGTAATTCATTATGTAAACAAACTGTAGGACAAAATCCACATGATCAACTCATTAGACACAAAAAAGGCCTTTGACAAAATTCAACACCCCTTCATGATAAAAGTCCTGGAGTGATTAGGGATACAAGGAACATGCCTTATCATAATAAAGGCAGTTTATAGCAAGCCTACCAACTTAAAGGGAGAGAAACTCAAAGCAATTCCACCAAAATTCGGAGGAAAACAAGGTTGTCTACTCTCCCCATACCTAGAACAATAAGATTACAGAGGGACATCAAATAAATACAAATTGAAAAGGAAGGGCTCAAACTCAAAATATGTTCATTTGAGGATGATGTGATAGAATACATACGTGACCCCAGCAGATAAAGGAATTCAACAGAGCTGCTGGATACAAAATTAACTCTCAGAAATCTACACACTTAAACACTTCTGTTTTTGTTGTTGTTGTTGTTGTCGCTTTTTTAAAAAGAAGCCAGAAATGCACAGTGGAGAAATGGGAACATCTTCATCAAACCATGCTGGTGTTAATGTATTTTGCTGAAAGGGAAAGAATCCGAATAGAGCAGACCGTACTTATAGCCCTTTATAAAACTCAGCTCCAAATGGATCAAAATTTCTTTGCGATATCATCAATGGGTAAGCCAGGATGCTCACCTTTGATTTTGGGGCAGTACTCAGAACAGAACAAGAAGGCTGAAGGAGGCCTCTTGGGTGCATTGGGGTCCTTGAACTTCTTTTTGGTCTCCCCTTTGGGGGGATGTAGGTTTTCATTTCTCTTTCATAACGAGCCTTGTCAGCCTTTGCCATATCTTCAAATTTCCCCTTTTCTTTAGCAGACATGGTTTTCCACCTCTCTGAGCACTTCTTGAACTCTGAGTTCACAGAAACATCCGGGTTCTTCTTCTTGTGCTCCTCCCGGCAGGTTTGCACAAAGAATGCCTATCAGGACATCTTGCCTCTCGGCTTCTTAGGATCTCCTTTGCCCATGTTTAGTTGATTTTCCTCCGTGAGGCACAGAGTCGCCCAGTGCCCGTCCGGCTCTCGCTTGCCCCGGCGCTGTCTCTGTGGAGCTCAATGGACTGCAATGGCTGTGAGAGCGGGAGCCAGACGCAGCCAGAAAAAAGACTTTTGCAACGAAACAACCTTTTCTATTAGTATAGGGACTGAGATTGACAATTAATAAATGTGACCTTATAAAACTGAAGAACTTCTATATGACAAGGGACACCATCGTTTGGTGAAAGCATTGGCCTACAGATTGGGAAAAGAGTTTTACTGCTACATATCCAAGAAGTAGCCGTTATCCAAATATATAAATAACCTCAAAACGCTGGATATCAAGCAAACAAATAACCCAATTTAAAAAGGAGGGTACATATCCAACCCAAGAATTCTTCCTTTTTTTTACTCACTTTACATCACTCTCTTGTCCCCTTCACTTCATTCTTCCCCCCTTACCCTCCCCGTCTCCTCTGAGAGGCTAGAGGGCCCCACTGGGTATCCCCAACCCTGGCACATCCATTCAACAGATAATTCTAAAAAGAGAAAAGTCAAATGTTGAGAACCAGTTTTTTGAAATGTACAACATCCTTAGTCATCAGAGAAATGTAAATCAAAACTACTTTGAGATTCCTTCTTACAACCTGTCAGGATGGCTAAGATCAATAAAAGGCATGACAGTTCACGCAGATGAGGATGTGGAATAAGAGGAACACTCCTCTGTTGCTGGTGGGAGGGCAATTTATACAGCCATTATGAAAATCAATATGACAGTTCCTCATGAATATGGGAATCAATCTACCTCAAAATCCAGCTATACCATTCTTGGTTATAAACCCAAAGGAGTGCCATCCTACCATAAGGACACTTGCTTAACTATGTTCACTGATGCTCTATTCATAATAGTGAGAAATTGGAAACAACTTAAATGTTTCTCAACAGGAAATTAGATAACGAAAATGTGGTACACTCAGACATTAAAAGAAATGAAATCATGAAAGTCACAGGTAAATGAGTAGAACCAGAAAAATTATCCTGGATGAGGTAGCCCAGATCCAGGAAGATAAATATGGTATGTATTTGCTTATATGTGGACATCAACGGTTAAGTTAATGAATGATAACCGAGCTACAATCTGGAGGTTAGGTACAGGCTACGGGATTTGTAGGAGCAGATACATATCCTTAGGCAAGGGAAACAGAATAGTTATGGACAGATCAGGGGCTGGAATAGGAGGATCAAATGAAGAGGGGAAGAGAAGAGAGAGACAGTGAGGTGCGGGAGGGAGTGAGAGGAGAAACGGCAGTGAGAGTCTGTTTGAGGTGCAGTATGAACTTTTAAAACCATAGAAGCTCCCTAAAATTATATACATATATAAAGGTGATCTAAATGAAATCACCAAGTAATAGGGGAAACCTGGATCCAACCGGTCATCTCTTATTACAAAATGATGCTTCTGGTAGGTACTAGGATTGGGTTACATCTAGTTGATTTGTTAGCCAAAGCGATCCCATAGGAATCCCTGAACAACCCAGGCTGTTGGCAAGTTCCCATTGCTGAAGACAACACCTATACAACTCCCTGAACATGGAGGAGCTGAGGGATCTTTATAGAACCTCCACCCTCACATTCCAGTGTCTTTCATACAAGCATCTGCATGTTACCAAAGGGCAACGTAAACATCAAACCAGCTACAAAGCCTTTGATCTATGGTGGTGTTCTGCCTGCCAGATATGCTCATACAATGGCGGCAATATGTTTGTGGGTGTAACCAACCAATATTTAATTTGATTTAAAGCCTATGCCGCAAGTTGGAACTAATATTCAGCTAGACTAGATAACCCGGGAATGTAAGGTAAAATCACCACACACTACTGTTATTTTTTTTAAGTATCAATAATGTGACCCCCTAATGACATTCTGTTATTCTTGTAGATTGCTACCTTGCTCATCAGAGAAGCTTCCTGATGAACAAATACAGAGACCCACAGCCAGACATTATGTAAAGAGTGAGAGATCTTGGCCCAGTCAGTCTAAACAGGATGTCTCCATCAAACCCCTGATTTAGGGCTCAGAAAAACCCACAGAAGAGCAGGTGGAAAGCCATGGGGGATGGACTGCAGGGCACATGTACCACGCTACCAGAAGGGCATAAGAGCAGGTACAGCGGGGCATGCTCAAACCTCAGGAATTTTGCAGAAACATAAACAAACGGAGATCCTCTCAGTGAGCTGCCTTGTTACAGATCGCCATGGGGAAGGCCTTCACCTAAAAGAGCTGCAACACTCAGACTCCAGAAGAAGGCATCCTCTCTTCTGCAACTCTAGATTCAGCACTGGCTCCCAATCGATGAGGAGCCTGGATCCTGCTCATCTTGGCCCACTCTCTCCTTCAGGCCAGGCATACATCAGTGTCATAGCTCCCTGAAGGTACATGCAGACCATGGGCCAGGGACCAAGGACCAAGGACTCTATTTCCATTTCTGAAGACTCTGTTTCCGTTTCTGTCTTCCTCTCCCATCAGCGGTACACTGACAGCACCCAGGTAGCACAAGAGAAGACTTGGAGCCACAGCATCCCTTCCAGAGCCTGCCTTCCCCTTCTAGTTTCGCTCCAGAGGCTCTCTCATGCCCCAAAGGGAAAAACATAGTCTGCAGACTTCTGATCACGAACTTGGCCCTGCCGCTGTACTCGTGGCATCCAGACACCTTAGGCAAAGAAACAGGACCCGGGACCCACAATGGAGGACATCATGAAAACAAAGACCTCTTAGTCAACATGATTGGCACACATGGATCCTCAGAGATTGAGGAAGCACGCACAGGACCTGCACAGGCTGCACCAGCTGGGGGTCTAGAGCTGAAAGGTGAAGTGAACACATGTCCCCATTCTTAACCCAGAAGCAATCTCCAATTGTGAACAACGTGCAAAAGAATTTAATTTCCTCCAAGAGAGTCTCAAAACAAACTTCTCTTAAGAACACTCCCAGTGGTAGAAGGCCAACAGAAAACAACCTCAATGGCACCTTTGGAAGTCCCTTCTCATGTTCACGAGCCTCTGCTGTGCAAACCTTGCTCCCCAATTTAAAACTATTAAAGTTTTAAATAGTTAAATTAAAGAGGCTATAGCCAATTACTGGGGAGAACTGAAGTAGGCACGATTTTAGTCACTGAACTGGGGGGTGGGGGTCAGAGATAGAGAGGAGGAGGAAGAGGGAGAAGGAGAAAGAAGATGGAGAGAACGGGGGGGGTCTCTATTAGACATGATGAACCAGGACCATATGGCCAAGTGAAATGTTCCCTGAGGTGACCAAGACCAGCTTGGTCGAACAACAGGTTCCCCAGAGCAGGAGAGAAGATTAAAAAAGAAAGAGACAATTAGACAAAACTGCAGCATGACCCCAGCCACTTCTGAGGCTGGAGTGGGTTTAATTTTTTCAGTCTCCTTTTATACCCTTTTAAACAGAGAACAAGTAAGACCGTAAACAAAACCCCATCATCACTGTTTCTAAGGGCTGATAAAGAAGACAGGATTATCCGAGCCGACTTCCCTGTCCTAGGCAAAGTTATACTCTTTCTTAAGCCTACTTCTTTGTTCTATCTTAAAATCAGACTCTTCTCTGGACTTACTTTCTTGTCCTAGCCCGATGTTAAATTCTTGTCTGGGGTAGCTCTGCGATCTTGTCCTGGCCCAGTGTCAAACTCTTGCCAAGCGACCCCAAAAGCTCTCCACACTGAGGACAGACAGATGGATCAGAAATAACTGGGTGAAGCTCAAATGGCAGTACTTGGGGAGCACAGCTGAGGACTTAACAGTCTAGCACATAGAAAAATAGAGCAGGAGTAATTCGCACAGTAATGCTAAAGATGATTTTAAAGAATCCATGGGTCTTTGCCTCAGTTGTTGAAGGGCTGGCCAGGTCATGCTAGAATTAATAGAATTAATAAATAACATTTAAAAATACAAGTTACATAACCTCCTGACCTACATTTCACCATCTGCCTACAAAGCCATCAAGCTGTAACTCCATCAAGGAGTTGGCTCATCAGTTAGATCAGAACATTCACAGTAGAATCATCTCAGGAAGTTCCACCTCGAGCACACCAGATCTGTGCTTCATCCACCTCCTAGGGATTCTTTAATCCAAGCGATTTAGCAATAACACTGTGACTTTTTTAATCTTCTCTCCTGCTCTGGGGAACCTGTTGTTCGACCAAGCTGGTCTTGGTCACCTCAGGGAACATTTCACTTGGCCATATGGTCCTGGTTCATCATGCCTAATAGAGACCCCCCCCCCCCCGTTCTCTCCATCTTCTTTCTCCTTCTCCCTCTTCCTCCTCCTCTCTATCTCTGACCCCCCCCCCCAGTTCAGTGACTAAAATCGTGCCTACTTCAGTTCTCCCCAGTAATTGGCTATAGCCTCTTTAATTTAACTATTTAAAACTTTAATAGTTTTAAATTGGGGAGCAAGGTTTGCACAGCAGAGGCTCGTGAACATGAGAATCTGCTTATTGAGGCAGTCAGACCTTGTGGTTCAGAATTTAGCATTTGCATACACAGCAGCACCTGACCAACCCTCACAAGGTTGGGACAAGTTGAGAAGCATATCATTGTGGGGGGTGAGGGCAGGGCAGGGGATGGCTTTAGGCATTGTATCTTGCCACAGTAGGTCCTTACTGTGTCCCAATTTGATTCCAATTCTTGCTCTTCCCACCATGGAGGACTGAAGTCCTAGTACTGGGAGCTAAAATAAGTTCTTCTCTTAGGTTGTCATCACTAAGTGCAAATGGCCTCATGTAGTAAAAACATTAATCATTTACGCTTAGAAAAATAACTTAGACCAGGTGATCTAAGACAGAAGGGAACTACTTTGAAAGTATTCCTAATCTCCACATGACTTGCTTCCCATTATAGTTTACCATCCTTGTCCCCATTATTTTTATCAAGCAGAATGTCCTGGAGGACAGTCAGCTGTGACATTGTTTCATCTTGCCCAGGCCTGCATTTCATGGCACCCTTTGCTATTTATGTAGAAGTGTTATAATAGATAGTAAGCTTTTGTTTGTTTGCTTGTTTGTTTTCTGACATCTTGAAATTTGTCTTCTGAGAACAGGGCCACAAGGAGGATATTCTCCCTTTTCTTTTTAAAGCTTCTGATACAAATGAACTTCATGAAAAGCCTCTCTTCCTGTGACCAGTCTTTGTAACCCTGTGGCTCCTTTTGTCTGTGGTAGTCATACGGGTGGTAGACTTTGGAATGCAGAATCTTTGATGCCTGGAAGATTTTGATGTATTTACCAGGCTAATGACAGTTCATGGAGACAAACAGAAGTCATAAATATTGAGTGCTACTCCAAAATGTTTCCCATTTGTCTTTCTGGTGAGTGCCCACCTGTCATGCATTGGGAATGTGAGATGGAAGCCAAAATTGGAACAGAGTTAGACACAATATCGTGTTACAATAGGGACTTAGCTCATTTTCTGTTTGGGTCCTATGCTTGTGTTTGCTAAGAGGTATCCTCAAGCTACTACATTTCCCAAGTCCCTGGGATGCACATTGACCTAAGTGTCCTGCAATCCTACTCCTGCATTACACCCACTGAAATGTAACACCTCTAGGAGCAGAGCCTCAGAATTCTTAGTTTTAAAAGCATTCTTGTACACCGGGCATGGTGGGCATACCAAGCACTAGGGGGCCTGGGGAGGAGGAATCAGGAGTTTGAGGTCATTCTTAATTATATAGCAAGTCTGAGATACCCTTGGCTACATAGTAAGACTGTTCAAAACAAACTAAGAAGCAACATCCTGCAAACAAACAGGTAAGCACATAAACAAAAATTTTTACACTCTTAAAATAGGGAGTCATTACTCAAGTCAGTCAGCATTTGAGGGAGCAGTCTCTGTCCAGACAGTGTCTCTAAGATATAGTCAATGTGAGAATCACAAATGACTCCTGTAGCTTCTTGAGTCGACCTGAGTCTCCAGAATACTAGATGATACATAATGGGGTCCCAGCACACCAAAGACTGGAAAAATGGCACCCAGCCCAAGGCATTGTCTGCTTCCTGCCCTTTGCTCACAGGACATGCTGTTCCCCAAGCACACACTCACATAATGAGGGTTCGGTGCCATTCAGGCTCATTGGGTGGTATCAAGATTTGTCCCTAGCTGATTGGATGATGTATGTATATATGCCAATGAACTTCCTCCATATTAAACTAGAACCCCCCCCCACGCTGGTTTCCAGAGTCTGCTTCCTAGTTAACTCACTGTGACTCTGACACTCTCACCCGACAAGCTTCCAGGACAATGGCCCATGAGTGGTGACTCTCTGACACTTGTTTGTCCTATATATCCTTTGCCTCTTTGCATTTGCCCACATCCCCCTGAAGATGATGTCTGTATGCAGGAAGGCAAGTCCAGGATAAAACGAGGCCTGTCATTAGATGAGAAGGAAGGATGGGCAGAAATAAAGTTTTAGAAAGAGGGAGGAGTGAAGAGTGAAGAGAAGGAGAAGGATCTGGGAGCAACATGGAAGCAGATGTTAAAATTCTTCTCTGAGCATAGATGCAGGTTATTGGGAATATTTCTAAGGCATGTGTGTGTGCAGGATTTTGTGCTGTCTAGATGGACAAATTATATCTTGTCAATTGTATCATAGGTACTGTATGCTGTGTTCTTTCATATGATGATTTAATTGAGTTCAAGAGAAAGTGCAGTGGCGGGGTGAACCAAGCCCATTGTGGAATTGGGCTCTGCATGCCTGGTGTAGTGACAACCCGCCAAGGGAATTGTGAGTGAAAGTGGCATGGACCTGCCGTGCTGGAGCGGCTTGTTAACCACCTGGGCCAGAGGGAACCAAGGGCAGGGCACAGAATCATAATTCTATTAGAAGTGATATTTTCAGTCTCTTGTGAAGTGTTTTGATAGTTCAATGCATTTGGACTATCAATGCATCAGGTACTAACAGATCAACCGTAATACAGTGGACTCCAAGAAGTCAAACATAAGAATTGAAATCTGAAATGCAGAAATGTTAAAAACTCTACTTTCTATTTAAGTAGTTCGTGAAATGTGTTTGAAATTTAGTTTTCAACAGTAACACATTTTTGGGAAGGTTGACTATTGTTGGATTTATGCAGGTGTATTTGTTGGTAATGAGCATAAAAGTATCTTGTAGGGGAATAGTTAAACATCAAAAGAAACTTGGTCTTATGAAGTCATAGAAATAATATTAGGTGAAAGAAATATTTAAGTTATTCATAGATGATGAACAAAATAATTCTCTTACCAGTCTTCATTATGCAAATAAGTCTTGCTCAGGCACATACCAGTTATGTCTGATGCACAGATATAAATAGGGCTTATTAGGACAAATAAATTACAAAAAGGATAGTGGCCATGCTGAACTCATCGGCTCAGAAGGCACAAATAGTTTACCTGCACCTGCCTGGCTGTCCAGGTGAGGCTCTCATCAGTTCTCCATAGATTTGCCAGGAAGAAGGTTAGGGACATCTGCCCAATTGTGTAGTAGTAGAAACCAGTATTTGAATTAGTGGCCTTGCTAAAAGGGGGGTAATATTTGGAAATCGGTATCTGGTAACAGCCAGGTCTTCTGTTGCACTAAGTGACCTGCAGAGTCAGCTCTCTGGGAAGTCGTGGAAGAAGAAAAGAAGCCTTTGGCATCGCTCATTTTGATCCACTTGTCAGTCTGGCCACTTGGTCCCTGGGGATGCACTATATATTCATATTCCCTAGCTCAGAATGACTGTAGATGACCACGTTTGTGGTTTCTATGCTGTCCTCGGGGATAAGGCAGTTATGCTGCACTTTCTGGGGGTAGAGCATCATTTCCCACTCTAGGTGAGACTTTAAGAGCCAGCACAGATGAAGTGGTCCACCACAGTCATTTCACCCATGGAGTATATTAGTTTTCTCTCTGATCCCTGTAACCAAATTGCTAAGAAACAAAACTGATCTGAAGGCGGAAAGATTTATTTAGATTGTGGCTAGAATAATTCATCTTGGCTCTGGATGGAGAAGCAGGAGTTTGTGGTTGTGACTTCCCACATCTTATAGGATCAGGAAACTAAGCACTGGTTCTTGTGCAGGAATTGGCAATATCCCCAGTATCCATTTCACCACCAAGCCTCCTATCCAAAAAGTCTTATAACTTCTCCAAACACCAGACAATGTTCAAATACATAACCTCGTGTGGGGCACTTTATACTTAAATCATAGCAGCAGTTAATATCCGATCCTTTGGCAAAGTATTTGAAAAAAAAGTTACCTCAGGACTCTGCCAGTTGCCACAGAAGGTAAACTCGAGAAGAAACGAACAACGTGAAGAATGACATTTGCTTCAAGACGAGTTCTCTCTACTTTTCTGATTTGTTTCCTTCTTCCCCCTTTGCAGCTCTCTTTTCTTTATCTCTTTTGCCCACCCACCCTCAGTTCCTCTTTTTCCTAGGATTTTGTTTCAGCTTTGTTGGGGGAGGGGTTGTTTTTGTTTTGTTTTATTTGTTTAATTTTAGTTTTTAATATGACATTTGTCCCAGGGTGGCTTTGAACTCACGATCCACCCAAATTCTGAGATCACATTGTAGACCTGTGGCTTGAGCAATAGCTCAGTGGTTAAGAGCACCAATCATTCTTGAGTTTACTTCCCAGCACCCACATGAGAGTTCACAATGACATTCAAGTTTACAAATCCATACTGCGAATGTCATTTTTTATTTCCTCAGATGAAGGGATGAAATGAGAGCCCTGTCTAAGCTGTGCTAATACGTGACTTGGGCTGAGTCCAGAGCATTTCTCTGTTCTAACTACCCAAAGACTAGACCTGGAAGCGTTTAACCTCTGTACAATATAATCCTCCAACCTGACTGATTAAATCCATCCTCTCTCAACTTCTGACTGAATTGCTCTGCTTGGCTTCATACTTTGGCAATCTGTTCAAATCTTCTGGATTCTTCTTGTTCTCTGGCTTGTTCTGCCTTCACCTGTGTGTCGCTTGTCCTGTCTTCAATCTGTTTCCTATACACATACCCACCGCCACTGCCGCTGCCGCTACCACCACCACCACCACCTATCTCTAACCTCTTTTCTATTCCTACAATCTTCTGTAGCCTCTCTTTCTTGTGCTGTTCTCATGAGAGTTGAGAATATCCTATCTATGACTCATTCTTTCAAAGCTTTCTCTGATTTGTCACTGTCTGCCTTACAATTGGATGTTATTTCTGTGTGTGTGTGTGTGTGTGTGTGTGTGTGTGTGTGTGTTGAACCTGGGTCCTCTGGAAGTGGTCTTAACTTAGAAGTAACTTTCAAACATGGCTGCTTCATTCTACAAACTAACCTTCATTTGTTGTTAGGAATTAAAGGTGTGTACTAAGGGAGTGTCTGTATTCTAGCCAGACTGAATTATAATCCAGAGCATGGCTGCATTCCAGTCAGATTCACATAGACTAGAAGACCTTTGGATGTGATCCCTTGTTGGAGAGGCCAAGTTGCTAGATTAACATTCTTTAATATCTTCCCACTTTCTGTTAAGCTAGAAATCAGACCCAGTTTAACTATTATGACGGAAACTGTTATCAATCCAACAATTTAACAGTCTAAATGTCCTTATGAAGACCCACTGATTCGATCGTCCTCCATGATGGCTTTCAGCAAATGGCCATTTCAGTATCAAGGCTATCTAGTCTACCAGTCTGATGAATGAGCTGTTTGCAGGCATGACAGTCGGTCAGGTTCCAGTGTCACTGCCCTGCTCTCTGGATCACAAGACCCCACCCTAAGCCGCACCAGTATAACCTCACCATTCCTTATCTGTTTCCTTTTCCCAGTCTCCTTCCTAGGGGTTAAACAGAGAGATACGCACCACCCCTCAAAAAATAAAAATAAAAAAGCTTTGACCACTTCTCTGTCCTACCAGGCAGGACCAAAATATAGACAAAAGTCAGGTGGGGGGAGGGGCAGGAGGAAGGGCCTGCTGAGCAAACTCAAGTGCACAGTTCTGAGCCTGCCAGGGGCCCACACCTCATCCCCTACAAGATCTGACCCAACACATGGCAATAGCACCTAAAGTGACAGCTGAAGCTTGCACTTGGCAAGGGAGACCCTCTCCCTTAGGCCGGGAATGGTTTACAAAGGAATGGTTTAAAAACACTGTATCTCCTTTTAGACTAAGAAAGCAACAAGAAGTCTCATTATTTTACATTGTACTAAATTTATATACCTCCAGTCCTCTGGATACAGGGAAGACTTTCATGGTTTGCAGTCAAACTAAAGAATGTTCATGACCTTATAACTCAGTACTGCTTAAGACCAAATAGTGCTCATGTTAATTAGATCACTATGCTTTGGTTAATATAAAATGACCATTTTGCCATTTGGAACTAAAATTACTAAGGTCCATGTAAAATGAACCAACCAGCTCATACATTTACCCCTTTTCAAGTTCAATCTATAATTACTAAATTAATAAAACAGAATTGTGACTGATAAAGGCTGCAGAGACTCTAATCTATTTTATATTGCTCTTGAGAAATTCCTATAGGCCTGCCATCATAAATAGGATTGCCTCTAGTATCAAGCAGCCTAATTAAAGCTCTATGTTCTTAAGCAATGCCATTAAATAAAAATAATATGTAAACTAAACATTATTTTGTATTTTTTAGTAAACACATTAAAAGCTAACAAAAGAGGTGAAATTCATTTTAGTACATTTCTCTTTTTTACTGATCAATATATCTAATGTGTTATTGCAATATAAAATTGGTACTAAAATTAATAGGGAGATATGTTTTGCCCTCTTTTATTTTGTTTTTATTATTTAGTCTTCAATTAATGTAACAGAGCCAAGAGCTAAGACCATTTATTTCAGCCAGTTTATTTGACAGACACACTGTTACTGACTATCAAGTCATCTTTTGTAACATATGGAATTTTTAATAACTAATACTGCCAATAATGTATCCTAGAAGTTAGCACTCTCCAAACTATTGTATTTCCTTTATGGAACCAAAATTAATTCTAAGGACTTAATTTCTAAAGTTTATGATTTCTGTGCAGTCAATGTTGAAGGGTTACTGAAAAACACTTTTTATCTCATTGTTGTTTCATATATTTACAAAGGATCCCCTTTAGAAGAATTCTGTTAGCTTTCAAATCCGACAGGCATTTAATACCACCTCTCCCCAAAAATGTCGCCTCTCAACTAGACTTCCCCGTACACAGGCCACAAGGGTTAGAAGGCATTTCCTTTCTCAGCTCCTCTAAGTAGGTGGGATAAATAATGCTTTATTGACTTGGAAATTTTTAAACATCAACATGACAGGCTACACAGCAGCTGAAAAACACTGGATTTCAGAAAGGACAGCTGAATTAAATCAGCTTATATACCTTAGGCATATGTAAACCTCAGAGCAAAAGTCAAGAAATGTATTGCATCGAGGAAGAGGTTTTTCTCTTCTCTCAGCAGGACTTGTAGGAGATTCGTTGATAGAGAGACTTATAAAGGATTCAGCAAAATCATAGTGACCCAGGATTTCCCACTTGAAGGATGCTGGACCAAGAATGAGATCTACCTACTCTGGATTTCATCTCCCCTGCCTCCAGCACTTCCCTCTGCTTTTGCTTTGGCAACTCAGGCAACTGCCTCCCGGGGGGCGGGGGGACCTCCACATGTAGAAGTCACAGGTATTGAGGATGCTGAGTTGAATTCACCAGTTTGGGTGGCCCCATGTTCATCAAGCTTAAAATTCATTTTCAACTTTCAATCAACAATCTCTGGGACGAATGATGGCGAATGGGAGTCAAGGGTAGGTGCTACCCTAATGATTAAACCATACCCTTTAGCCAACCTATACATTTCCTGCCAGCTTTTCCCTGCCTCCAAGTCAGTCTACCCACATTATCATTCTTCATCACGAAAATCAATCCCAGGAGGAGGTCTGAGCCACCCTGGATACGATACACAGCTGACTTCCTTTCCCTAACCATCCACCCCAGCTCCTCTTGTGCTTTTCAGTACTTCCCCTTCCGGCCGCCACTGACAGCTGTTCCGTTAACAACTTACTTCAAGAACCTCGTGGTTCCTTACCCATGCCAAAGTTACAAAATCTTCCTCTCTTCACCCTGTTCTTTCCCTTTTACCTCATAGAGCTTCTTCAAGATCTCATCCCACAGTTTCCCATAACATCACTGTCACCAAGTCAGTGTGTGTGAACTCCCCCACCTCTACCTTTCTCTGGTGGAATAACATCACCAGTTCCTGCTTTAAACCCCCTTTTCAAAGTTTCAGGTCCCCCATAATGATTGTTCCCCAGGCTTACCTCCATGAGCCCGAAAAAGAACCCACTCTATAGCTGGAAGGAGATAAAAGCAAAGAGAGCTCTTCATCCCTCTGCTCATTAGATTTGGGATCAACATTGCTTTGGGCACCACCAGAGCTGCTGGAGCAGCCCTCGTCCAAACACACCATCTGCCCTGCCTGGATGCTGCCATGTTCCCTCCTCGATGACAATGAAGTGAACCTCTGAACCTGTAAGCCATCCCCAATTAAATGTTATCCTTAGAAGAGTTGTCTTGGTCATGGGGTCTGTTCAAAGCAGTAAAACCCTAGCTAAGACACGGCACCATTGAATAAGTTAGATAAATTTTGTTACTTGGAATATATGTTAACCTTACATCAACTGGAAAATTAATCACCATTGTGAATTAATGAGTGGTTTAATTTTTAATTATTTTTTTTATTTGTGTGTAGACAGTGTGGCGTGGTGTGGTGTGCTGTAGTGTTGGTGTGGTGTGGTGTAGTGTGTCTGTACTAAGGTATATATCCAGCTCAGTGGCAGACACCTTTACTCACTAAGCCACTGTGTTTACCCTTCTAAGTATTTTTTTTTACTTAGCAAAAATGTGATAATTCACGTTATGTAACTAGAAAATGATAACAGATCATGTAAATATATATATATATATATATTCCCCTGCCAAAAAAATCAATATGGAGGAATAGCCCTTGCTATTCATATTCAAGATCCATCTTCTGCACCAGCTTTTGAGGTAAAACCATGGGATGAATGAAAAGAACTCCATATGAGAACAATTCTTGGGATGCCTTTGGAGATTGTAATTCTGAATTTAAGGATTTACAACCTGTCCTAAAATGGCAGCTGGGTGGGGCCATGGGTCAGGAACACGGGATTAGAAAACAGATAGTGGCTCAGAGACTTTGTGGTGGTTGGATGCCATCAGAAAAGGCATGCAGAGCAGATGGGTGAATGGAGAGTAGGTGGATGCATTGGGAAGTGGCCACCAAAGCTGCCGGCTGGCTCAGGCCCAGGACACGTGGGAGGAACAAGCTGGATAGCATATCCCAGTGAAGGAGCTTGCATTCCCTTTTCTAAGTTTGTCCCGAAATAAAAGAGTAAAAACAAGAGACAGTGCCTGGGAAAGATGAGTCAAAGTACATTAGTTTTAAAAAGCAAAAAATTATGGGAAAATGTCTAAACAATAGATTCCCAACTCGGGATAAATTATAAGCATAGCTCTTCGAGTAAAAAAGGGATTATTAGAGACCTCATGTGACATTTATCAGGAAGATTACTACCATATTAATGAGACATTCCTCATCCGTTTTACCTACCCATCCTTTAACAACCCCAAAGACACGTCGTGATGGGGAGTCATCAACTTGACAGATCTAGGCTCTTCTGGGTGGTGAGCTTCTCGGCGTGCCTGTGACAGATTATCTGCGTTACTTTGAGGAGTGAGGACTGCCTACTGTGGGTGGTGCCATCACCTGGCTTATATCCTATTCTATATAAACTGAGAAGGGAAACTGAACAGCAGCGCAGACCGACACCTTGCTCTCCGCTTCTTTACTGTGAATGCCCATGTGAGCATCTACCTTAAGCTCTGCCTTGACACCTCTGTCATGGCTGGCCTGCACCTTGAACTGTTAGCTAATGTAAATCTCTTCTCCCTTAAAGGTACCATTGAGAGAACATTTCATTACAGCCAGAAGGGAAGAAGAAGAACAAGGACAACCAAAAGGACATGGCGCTCTGCTGCTCAACTTTGTTTCTAACCATGAAGAGCAGAGACAGTGTATGTATACCCCATCTCTTGTCCCTCTTACTTTGTGGTTTTAAACACTAGCTTGCAGTGGAGCTTCAGGGTCTTGTCTACTGCCACAGTGAGGTTTTTGTTTGTTCAAGATAGTGCAAAAGGTCACACTTGTGCCCAAGTAGGAGATGAGGTGTCTATCTATTAATTCCCTTATTCGGTCCATGTATCCCAAGACTAACATCTATGGAAGGGTCGGGGGTCCCTTCCAGTGCCAGATAGGTTAAATCCTTACTGAAAGCTTAAACCTGAACTTCAGGATGTTATCTTAGGAACCTAAGTTTCCAAAACTGGTTTTGTTTCAGACGTTTCTTACTTCTCCTGGAGGTCTAAGTCATACTTAATTTTCAGTGAGATGGTTTCTCCTCTCCAGTACCTAAGCCTCCTAAGCCATTTATGTTGGGAAATCAGTGTTAAAGATTCACCAGTGAAGTTTATATTCTCTATTGTGATGTAAGTAGAGGAAACCTTCTAAAAGTCTTCAGGAAAAAAATAACATTTGCTTGGGATCCTCTCTCAGTTTTGCCTCTCTGAAACTACCTAAAGCAGCAGTAACTTCTCTTTTTGAAATACATATGTATAGGACTGATGTATCTGTTATGCCAAAAATTCCTATTTTGTAAAAGTCACTAATCAGAGATTCATGATTATTATGTATTTTTGAAACTTAAAATTCATTTTTGTGCTCGTTTATTTATGCATGTTTGTGGATACACGCATGTGTTAGTGGGTACACATGTGCATGTGTACTGTGAGTATGGAGGCCTAAGTTCCAGCTTTCTCATTACTCTCCACCTTCATTTTTGAGACAGGGTCTCTCTCTAAAAGCCTGAAGCTTCCTGATTGGCTACCCTGGTTCATCACCAAGATCCATGGATCCTCTGTCTCAGCTCACCCAGCCCTGGGATTGTAGGCAAGTCCCTTATGTCTGGCTTTGTAACATTTCTTCAAGTGGCTGTTTGACTCATTCATCTGATAAGACTTTATGGATAAATTCTCAAATGACAATGTTGAGGATGCAAGGAACAAACTTTCAGGGAAGAGCCTGGGGACTAGAGGTACACATGAAGGGAGCTGATAAGGAAATAGATCGTTTCTATTTACTAGGTCACAGTAAGTGAATATGCTGGCTAATGAGTACAGTTTGGGGGCAATCACAAAAAAGCTGTTTTAACTAGATAATTCATCTTAGTTATAAAGACAGAGGTTCCTGAGAATGCCTTAAGTCATGTGGAGTTTATTAAAAGCCTCCATGTGGGAGTAAGCAAAACAGACACTGTGTTCATTTATTGTAACTTCCTGCCAATTTAAGAAATGCATCGAACCAGGCCCCAAAAGAAGAGCTAGACTCCTCTTTGGTAGAATTGAGTTTTGTCAACTTCAGGGATGTAAAAAGCCTGTTCTTTCTTTCATCAATGTTCCACTCATAATATTTTTATCCCTTATATAACTGTCCTTGTTGACTAAATTTTCATTTGTCTCTTTTCTTCTCATTCATAGCTCTTACTTCCTGCTTCTTGGATTACTCAGGGACTCTGTTCTTTCACCTCTGCTGCCAGATGTTGGCAACTGCCTTCTCCTTGTGTATCTTTTTTCTGCTCTGCTTACTGATTGACTCCCATTGCACCTTTCTTAATACTTCCAAAATAGATATTGTTTATTCCCATTTTCATCATGGGGCAAAGCTCTGGGGCTTCCCTCCTGTACCACTATTCCATATATAGATTGGCTGTTCTCTTCTTAACCCCCCATCATTCCAAAAAGCCAGAATCCTAGAGAACAAACCATGCCTTCCAATGTGTTTGACTGCTGCCTCTCAAAAAGGGTTATGGTTTGGTGCTAGAGACCTTTCGAATGTTGGATGTTGGAGAATAGGTCTGACCAATACAAATATGAAGGTCAGTGTTTACAAAAGCTTATACTGTAGGTAGGCTATCTCCAAACTGTGCGTTTCAAGACTGTTTTGGCAGCACAGTAGTAGTTGTACAGAGGGTGTCGATATTTAGTGTCAATATTTTATAAGGTGATACTAAAAGCAATGAGGTATCTACCTTGTAGATTCTAAGTTCTTGACTTAAAGCCAACAATACCACTTTATGTTATTATCCTATAGAAACCATGCTATTTAAATGATTTTTTCAAATGTACTCTAGCTTTATGTGTAATATATATATATATATATATATATATATATATATATATATATATGAAGTAATATTTAAGTAGTTGTTTTGGGAGCCTATAAGGCATTTTCATCACTTAACAATTAAGTTTTCAGCAGCATTTTTATAATTGACTTATTTAAGAAACAAAAATAAAAATTGAAAGTAGGTCCAGGTGTGGCAGCACGCAGCTTTAATTCCAGCACTTGGGATGGAGAAGCAGGTGAATCTCTAAGCTCAAGGCAAGCTTGTTCTACATAAAACATCCCAGGCTAACTCCCAAAGGAAACTGTAAATCAAATTTTATTCTGTATTTTGCACTTCCTTTAGAAAACCTCCCAAAGCTACAAGCACATATTTGCACACTTGAGGCATTAGTTGAACAACCTTCTAAAGTTTACACTTCTGTCCTGTTTGCACTAAGGAAGGATCAGATAAGAAAACCGAATGTATTAAATCGATGCCTTGGTTGGGGAGAAAGTTCTGATAACAGAATGGATAGATCCCACGGTTAGTCATGAAGATTTATTAACTCCCAGGAAGCTTGTTGGCTATCCCGTGTTATAGTCACATTGTAAACAAATGGTTTTAGTATTCTCATCTTACATCACATGTTCTAATTCTTTATTGCCAAAATATACAATAATAAATAGTTCAATTTTCAATTGCAGCTGCAATTGAATCAACTTAATGCATAGCTCACTGGGACCAACATCCGTGCAATCTCAAAATGAGAAAGAGAGTTCACACAATTGTCAAGAGAGCACTTTAAAACTGGCTTCAAAGGATTAGTCCCTAGATTTACTTAAGCTTGGTGTCTGATTATACTTAATCAGCAAACAGAGACTGGAAATTACCATTTGTACCACACACTTTGGAGAATCAACCTTTTCTACAGTTGTGTTATTGAAATCAAAGTCCCCAAACAGATTAATTCTAAAAGCTCAGAGATGGGTGACTTTGTTTCAGCAAGGAACCACCATGTATCACATTGTAAAGGTGTCGTTACCGTAATGACTCCTCTCTGTGAGTTTTGTTAGAACTTTTTAATTTATTAGGCTCATATAAGTTTGATAAGCTCCTAGTATTTGTATACAGATTCATAGTTATAAATATTTAAACAACATAAAAATAACGTTGATATTGGATTCCAGGGGAAGACTTTTTTTTTCTTTTAAGGGATTCATGTAGGTATTTTAAAAGCCTAAGAAGCACTATATAATCATAGAAAAGATAGAGGGTTTTATTTGACTTTAACTAGAGACTGGAGTGTTAGTGCTTAAAATAAATGCAGTCAAGAGGAGAAAAGGGAGATTCAGATACTCAGCAGTATTTTGAGTGGGAGCAGCATATAAAGTTCAGTAGGGAGGGTATGAAGTGGAAGGCCTGCCAGTCCAGCATGTTTCTAGGAAGTAAAGAATGAAGTGGGATTTTAAAAAATCCGTAGGAAGACCAAAACTTTACTTTGCATGTGAGCAAATCTTTTTTTTTTTTTTGGTAAATATTGATTTATTATATATATATATATATATATATATATATATATATATATACATATATATACACACATGTATGTACATACACACACACACACACACAGACACACACACACACACACACACACACTATATATATATAAAGTACACTGTCATTGTCTTCAAACGCACCAGAAGAGGACATCAGATCCCACTACAGATGGTTATGAGCTACTGTTTGATTGTTGGGAATTGGACCTCTGGAAAAGCAGTCAGTGCTTTTAGCCACTGAGCCATCTCTCCAGCCCTGATTAAATCTTTTTTAATACAACAATTTAGTATTAGAAATACAAAATTAGGTTCATGGGATTAAGTGGATAAGAGTGGTTAAGGGTCTCATTGTTCTGGGAGTAAACCCACGTTCGTTTCTCAGCTCCTACATCAGGTGGCTCAAAACAGCAGATAACTCCATCTCCAGGGTATTCTCTCTGTCTCTCTCTTTCTGTTTCTCACATACACACCTCCATCTCCAGGGTATTCTCTGTCTCTCTGTCTCTCTGTCTGTCTGTCTCTCTCTCTCTCTCTCTTTCTCTCTCTCACACACAAACAGAATTGAAAATAAATTTTTATTTAAAACAAGGTAGGGAGAATGGATCATTTTAACAGCTGATATATACTGTACAGCTTCATTAAATCCATAAAAGTAGCATCATCCAGATTGTGGTTTCATACTTTTAAAACTTGGGTCTTTCCCACTCCCCAGAAACTTCTGGTATCAGCCACATATTCCCATCACATTACAGTGCTCTTGCCTTTTTTCCATAGTGATAATTAAATTGGAATAGAGAACAGAATATTCCTGGAAGCCAATCAAATACATGGATACCCATCAATAACTCAACTATAATGGAGCATTTATGAGCCATTTGTATATAGCCCACTAATGCTAACTAAGAAGCATTCCTAATGCTAAATAACATTGCCTGTTGCTTAGTGTCTGTGGCTGTTCAAATGACACTCCTTTGAGAAGTGTCAAGAAAGGAAAGCTCTGTGGAAAGTGCCAGGGACCTCGACAGGCTAAAACAAATGCATATCAATTGCTAGAACTTTATGAAATCTTGGAAGAATGCAGTGGGGACCAGGAAAATTGTCTCTGTCCACAAATGAAAGCTTCATTAGTGTTGTGGTGAATCTACTCTGGCAGACATGAGGAAAACAATATTGAAATCTAAAGAGGACCTTAAGAAGCTTAATCACCCCTTTAATCTTTCTATAGTTTCTGAGGAGACTGACGTTTACACTTTCTAATTGAATTTTTATGACCGGTTGCTGTTTCTATAAATGTCAGTCCTCAAGACTAGATTAAGGGAGACATCCCAGAATCACAAGGTGACGAGGCAAGGAGAGCCTATAAAGACAGGCCTGATTTGGGTGGATATCCCCAAATCCACAAAATCGACAGAAAATATTCATTTGCATACAGTTGTCATAAAATAAATGTGGTCTAAAGGGAAAATGACTTGTATCATGAGTTGAGTAACTTGTGTAACATTTCATCTTTTCTTCAATAGTTGGTACATGCCAGTACTGGGGAAATATTAACTGGTGTTGATGGCTTAGTAAATCAAAAGAAAAAAAATGACCTGAAGGAATAAGAGAGAATTTCTTCAGGGTGGTTTGTCATATCTACCAAAGCTTGACACTTTGATTGTGAATGTGCTTCTCCAAACGACACTCATCAGATAATTTTAAAAATCAATATTTGATAGTCAATTTGTTATGGGTCTTCCCCCACTAAGGTCTCATTCCTATGAATAATATTACAAATCCTTAAGTTGTCTCTAGCTAAAAGTTATTAAAATTGAGCTTAAAACAAAATGAATGTGGAAAAACATAGCTGGAGACATTTGAGCTATTGAGGCTTGACTAGTTCAATCAGGGAGTAAAGAGTGTAACAATTTAAATACATAAAGCTTTAACATTAAATTTTAGTTGAGGAGAATGATTGCTCAGTAGTTAACAATGTTAACTACTCTTGCTTAGTGTCAGAGTTCCATTTTCAGCACCTACGTGGAACTTAGTCTTCTGTAACTCAAGTGAGCTCTTTAGACATTTTCACCTACATGGAAACACACACACACACACACACACACACACACACACACAAAATTTAAAAATTAAAAAAATATTAATAATGTTGAAATACTGGCAATCTAAGAAAATGAAGTTTTAACATTGTTTCTTTTTATTTTCAGGTCCAAACCTAACTCGTAGTGCTTTGGTTTTATTAAAACTTCCAACAATACTGATTTGTTTCTATGTTTTGAAAGGAAGAGTATTGTTAATAATAAATCTGGTTTTTAATATAAAGATGAGACATTATGCAAATTATTAGTTATGCTGCTTAACATTGCCTGTTTTCATTAAACACAATAAAAAGTGAACAATGTCTTTTTTACTAGAGGACTTTTCTTATTTAGAAATATCAGTTTCTTATTAACTCTGCCTAAAATACAATAAGATTTTTTTCCACTATGGCACATCATAGACCCTGTGAGAAATGGAATGTACTCTTTGCCTTCACTAGGACTCTGTATGTCCTCTGTGACTCTGAGAAGCCTTAACTTTTCTTCTGAGCATTTTTGTGCTTGTTGACCAGGAGCACCTTCCACCCTTTACCTGTTGGGAACCTCAGGAGTGTGAACATAATAAGGCTTTGCACCAGATACATCCTCATGCCCTTTGTCTTCCTGTTAAGTTTATTTAAAGGGGGGTACTGACCCAAGATAAAATGGCAGGGGGTGTTATTTATTGATACTCTCTATGGCTGCTAGGTAGCTCTATCCTAAATGTGTGTATTCTGTCCATTAAAACTATTTCCTATTTAGAAAGACAGAATAACCTCTTAGGAATGGTAGTATAGTCTTGTTAGCCCTACTAACCCCTAGGTCAGTTTACCTCTGTCCTGCTCACTCCTTTGTGACTAGTCCTTAAACTCTAAAACCACCCTTTCCAACATGAAAGTTGAGTTTACTAGTCACATACATCAATCCATCTGCAATCTAATCTTGAAATGGCAAATTCTTACTGACTAAAATCATACTGACTTTGCCCAGTACCAAACATGCTATTTCATGGTATTGTACTGTTGTGCATAGTATTTTCTTGGTGGGGCATACTCTCCAGGATGTCTGCTAAACTGCTTTTTAACCTTTAAAACATTTCACAATGTTACCTATACCTAAAAGACCATCCTAACCCCAGTATAAATGTTTCACATTTTGAATTGAAACATGTTAAGGTAAGAATAAAATATAAAAGTTGAAACCCACAGGTTTTTTTTCCTCTAATTAGAAAGTTTCACAAACTTTTGATATTTAAAAATAAAAGGATGGCAATGTCTACAATTTGTCTATTAATGTTTGAACTGCTTCATAAGTTATAAGAATGATTAGACATGAGATACTTGTGCTGAGTGTCAACCTTCCTATTGCTGGGATGCTTTACTACAATTCCTCACATTATGGTGCCACCAACAACAGTCATTTCTGGTACTTCTTTATGACTGTAAATTTGCTACTGATATCAACCATAATGTAAACATCTGCATTTTTGGTGGTATTAGAGGAGCCATGAGAAAGGGCTATTCAAACCCCAACGGGGTCAGTACCCACATGTTGAGAAACACTGCTTTAGCTCCATAAATTCTGACAAGGTTTTTGGAGAACTATATAATCTATAAATCATTAACATGCAGAGATTAAATGCAGAAGGCTACAATTTGAATTCAATTTTAAGGTAATAGATTCTGCAACAATGAAGCAAACAAAAGTGCATTGTGAAAAGAACAGATGTTCCCATAAGGAGAGGAACCCTATTGTTAGGAAAAAGAGCAACATATGCTACCAAATATATAAATAAATCAAAAGCACCTCCTGTTAAAATTATCCAGTACACTATGGGTAATTCTAAATATCATGAGTTAAACTCTGCTTTTTTAAAAAATCATGAAATCTACTTATAAGATGACTTTGACATGTTTTGAATTGTACACACACACACACACACACACACACACACACACACACACACACACACACATGTTAATGCACACAAGTAGCAAGTTTGATATTTGATAATGCAAAACATTTGGAGGCATTAAATTATTTTAACATGTCTAAACTATGAACAAATCATTTCACTTTAGCCAGAAAAAAATCCTTTAAAAGACTACATCCACTGCCAGTCCACGTGGAAACACTTGTCTCACTAGAAGTCTTCGGACAGCATCCACTAAGAGCTCATCACCACAGAAACACGAAAATGTGAATGTCACACTCCACCTCACCATACTGTGTGCAATCTAATTTTAGGACAATAAGTTGGAAAGTTGCCTGCGTGCTGTTAAATTTAAAAACACCCAGGTATTAACATTTTAGTGACATTTTCTTCTTGCCATTTTTTTCCCTCCAGTGAAATAGATGTGCTATGTTCAAAATGTACCTTATCCATCGGTGTGAAAAGAAATCTTGATCTTAAAAGGAAAATGTAGATGTAAGTGCAGTTTTTCATACGTTGGCTCCAGTGCAAAATCCTCTGGCTCCTGACTGGGTTATATATAAATGAGCAAATGTGTTTCTAGAACCAAGTGGGCCTCACAACCATATGGGCAGAGGACCTTATGAACACAATTGAGCCCTTTTCTAAAGGAAAAGAAGAAACCTCCTAGAGCTGCCATAAGAAATCTAGGGTTTTGGCAGTGGAATAGCAGGGAAAAGATCTAATATTGTACAGGGAAGAAAAGGCTGGTGTACTATAGTCCCTCAGTCCCACATCAATTTTCACCCTAGGCCACTCCTAAATTCTTTGGACAGATGATTAAGTGTACGGAAAACCTGGAGCACAGAGAACTATATACTATATAAACACACTGTGAATCAAGTCCAACATGTGCAAAGTCACAAGACAGCAAGAAATTCAGTGTAATCTTGCTGAAGGAATTCAAATAGCTAAGGAAAGAATTTGTCATTCAAAAAGAGGATTATCTCTGAGTCAAAAATGACAGCCAAAGAGACAAATTCTAAAGCTTATTTCAACTTAGTCCAGTGTTTTTGTTTGCCAAGAAAGTAATGCATCTCACAAATTGGACTTAACAATACTCAGTTATTTAAAAACTATGAAAATGTCAGCATCCAGACACATGGTAAAAAGTTAATTTGGACATATAACCATATACAGTTAATTTGGACACAAAGCTGAACTTTACTGTGGCTTAACTGTAATTTCAGGTACAAATATCATCTAGGTTTCAGTTCCCTTTAGCAGTTAGCTTGACTCAGTGCAGGGCCAAGCCCTTGTTAAGTTCTATGAGATCCTTTAAGTTGGAGACCCCTCCCCAGAGGACTTGGGTCAGCCTACCTCAACTTTCCAGCTACAGGCACAGAGAATATCTCTGTTCGGTGTCTTCCCTTTTGAAGACACCAAGTCTGACTTTCTTCTATTATTTACTTTGTATCCAAATGATGTAACTTTTTTCCTTCCTTGTTCATCTTTTCTCTTTATTAATACATCCAATGCCATATTTTTCTCTTCTAGTTTATGTTATTTAATCAGAATCTAACTTTGTTTTCCAAAAATAATTTATAAGAAGATTGTGGGCACATAGTCATATTTCCTGGGCCCCATACACACTCTCTATTGCGTAGTTTGAGTATTTGGAGGCAAAACCAAATGTCTTTTGTTCTTGGTTTCCTGTTCAGGCAAGAGAACTCACAGTTAAGACCCACTTCCACAGTTATATTCCTTTGACACTTGGTATCAATCTACTAAGGTTTACAATCACCTGAGAGACAGTCCCCCCCCCCCCTTTCACACACACACACACATCTATCTATATTTTAAATGGTTTTTAAAAATATTTATTATTTATTTTTGAGGGCACACTATCACACTTCAGACACACCAGAAGAGGGCATCAGATCCCAATACAGGTGGTTGTGAGCCACTGGGAATTAAACTCAGGACTTCTGGAAGAGCAGTCAGTGCTCTTCACTGCTGAGACATCTTTCCAGTCCCTATCTATCTATATTTAATTTAAACACAATTATATCACTTTTCCTTCTTCCAGGCCCTTCTCACTTGCCTTGAGCTGCAAAGAGCCTCTCAGTTTGGCTAACCATAGCCATAGATTTCTATGAACCTGGAGAGGATAGACCTTCCAGCCGAGCTTGTTATACACCATTTAAGATCTAACTTGCTATCCTACTATGGAATCATTGTGTAGATTTAACCTGCCTTTAAGAGTACAAGCTGCAAACTAGCCTTACTTGCCTGGAATTTCCCATGCAGTCGGCTTTATAACCTAATGCAGAGCTTTGCTTTTAAACTATGCACCTTTCTATGCTGCTGACTAAGAGCAATGTATGCCTGTTTGTGTGTTGTTGTAATCCTTTGCTGACAAACAACCAACAGGTTGGAAGCAACCTTGTATACCAGACATCCCTAATTTGGGTCTGGAGACAAATGAGACAAATATATGAGTATTGAAGGAGATGAAGTCTCCCAGAATGCAGTGCTTTTGGAAGGTGGAAAGACCTGCAGAATGTGGGTCCTAATAAAATTAGGCAACCAAAGGCATGACCTTTGAGGAATGTCTTAGTTAAGAGTTTCATTGCTGTGAAGAGACACAATTATCACAGCAACTCATAAAAAGGAATTCATTTAATTGGAGTTGGCTTACAGTTTCAGGGGTTCAGTCAATTATCATCATGATGGGAAGCATGGCAGCATGCAGGCAGACATAGTCCCGGAGGAGCTGAGAGTTCTACATCTTGATCCATTGGCAGCAAAAACAGACTGGGTGCTGCAGGTTGATATCAAGCGACACATGATTGGACAGTAGAGAGTGGGGTGGCGACAAAGTTTTAGTACAGCAAAGGAGGAGAAGTGGGAGATTCAACATGGAAGACAAAGATGATCCGTCTCCATCAGCAAGGCTCTGAGTAGCCATTAGTAGTAGTGTGTACTTTCTAAGGGATGGATTCCTAAAGGTCAATTTATCTCATCTAGGCAGGCATTTTATATCGTTGTCAATTGATTGTAAGCTTATTGTGTGGAGGGAGTTTGGAATGAGAATTTAACATATAAATCTGTTTGATAAGTTATTGATTGTTGAGTCATGATTTTACCTGAGGACACTGTGTGAAAACAATGGCTGAGAGGCAGCTGGAGCATGGAGATCCAGACATGAGGCCCATGGAATGAGATGTGTGTTTGTGTGTAACTAACTGCCTAAGAGTGTGGTAACTAACTGCCTAAGAGATTGCACAGTAGAGAAAGAGACAGGGCACTTGGCTCCACATCAGAGCAGCTCCCAAAGTGAGAGCTCCTGAGAAGTGAGACCCTGTGGGATGGGTAGCAATAGAACCTTTAAAAATATTTACCACAACAGCATCCCACAATGGGTGTAACTGGAGTAAAGAAGACCTCAAAGCCCCTCCCCTACACAGGATAATACACTTCCTTTAACAAGGCTACACCTACTCCAACAAGGCCACATCTCCTAATAATGTCACTCCCTATGGGCCAAGCATTCAAACCACTTGAATTTATTGGGGCCATTCTTCAAACCTGTGGGGAAAGCCTGCTAATTAAGGTCACTGTCTACTGTGTCTGGATAGCTCCTTTGAGCTCTGCACAAAATGGAAGACTCCCTTTACTAGCAAAGCTTTCTTCTCTTGACCTTGTCTGAGGAGTCCAGCCCCCACACCTTCTCCTGGGGGAAGGTTGAACAGTCCTTGGCCGACCTCCTAGTTCAACTTCCTCTTTTCTGATAAGAGCCCGCGCAGCAAATACCTGGGATTCCTAGCATACATCTTCATGCAAACGAGGCATTCCAGGTACTTTAATCTCTAGCCAGTGGTTTTAAATTTGCCCTGAAAACTCTTTCCCACTCTCTCAAGGTTCATATATAGTCCTTGTCCACCCTGAATAAGTGTATTTGTACAAGCCCACCCTGAATAAAGGTATGCACACAAGCTAAGGTGGTCTAAGAGAACTGTTCATTAAAATTCTTGGAGAAGGCCTTCTCCCTGGCACTTACTCCCAGCCAGAATGGAGTCCAGTAGACCACACTGGTTCATTATTCCTGGTTGGTGTACATTGGTGGTGCCTGGACACTTTAGGGAAGAAACAGAGAACCTGGAACTATAAAGCCACAAGCAGACTCAGTCTCGTCCTCTATTTTTTTTTTCAGTCTTCATGAGGTAAAGTTCTCCTCTACCACACGGTCTTAATATACTACATAAGACACCACGAGACAAAGCAACATGATCAGATAACCATGGGTTGCACCTCCTGAAACTGTTAACCATAATACGACTCATAGGCTGATTATCTCGAGTACTTTTATTTAGTGATGGAAAGCTGGCTAATGAAAAAGGTTTCCAGGAACCCATTTAGAGAGTTTGAAAATGGATCCAATGCTAAGATATACGGAAGGGTGTTGTCTGACTCAGGCTCACTGTGGAACGGGATCTGAATCCAGTAGAAATCCAGTTGCTTAATTTGTTCCATGGCAGAACTAAGGAGATGTAGCTTCATCGAGAAACAGCTTGTGCTCACAAAATTATCGGTTATATGATAGTTTTCACAAGAGGGTTTGGGCCACTGAAGACAATGGGGATGACTGGTCAGGTGGTTTTAGATATCTCCTCTGGCCAGAAAAGCTACTAGAGAAGGGTTAAAAGACATTGATTCAAAGAAGCAAAGCACAAATATGATTAACAGGTGATGAGGAATTCTAAGTGCTTTCGGCACGGTTAAAGGAACTTTCGAGAGATCTCAAAGATGTGCACATATTCCCACCAGAGAGTTTGTGATTGGATCGGTTCATATAAAACTCATTCTTTTTCCACTTTCTTGTCGTTTCTACTCTTCTACCCCTTAGCTACTACAGACTTCCAGCCAGAAATAAGACCAAGGTGAGTAATATCACGGTGTAATAAGCTGCAGCGACGATGGGGTTCATTCATAAACGGTTCTGACTGCATTCTAAGTGTCTTAGTTTCCTAAGGGTGGAATGGTTTATTGGATTCACAGTTCGAGGTTTCAGTCCATTGTTGTGGTGACGTTAAAGGCAGCAGAAACTTGAAATGGCTACTCACATCCACAGTCCAGCGCAGACAACAACAAATTCTGCACGCGCTGTGGTCCAGGGATGTGAAATAATGCCACCCACATTCAGGGCGGGGCTTCTCACCTCGGTTATTAACCCAAATTAAAAAAAAAAATTCCTCATAAGCCAACAGGCCAATCACAGTTAAAAGTCCACAATCAAAACAAAACTTTACGCCAGCGTTTGTTTATTCAATTTAACTATACACTAATACACCACGGGACCCAGGCAAGCCTCCCAGGCTTTTCCTCGGCTTCACATACGATTTACAACAATCTCTTTGTTTTGCTCACTTGGGAATATAATTAGCACTTACAATTAATTCATAGACTAGGATATCTTAATTGAATGAAACCATCATGGAAATTCACAGGTACACGCAGATAAAAAAAAAAAAATCACGTGGTAACGCAGTGCCCAGCCTGGTCAAGAGCAAATTATAAAGTCATCTGGGCAGATGACATTCTTTTATCCTGAGTCATTCCTGTACCCTGGTGACTTCCGATTGCGTAATGAGATCAAAACCTTGTGTTTTGGAAGCAAGTAAAACCCCTACATTCACTGGACATTCGGAAGCACAAACAGGACCCTGCCTCTGTCGAGCTCCTAGAGTGTCAGCGAAGTCAGGTGGAACGCCGGCCGCGCGTGGGCCCGCTGCGTTGTGACGTCACGGTGCGCCCCGCCCCGGCTCCGCTGGTCGCCAGGGGACGCTCTCGGGCGGGGTCTCCTTGGCAACCTTCCGCTCCGCCCCTCCGCCCCTTTAACCTTTAGGCTGCGCAGTTCCGGGTCCCTCTTCGTCCCGTCCCGTCCTGTCCCTTCCCTCCCCTCCCCTTTAGGCTCGTCGGGACCGGAAGCGAAGATGGCGGCGGCGGCTGCCGAGCTGGTGATCGGCTGGTGCATCTTCGGCCTTTTGCTCCTGGTAGGGGAGGCGCTCCGAGTTCTCCCAGGGCGAGGGGGTGGGAGGAGGAGGAGAAGGAGGGCGGGCCAGCGCTGGCCTCTGGAGTCCGGGGACCCTCCTCGCCCTCCCTGCTCTCTGGCAGGTCCGCGAGGGCCCCCTGAGGAAGGTGGGGAAACGCTGATCCCCTGAGGTCTTCTTCCTGACTTCAGCCAGCTTCCGCCTCTTGGATAAGAATGTGGCTGGCGGGTGGGTTTTGGGGACGAGCGACCCTGAAGGTGGAGAAAAGGCGTGACGACGGCTTTGATTGGAGTCCTAGCCAACTCTGAGCCAGTCTCCTGAGCGCTGACCTAAGTCTTGTTTATTTTTCTAATGCCTCCTTTCCCCCTTGTGTTCCAGCCTTTGGGGTAGTAACTCCTAAGGTTTCCCCGCGTCCATTGTGCGATGCTGCCCTGATGACGTGAGTGTCACGTTCCAGATATTACATTCCACTTAGAATGTTGTAGAGAACCTTGGCCAGTCAGGAGGTTATTACCTGTCTGACTTAGGCTCCTTTTCTGCACTTCTCTAATCCATTAACTGCCCAAAAATCTAACTGTAATGACCCAGGGTGGCCTGGTTATTACTTTCTGACTTAGTTTAATTTGCTTCTCTCAAGACATTTCATATCGTCAAGTTCTAACCCCACTCTACAAAGACTTCAGTCCTAGAGGCATTCAGCGTCTGCATTTTGAAACTCGTTTGTTGTCGTTTTTTTCAGATTCCCTAGACCGACACGTTTGTAGTATGTTCAGCTAGTCAAGTTTTCCAATTTTTTATCAGGACACACACACACACACACACACACACACACACACACACACACACACGGCACTTGCCTAGCATGTTCGATCCTAAACTCAGTCTTGAGTACAGGCTTGCACCCTTCACTTTTACAGTTCCCATTGCCCTGGGCCATGCTTGTGTCCTGGAGGGAGTGGGAAATCCCAGAGGTTATTGGTGGACTCTCCAAAGCTGTCCAGCCCATTTGATTAGAGAAAAATAAGCACGCAACGAGCACCAAAGGATAGTTGGATTATCTTGATTAATGGAAAAGCATTTAAAGCACAGTAGTTTTACCTAGAAGGATACAAACAAAACAATACAGGGCTTTTTAAGAGGGGGCTCATCGTAAATGGGGAACATAGATTCTAAGCATTGAAAGAGAAAACTTGATTTCGTAAGTGAAACAGGACTTGGGAGAGGATGCTGTTGAAAGTGTCAGTGAGAAGTAGCCTTTGGATGGCTTGTGGCGTTGAGTCAGGACCAACCTGAGAGTAGAGAAGTATGTTTGCGAGGTGCAAAAAAATGATTTATTAAAAATTAAATTACTCTCAGTCTGCTTCGTGCTTGGCTTATTAGAAAGGAGCTGTATTCACATCTTGAAGAAAGTTATTTTGGTTAAAGTATGTGGACAAAATCTAGTCAGAAGTAGAGGACTGTTTTGATAGCGGGGGATGTTCTTTGGGACTGCACCCAAAACCAGCGAGTACCAGCTTCTTCAGGTTCTTTGGCAGTGGGTAATTCTAAAACAGTGAACATTTTTGTCTTTCTTTCAGTACCATTAGTCCAACTTGAACTCTGTCTGCTACTCCGGAGCTAGTGGTAACTAGTGAGTTTCATCTAAATATGAATACATTGAATTATGCAACATCACACTACCTTATTAAAGCAACACAGATGGCTTCAGAAATGTCCTGAGAAGTTCTAAGTACTAAAATGTCATGTTCACACTACTGTGTGCAACTAGTGACAAGATTTCTAATTGTCACTTGGAAGCTGGAGGCTTTAAATTACACTGTACTTATTCCTTTGGATGGTTTGTATGTGTGCTCGCCTTGGGGCCAGGGTGGCCAGTGCAGGTTCCTGTGCATGTGTTTGTTCATGCAAGAGATGTGGGCAGAGGCCTGAGCACAGCTTCCTTCCACGTATGTGTCTTAGGAGCAAGTTCAGCTTTGGCTACATCTCTACTGGTTAAACCCTCTGTAGCTTTTGTAAGTGATACTTCACTGTTGTTCATTTTTGAGAAGTTCCACTAAACACTGAAGTCGAAGTCTCTTTAGTTTCAGGTTTTCAAATAAAGAATGCTGTTGCATCAGGGGCCTATAAATCACATGCCCAAATGTCAGAACTGCTTTTTACAAACTCGGTCGTAGGGTTTCTATTGCTTCGAGGAAATCCTATGACCAAAAGGCAACTTGAGGAGGGCACGGTGTCTTTAGCTTACATTTCCACAGCACTGTTCTTCATTGAAAGAAGTCAGGACAGGAACTCAAGCAGGGCAGGAACCTGGAGGCAGGGGCTGGTGGAAAGGCCATGGAAGGATGCTGCTTTCTGGCTTGCTCCTCATGGCTTGTTTCCTTTGGCTTGCTCATGATGGGCTTGGGCTCTCCCACATCAATCACTAAGTAAGAAAATGCCTTACCGCTGGATCTGACGGAGGTGACGGAGGCATAATTTGTGTCAAGTTGACTTAAGGTTAGCCAGCCCAATGGCAAATGATAATTTATTCTGAGAATAGTTTTCAACTTTTGAATATCCAGAAATTGTCTTAGAAACACTTAGTGTTTATACTTTGAGAACCAATGCCAACAGTGTAAGAAAATATTAAGAAATAATTGTTCCTTTTTTATGATCTTAGACAAACAATATGGACTTTAGTTTCCTGTGCTACATACGGAATAATTTCAGTTGTTGTCTTATGCTCTGTTTGCTATGCTAAATGTAGGCACCTTACTGAGTTCCCCAAATCCTCAGTAGTTGGGCTCACTCCACTTTTCAGTTGCCCCTCCTATTACTACAGAGGCGATTCTGTACCTATGAAGCAGATTTACTGGTATTCTTTAAAGTGTGTGCATTGCTTATGGATCTGTTAGAACTCCACAATCTACAGACTCACCGCATCCCACCCAAGTTATCTGCCATTTAACCAGCTCCTTGTATGACCCCAGTGCTGCCTCATGATGAATCACGCATGACTTCTGATCTTTGTTAGTAACTAGAGAGGTCCCAAAAGTGTCACCTAGCTAGAGATGTCAACTTCTTTACCTCTGGGCACAGTTTTCACTAAATTATTTAAACTCGTGACTCCATTTTCATTGCTGACTTTCCTTTAATGCACTTAACATTTGGACTACAGCTTCTGTGTGGTGTTAGCAGTGACCCTCCGGGCGGATGGTATCTATGGGTTGCCATGGCAGAAATCACTTCCATCCATCCATGTTCTGTTTTGTGATGCTTTAGCCATAAGATTGAAAAAGAACTATAAGTACATTTCCTTTAGAGGAGAGATGTACTGGGGGATGACATTGTGTGTAACTATTAATAATGTTCGGTGAGGGTATATGCTTTAACATCCTATCTTGGGCAAGTTAATAAAGATTTTCCTTATACATGTAAAAAGGACCTTTGCCCAAATAAACTTCCAGTACATGTGTTCAAGAATATATAAGATAACGAGGTATTTCTTTTTGCTGTGTTTCAGGCTATTTTGGCCTTTTGCTGGGTATATGTTCGTAAATACCAGAGTCAACGGGAAAGTGAGGTCGTCTCCACCGTGACAGCCATTTTTTCACTGGCCGTCGCGCTTATCACATCAGCGCTCCTGCCGGTGGACATATTTCTGGTTTCTTACATGAAAAATCAAAATGGCACGTTCAAGGTAAGTGGTGTCCTGCGTTGGGATTACTCTTCCTTGTGGGTACTTCACAGGTGTTTCACTTACTAGACCAGTGAGTTTTGTTTTCTTCTCCTTCCTCTTTCCCTCTTCTGTGGTGTGCGTGTGCCCAGGCATAGGTGTGAGGTGTCCAGAGGAGGACTTAGGGCGTCTTCCTCTCTTTAGGTTAGGCTGGTGGGTGGCAGAGACCTCCGGCATCCTGTTTCCGCCCCACCTGCTCACGCTGAGGATGTAGGCATGGGAGGCCATGCTTGGCTTGGCTTGCATGTGGCTGCTGAGGATCTAGTTTTTGCCACTCTCACAACTACCTACCATTTGTACCCACCGAGCTGTCCCTCCAGGGCTGTCTCTCGTGTCTGGGAACAAATAAGTATAGAAACGAGTGCACACAGTGGGAGTCAGGCGCAGACAACTACCTTCTATTACCTTCTATAGGGAGTCAGCGGTCCAGCCACCCAGCCGGTGTCAGGATCCGCTTTAGTGTGAAGACAGCTCAATAGGAGGTTTTATTCCTGTGCTTCTTATAAATCCTTTGCAGTGTATTTGATTTTATTCCCATTAATACCACAAATAAATGATTTTGGAAAGCTCTTGTGAATGGCGGAACACCGTTTAATTCACAGTCTTCCCGTGTAGAAGATTGCTAGGCTGAGGTGAGTAATTTTGGCCAAGTTACTTAACTTTTCAGTACTCTGGCTTCCTCACTTTAAAAAGGACAGTCATAGATTGGAAGATGTTCTCTTTCAGTTATACAAATTTCTTTTATTCCTCAGAGCTAAATTAAGCCTCTGTGAAGTGGGTACTGTATGTCAGTGTCTGGCACATGGTGCTTGAATAAAGTAGTGATTTCTGAGTTGCAGTAATGTGTACTGCTTTAATAACCCCCTGATTCGGGTCTAAATGACATCAACAATTGATAATCTTTTTTTGCGACTATATTTGGAGGTATTCTGACAATTGTAGAAACTAAGATTCCTTTTTATCCTATAGGGCTGACTCCCAGTTAGTATGAATGGAGTCTTAGTGTGTACCAGACAGTGTAGTGTTGTAGAGGTAGTTGGGGTCTGTGCACTGCCTCTGTGTGTTAAGTGTTTATGTACACTGCCTTCCTTTGACTCACAAGCAGCCTAGGAGGTAGTTAGATTATCCATGGCTTTATGGGTAAAAACAAATCAAAACAAAAACCAAAAAACAGGTTCAGTCTGAAAATATAAAGGAGATTGAAGCTCTGCCTCCAGAGGTCTTTTGCATTTTTCTTGTTGTGGGGGAAGATGAACCTTCCAGAAACACACATTTCAGAAGTTTAGCCAATAGTCTTTAGCTCTCTTTGTTTTCATTAAATTTGTATTTTGTGTTTTTCACTGATTGGGTCTGGGCATACAGCTGTTTCTTAGCTAAATGACTCTGGCATCAGAGGATGCTGAGGTGTTTTTATTTAGAAGTAGTGTAATGAAATCCAGGGAGTTCATAATTGCAAACTCCTAGGATGTTTTTCTCTCTGCAACCTGTGAAATTAATATGTATGTATGTGAATATGCACAAGTATTTCAATACAGTATAAACTATAATTATCTCGTGTAATTATTGTTTGGATGGAGATTGGATTTTAGGTTTTCATGTAGAGTTTTTATGTTATAGGGAAATGTTGCCTTGAAATTTCTAAAGTAAATGTTTTTATGAGATTATGAACTTTCTTATATGCTGCTGATATTTTTGTACCCATGCCCAAATTTCTCACCTTTTTCTGGATCATAGTTATTTTTCTTTTTTAAAATTTAATCTGTATTCATTCATTCATTCTCTCTCTCTCTCTCTCTCTCTCTCTCTCTCTCTCTCTCTCTCTCTCTATCTCTCTCATTTTCAGTGTTAGGAATTAGACTCGGGGCTTTACCAGTCATCTCCATCCCTAGTTTTTGTGTTAGTTTATTCTGAGGGATTTTATTTTATTCTGGAGGAGTTCAAGCCTTTTCCTTTGGACTGGGTGTGAGTCAGTGGCAGAACTCTGGCCAAGCATGTACCAGAACTTGGACTCTGGGTTTGAATCCTAGTGTCTGGACATAAGCTTTTCTTCACCTAGAACCTGCTTTGTCCCAGGCTGGCCTTGAAATCAAGAGACCTGCTTGGCTTTGTCTCCTGGGATTCAAGGTGTGTACTGCCATACCTGGGCTGAAATTTAGCTGGGTGACATCTTGCCCCAAAGACCCACCCCCTTAATCTGTTAACTCCTAGAACGCAGGATTCAGCTCCATTCTACTTCCTGGTGCCTTTAATATCTGAACCATATATCTTGTATTTTTTTCTTTCCCAGCTGTTCTTTCCCTCCTTTCTTTCCTTTTCATTAAAATGCTCTTCATAAGAGTAAACTTTAGTAACCACACAACAAACTTTATACCAGGCTGGCTTAAGACTTCCTTTTTCAAAGCAGTTAATCTAAACCGTAGCCTCAGACAGACACATTGTTCAAGGGGGAAAAGCAGCCACATTCTTCACCAAAATATCACAAAAACAGTCTCTATGCCACATAGTGAAATTCTTCTCCACTGAAGTTTCTTGGGCCAGGTCAGCACAATTCAAATTCTCAGTAACAAAGTCTTCCATATTCCTACTAGGATGGTTCATTAAGTCCCGCCTAAAACATTTTATGGCTTTCCAAATCCTAAGTCCCAAAGTCCACATTTCTTCCAAACAAAAGCAAGGTCAGGCCTATCACAGTAATACTCCAGTCCCTGGTACCAACTTCTGTCTTAGAGTTTTACTGTTGTGAACAGACACCATGATCAAGGCAACTCTTGTAAGGAAAACATTTAAATGGGGCTGGTTTACAGGTTCAGAGGTTCAGTTTATTATCAACTCAGGAACATGGCAACATCCAGGCAGGCATGGTGCAGGCAGAGCTGAGAGTTTTACTTCTTAATCCGAACACTCATTTCCAGGCAGCTGGGACACCTACTCCAAAGGGCCACACCTTCTAATAGTGCCATTCCCTGGGCTGAACATAGGCATAACAAGAATCTCAACAAAGAAGTAATAGTTCTGGTAGTTTAAGGTGCCCACTGTGTTAGTGACAGTCCCCTGCCTAGCTAGGATGTTAGGTCTCCACCCAGACCCCCTTCTCTTGACCAGGGTTTTTTCCTTGGTTGGCTTTTATTGCTACTCTAACAAAAGGGTTGTGGGTAAAGTAGTGTGAATACTTTGAAAGAAGACAGGCCTAAAATTTGAATGCAGATAGAGGTCAGGTTTAAATATATTCAATCAATCAATCTATCTATCTATCTATCTATCTATCTATCTATCTATCTATCTATCATCTATCTATCTATCTATCTATCTATCTATCTATCATCTATTTATGTATCTATCTATCTATCTATCCATCTATGTATGTATGTATGTATCTATCTATCTATCTATCTATCTATCTATCTATCTATCTACCTACCTACCTACCTACCTACCTACCTATCTATCTATCTATCTATCCATCCATCTATCTATCTGATTCAAACTATGAGACGTACCTGTAAATGACTGTTTTGCCCTGGATAATCATTATTGCTTTGATTATCCTATACCAGATGCCTGAAGCACTGTACCCCACCACCTCCTTACCCTACTCCAGCTTCTAATGTCTCGGGACATTGCCAGATGCCTATAGAGAGAGGAATTTCTCCTGACTTAGCATTCCTTTCCCAAGGTGCAGTTGTGAGTGGGAGAGTTGTGCTGTGCTTCCAATCAGACAGAAGTTCCAAAGTCATAGTGAAGAACAGCCCAGAGAATATATATGTGTGGACCCTCTTTGTCTTTTATCTGTGGAATTCATCACCTTTCTGAAATATTCCAATTTATTAGTCTCTTGTGCTACTTCTTGATTGTTCCCCAGTCTTCTGGGGTTTAAATAAGTGAAGTTCCCACTGATTTCTACTTTGGGAGGCCAGAGTTTATAAAATATAATAAGAGCATAGAAGGAAGGTTTTCTAAAGTAAGTCTTTCCAACAGTACATCAGATACTCCGGGGCAGGGAAGCATAGAAGGCAAACGCACTAATAGCCCTGATCTCTGTTACTTATTTTACACAAATTTGTAGTTAAAAAATAACAATTTAGCCTATTGTCTTAAAAACTGGTCAGACAGAAAAACCCACTTAATTAAAAGATGTTAAATTTCAGCAAATATTTGACCTTAAATAACTTACATATATTTTTAATTAATTTTTTATTGGATATTCTCTATATTTATATTTCAAATGTAATCGCCTTTACCCCCACTCCCCCTCCACTTGCTTCCTTGGAGATGCTCCCTCTCCCAGCCACCCTTTCCACCTCAGTGCCTTGGTGTTCCCCTACACTGGGAAACTGAACCTTCACTGGACTAAAGGCGTCTTCTCCCATTGATGCCAGACAATGCTATCCTGTGCTACATGTGCATCTGGAGCCATGGGTCTCTCCGTGTGTGCTCAATGGTTGATGTTTTAGTCCCTGTGAGTTCTAGAGGGCTTTGTTGATTGATATTATTGTTTTCTCCATAGGGTTGCAGACCCTTTCAGCTCCTTCAGTTTTGTCTCTAGCTCTTTCATTGGGGTCCCTATGTTCAGTCCGATGGTTAGCTGCAAGCATGCTCAACTGTATCTGTATGACTCTGGCAGAGCCTCTGAGGAGGCATCTATATCTGGCTCCTGCCAGTAAGCACTTCTTGGCATCAGCAGTAGTGCTTGAGTTTAGTGGCTGCATATGGGGTGGATCCCCTGGTGAGGCAGTCTCTGGATGACCTTTTCTTCAGTCCCTGCACCTCTATTTGTCCCTGTATTTCCTGTTTTATTCTCCCTTCTAAGAAGGACTGAGGCATTCACATTCTGGCCTTCCTTCTTTTTGAGCTTCATAAGATCTGTGAATTGTTTCTTGGGTATTCAGAGCTTTTTGGGCTAGTATCCACTTATCTGTGAGTGCATACTGTGAGTGTTCTTTTGTGACTGGGTTACCTCCCTCAGGGTGATAGGGATACAAATCAAGAAGGAAGAAGTAAAAATATTTGCAGATGATGTGATAGTATACTTAAGTGACCTCAAAAATTCCACCAGAGAACTCCTACAGCTGATGAAGAACTTCAGCAAAGTGGCTGGATATAAAATTAACTCAAACAAATCAGTAGCCTTCCTCTACTCAAAGGATTCACAGACTGAGAAAGAAATTAGGGAAACTACACCCTTCACAGTAGTCACAAACAATATGAAATACCTTGGTGTGACCCTAACCAAGCAAGCAAAAGATCTATATGATAAGAACTTAGAGTTAGAAAGAGCAATTTGCAAATTTATTTGGAATAACAAAAAATCCAGGATAGCAAAAACCATTCTCAACAATAAAAGAAGTTCTTAGGGAAACACCATCCCTGACCTCAAGCTGTATTACAGAGCAATTGTGATTAAAAACCACATGGTATTGGTACAGAGACAGGCAGGTAGATAAATGGAACAGAGTTGAAGACCCAGAAATGAACCCACACACCTATGGTCACTTGATCTTTGATAAAGGAGATAAAAACGTTCAGTGGAAAAAGAACAGCCTCTTCAGCAAATGGTGCTGGTTCAACTGGCAATTAACATTCAGAAGAATGCAAATTGACCCATTCTTTTCTCCTTGTACAAAACTCAAGTTCAAGTTGTTCAAAGACCTTCACATAAAACCAGGTACACTGAAGCAAATAGAACAGAAATTGGGGAAGAGCTTAGAACACATAGGCACAGGGGAAAATTTCCTGAACAGAACACCAATGGCTTATGGTCTAAGATCAAGAGTCAACAACAAATAGGACCTCATGAAATTGCAAAGTTTCTGTAAGGCTAAAGACACTGTCTAGAAGACAAATGGCATCCAACAGATTGGGAAAGAATCTTTACCAATTCTACATCTGATATAGGGCTAATATCCAATATATACAAAGAACTCAAGAAGTTAGACTCAAATAATCCTATTAAAAAATGGGGTACAGAGCTGAATAAAGAATTCTCAACTGAGGAATATCAAATGGCTGAGAAGCACCTAAAGAAATGTTTAAAATTCCTAGTCATCAGGGAAATACAAATCAAAACAACACTGAGATTTCACCTCACACCAGTTAGAATAGCTAAGATCAAAAACTCAAGTGACAGCAGTTGCTGGTGAGGATGTGGAGAAAGAGGAACACTCCTCCACTGCTGGTGGTATTATAAACTGGTACAGCCACTCTGGAAATCAGTCTGGCAGTTCCTCAGAAAATTGGACATAGTACTATCTGAGGACCCAGCTATACCACTTCTGGGCACCCAACCAACACTTCAAGATATAGCAAGGACACATGCTCCACCATGTTCATAGTAATCTTATTTGTAATAGCCAGAAGCTGGAAAGAAGCCAGATGTCCTACACAGAGGAATGGATACAGAAATTGTAGTACATTTACACAGGGGAGTACTACTCAGCTATTATTAACAATGTCTTTATGAAATTTCTAGGCAAGTGGATGGAACTAGAAACTTTTATGTTTTCTTTTCTTAGTTTATATTTTGAAATTGCACCTCTGTGGGATTTTCAAGTTCTTACTTTTAAGTCATTTTCACTGAGTACAACACTACTCCCTGGGGTTGTCTGGGAAATGCGTTGAGGCTTTGTATAATGTGTAACAGATAAAAAGAGAAAAATACATCCACTAGTTCACTGATTTGATCATCTTACTTAAAATTCTTTTTAATCTTCTGCCTTGTTTAAGGAATCTCTAGGGAGCCAACATGTGTGACTGTGTTCCTTATTTACTTGGGTGCTCCAGCAGGGGGTGCTCCAGCAGGGGGTGCTCCAGCAGGGGGTGCTCCAGCAGGGGGTGCTCCAGCAGGGGGTGCTCCAGCAGGGGGTGCTCCAGCAGGGGGTGCTCCAGCAGGGGGTGCTCCAGCAGGGGGTGCTCCAGCAGTGGGGCTTCTAGCACTGGGTACTTAACAACAGGACAGCAAAGCATTCTCCTGGTCCATAGATTCTTCCATACTTTACCATAGTAGGCAACAGATCCTATTTACAGTTTCACCTTCTCTCCGTTTGTATGTTTTTCCGTCACTGTTTTAAAGACAGAAGTTAAATGCTTTAAGCTGTTGGTTGCAGCTTGTTTTGTCTCCGGACCTCTACAGTACTCTGCGTCCTTTTGTTTTCTTATAAAGACTTAGTTTTTAGTATTAACATGGTATTTTTGATAAGAGTTTATGATAATTTGTTTTCTCATCTTTCCTCTGGACAGTGATTTCCTCTTGATTTTTGTTGCTTTTTTTAAACAAGCTACACTGAATACTTTTTGGTGCAAAGAACCCTTCTTGATTATAATCAAAGGTGCAGGCTGAAGTTCACTGGGCTATAGGTTCGTCTATACCTCAACTTCTGTCTTGCTCTAGGGGCAGTCAGAATAGTCTTCTCAGTAGATAAACAATGTGTCAACTAGTTTGAGCTGAGCATAAGTAGTTTATGGGCTGATAGAGTATTCTGATGGCTGAACACCTTAAGCTGGGTTTCTGGGTCCCATGAGTAACTGGAATTTCCTACCTAGCTGCTTCAGGATGGGAAAAGGAAGCCTAATTTAGGCTTCCTGGTTGTCAGAGAACCCAGTAAGAGTCCTAAAGTCATTTAATCATTTATTGGGCAGCACTATTTATAAAATGCATATATAGTTATTGGTCTTGGTATATTAGATTACCTTTATGTTAGATTTAGCACAGAATGTGGTTATCTTATACTTAATACATGAGAATTTTTTTTCTGGTATAGTTTTCAACCACTGGCTATTACCAGCATGCTAGGTTGTGGGAACTGGGTAGGTGGGAGGCTCCTCTAACAACATTGTGGTACTGTATAGTACTTTGGAAATCTCCATTTTTTTTTTTTCCTGACATTTGTCTGTTGTCAGATGAATTTTAGAATGTCTGCTTGCCATTATACCTAAGTTCTGTCTCAGCAGTGTACAGATTGTATTCTGTGCAAATGACAAATTTGAATTATATTTTTAAGTTTAGCAATTTAACTAACAGGTATGAAGGATGAATACAGAGGCATTTCAGTTAGCTTTTAGGTGATGTTCACAAAGGTACAGTTCACTTGTGGTAGTCACTGTGCTGTTTTCTGTCAACTTGACCAAAAGTTGAGTCACCAGGGAAGAGAGACCCTCAGCTGAGAAATTGCCTTTATCAGGTTGTCTCTTAGGCAAATGCACAGAGCTTTATTTTTTTATTTTATTTTTTAAATGATTGGTGTGGGAGGGCTCAGCCCTCAGTGAGTGTTACCATCCCTAACCAGGTATATAAGAAAGCAGACTGAGCAAGCCATGGAGAGCAAGCTAGTAAGTAGGATTCTTCCATGGTCTCAGCTCCAGTTCCTGCCTGGAGTTCCTGTCATGACTTCACTTTATGATGGACCATAACCTGTAAAGGTTAAACCCTTTCCTCTCCTGGTTTTCATTAAGTGCTTGAACACAACAACAAGGCTCTGCAGTTTGTGTGTGTTTCATTAAGTGTTTGAACAAAGTAACAGTTTCCCTGCAGTTGCTTTGTCCGCCTTCCCACAGCTCTGGAGAATCTGCCTTGAGCTTCTTGCAGCCCTGCTCTGTATATTCTGTTTTCTTTTTCCTCTCTGTATTTTCTTTCCAAGACTCATTCATTTCTTGAGTCACATTTTAGAACAGTTTTGGGAAGTCTTTCCCAATGGTCTGGTTCTCCGCAGAGCTGCATTGCCGACTCAGCACTTATATAATGACAAGTATTTGTCTGCTCATCTGGTTTCGTTTCCTGGAGACCATTCTTTATTTGATCCACTAACAGGCTCCAGAGGTGATATTCAGTCGTACCAAATCTTAACTCTACATGTGAGGCAAATTGTTGCTAAAGCTAAGGTAGTTACTGTCTCCTTTTTCTCCTAGGACTGGGCTAATGCCAATGTCACCGTACAGATTGAGAGCACCGTTCTGTATGGCTACTATAGTAAGTATCGGGTCACTTCATTTGTCTATTCTGGTTGCCAATCAAATGTAAAGTAAAACTTCATGCACACTCTTAATTGATATCGAGCATGAAATTATAGTTTACACACCAGGAATAAATAATATGCATCTGTTCTTTTTTTTTTCGTTTTTCTTGGATAGTTTATGCATTTACATTTCAGATGTTATCCCCTTTCCTTGTTCCCCCCTCTACCATCCCTCCTCCCCCTGCTTCTATGACGATGATCCCTCTTTCACCCACCCACTGCCACCTCACTGCCCTGGCATTCTCCTATACTGGGGCTTTGAGCCTTCACAGGACCAAGGGCTTCTCCTCCCATTGATGTCCTACAAGGCCATCCTCTGCTACATATGTGGTTGGAGCCATGGGTCCCTCCATGTGTACTCTTTGGTTGGTGGTTTAGTTCCTGAGAGCTCTGGGGGGTCTGGTTAGTTGATACTGTTGTTCTTCCTATAAGGTTGCAAACTCCATTTTAAACCTACTTTGCCTTCTTTTCACTTGGAACACTTCTTGAGGCTTAGAGTTAAGTAAAGGCTTGTGTGACGTCAACAGGTTTGCACACTGGGACTCTGTATTAGACACTTGCGATTCCAGCATTCCTGTGCTAACTGCTACTCTGACAAGAGTAGACTCCTCCCAGGGAGCTTCTACCACAAGCTTTGTTCTACTCCCGCAGGGCTGTCACCAGGGGTCATGGTGGCCTTTTTTTCTGTAACTTTTTCCTCCTATTCCAGTAGTAGATTGTGAAAGGCTGATAGGGACACCCACAGGCTTTTGTAAAAGGTATAAATACATATTTAGGGAAGAGATATCATTTTTTTAAGTCAGTAAATCAAGATATTGACTGAGAGTTTAGTAGGACATTATATTGGGAGGTCAAAAATATGTAGAAATTTTTATGATTCTATCATTTAAATTTTTTCTACATTTATTTGTGTGTGTTTGTTTGTGTGTGTGTGTGTGTGTGTGTGTGTGTGTGTGTGTGTGTTTACGTTTTGGGGCATGTGAGTGTTACAGTATGCCTGTCAGGTCAGATTCAACCAGTCCTGTAGGGGTTGGTTTATTCTCTTTATGGTGTTGAATTTGGGGTGACAGTTGGGGCCAAGTCTTGCTGGCCTGAAGGGAATAATTTGTTTGTTTTTATTTTTTTTAATTTTTATTTATTTCATGTATATGACAGCTCTATTTATAATATACCTGCATGTTAGAACAGGGCATCTGATCCCATTCCAGATGGTTGTGAGCCACCAAGTGGTTGCTGGGATTTGAACTCAGGATCCCTGGAAGAGTAGTCAGTGTTCCTAACCTTCAAGCCTTCTTTCCAGCCCTAAGGAAATGATATTTTGAAAGAAACTTATTGAACTTTAATTTAGCAATTTTGCTTCTAACCTATATCTTTTCTCCTGATCCACCAGAACCATGAAATTCCTTTGGTTTAATTAGGTTTTAGAAGATTTCCCTAGTATTGCTGTAGAATTTATTTTTTATTTCTTCTTAATTTTTGAAAGTCCTGGAAGCTGCTAGGCCAGAGGAAGAAGAAGTCATGCCAGAAGGTTTGTGTTAAGCCAAAGCTACCTTTTCACAAGCTGTTTGAAAGAATACAAATGACCTCTTTGAACATTTGACTGGGCCACCCACCTGTTACAGTGTAGTCACCAGCCTGTAGATAGTCACAAAATAACCAGACTTGCCAGGGAAGTTCTTCTCTTACATTACCTTATCTTTTCTGTGAACCTCGAGACCCCTGGGGACCTATTACTACCAAGATCACACAGCACTTATAAACCAATTTACTTCAGGCTGACTTTATAATTTTATTTCGTCAACCCACAGAGAAAGATTTTAGTTTATTTTCCTGAATCTTTCCAAGGATGGTCTCTGATTTCTCAAAGATAAAAAGTGTCCCGGTCTCATTTGAAATGCAGAGGAGATAAGTTTGTCATTAGCTGAAACATAAATTGACTTGGTGACTGAACCTCTATATCAGATTGCAGGTTGGATTGTCAGGTCCTGAGTTCAGTCCCTAGTTGACACACACACACACACACACACACACACACACACACACACACACACACACACACGGACAGTTAAGTCAGTCATCTACAAAAAGATGTTTGAATGACCATGAAGTCTAACTGGGGAAAGTTACCTAGATAATGGAGATGATTCTTTGATTCTTGTCTCCTTGTGGCTGTGTCCAGCCTTGACTCACTATGGCTATGACCCTGACAAGACTGTGCAGCTTCTAAAATAGGTACCTGTCCCTAAGGCTAGCTGTTTGTCCTGAAATGTCAGATCTGTCAAGTTGCCTAAGAGATGTTCTTCTGGATCTTAAAATTCAAAACATCTGAGGCACTGTTTTTACTTCTTTTTTTTTCATAATGTGCTTAATCTTAGTTAGTATATTATTAAGATAATAATTCTCATTATTTTAAAATAGTAATTAACATAATATGCTCGGTCTTAATTAATACTACTTTATTAATATTAAATAGCATTAATAGACACTGTAGATTGTTTTTAATAAATTTTGTTGTTGGGAGTACATCAATTAACACCGTGGTCCAGATGTTTACGAACTTCCTGCTGTGAAATTGTCCAGTGCCGGGGTGTCATAGGTGGGGAAAGAGGAGAACAGGGTTCCAGCTGTCTACCATACCCTTGTCCCACAAGGTCTTCCAAAGTCACAGCAGCGTTTGGTGAAGGTCTGCTAAGAGCAGTGTTTTCTTCTTGAAAGAGAGTCACTTTCCTGGTTGTGGGAGCATGTGGCCAGCTACAGTGTGATAAAGGAGTGAGCTGTGCTTTTCCGCCTCTGCACATATACCTGAAAGGTCCTGGCCTTTGTGCAGGGGCCAGGGTACTGTTTTTATCCATAACCCTCCTGGTGTATAAATGCTTTTATTGTTCACCTTGCTAGGCATTGTGGACTCCCACGTCTTTTCACAGCACTGTTGCGATGCATTGCAGGTGAAGACATTGGTGTTAACGATCAGATCATCCTGTAAGGTCATGGCAGTGCCCAAAGGAGACGTGTACAGCTTTAGTTGGGCTGTTTGCTGTTCTGGGAGTATGACTTAAGGGGATAATTAGTGGTATTAAAACTCTAGGGCAACTTCAAGATCATCTGGGACCTGTAAATAACTCAGAACTGCTCCAGAGATACTCTGAGTTAGAGATTGTGATAGACATCTTGGTAATCTATTAGTAAAAAGTAATGCTTCTGTCTGGGTTTAGCACTGGGATTGAGGAACTATGTGAGTGAGTAGCTTTTCATAGGACCTCTCGGGTGCATATGTGGACAGAGCTTTTGAGACAAACAGTGGTACTGAACCACTGAGAGCTATCTTTCCTGTTTTGGAGTGTGTGCTTTCAACCCCAAACCAATCTACTTGTAAATCATTTGACAGCCATTTTTTCCCTAGACTATAAGTTTAATATATGCTCAATGCTTAATTACTGAGAAATTTAGCTTGTGAACATATTTGATTTCTAAGAGCTGCTGTTACAGGTTTTTTCCTGGGCTCATCAGGTTTTGTGTAGACGCCAGTTTAAGGAATAGGTTAGGTCTGAGTGTATTTCCCATGGAAGAAATGGGCAAAATGACTTAAATTCTTAAAGGCCCTCTTTAAAGGAGTTTCATTTGTCTTCCTCAGGGAAAATGTTAAGGAGTGTTAATCGCCTAACAATTTCTGATGCGAATTTATACCTTCACTACCTTTTAATTTAAAATTATATTAAAATATACTGGTCCAGATATGCTATGAATGGCCCTCATACCAAGCATGCTTTTTTGCCATTATTTTCTATTCATATAGCAAATATTTACCCACCTAAAAATATAGTCTTGTATTCAATACTGTGCATTGAAACATATGGGTTAACATCACCACTATTTTTAAAAACCTTTATGTATGTTGAAGTTGTAAATCTCAGTGACTGTAGCAAGATTTAATTATTTCCAAATCCTGGTTTTATTGTTAGAGTTGGAGTCATGCTTTTGATAACATACTGTCAATCTAAATACATCTTATTAAAAATTGTATTAAATGTAAATGATGTAACTACTCGATCAACACACACTGTAGATTGGCATAGAGGACTTTTTCAAAAATAGTCCCTGCTAATTAATTTGCTCCTTGATGAGTAGCTTCTTCTGTTCAGTAGCACAAGTAATAGTTTTGAAAATGGATTTTGAAAGATTGGAAAAATATGCTATACAAATAGAATTCTAACAGTTGGGATAAATGCATTATATCAGACAAGATGAACTTAAAGCCAAGTATTACCTGAGACAACAAAGCTTTTCATAGTGGTGAAAGAACTAGTATACTAAAAGACATAATAGTATTTATTATTACTATATTATTAATGTTCAGACTGTAATTATATATGTCCTAACCTATAAAGTATCAAATGATTAAAACAAATGAACAATAAAATTCTGACAAGCTTTGGTTAGACAAAATGTACTTGGATTTTTTCATAGGGGGAAATCTTTAGTACATTGAACTTCGTGTGTGTTAATTACCTTCAGAACACAGGAGACAAACACTAAGTGGCTGGTTGTGGAGACTGAGATGGGCGGGTCACTGAGTTTAAAACCCCAGTTTGGACTGCATAGAGAAGCTCCAGTGAAGGAGACATGTAATGGACAGACAGGAAGAGCAGAGCTGTATCTCATAGGCTAGGGAGTGGATGTTGATCTAACAGTTTTTTATTAATCATTAATAACGCAAACTGATGGACTAGAAATCAGAAAGGTATTTAAATAGGCATTCTTGCCAATGCAGATATATGATGGGTTAATAAATACATAAAAATGCCAGCATTATTAATCACTAGTTAAATATAGATTATATTTCTAGTGTGATATACTGCCTCTGCTGGAGTGGCTGCTTTGCCGAGGCCATCTACTAAAATACAGCTGACTTGGCTTACATAAGCAACTTTCTCACGAGGGCCTTCACCCTGGCTCTCAGACAGCAAATTCTCACTGTTCCTCTTAAGAGTTTGTGGGGAGTTTGCTTTTGGGGGATGGGAAAAGGGTCAGGGTACCAGTCCCAAACCTACCCCACCTTGAAATACCAGCAGGGCTTAACTTTTCGTTTGCCCCATATTATTCTCTCAAAAACACATATTAATCCTGCCCTGTAGTTCTCCAAGGTCACAGATTCTAAAGATCAATGTCCAAAGACTCATTTCAGTATTACATAAATTAGATAAAATTGAACTCAAAATGAAAATTGAATAATTCATTTTGAGGCAAAATTCCCTAAACCGTGGAAGCAGATAACGATCTACGTGTACAAACAATATAATATTGGCCACAGGGATAGGGCAGATAGTCTCACTCTGAAAGGAAGACCAGAGGAAGAGGAGCTAGACTATGGCCAAGGCTATCAGAGCAAAAACTGCTTCAGAGTTGCTCCTGCTCTACGTTTGATGCTGTATGAACTTCTGGGGAGTGATCCTTCCTGCCGGATGCACTGAGATGACAGTTCCATTTCTCCAGTTCTGCTGACACGACTTTGGAGGGATGCCATGTGGATCCTAACACAGAAACTTGGGCAGTGCTCCCTCTCCTGCACTTGGAACTCTTGGATGCAGCGTAGCTGACCTCTGGCTGGCCTGTGGGATCATTATTATTTGTCTTAGAGGGTCCCACACTTTCTCACCAGACAACCCAATAGGTGCTGATAAGCTGTCAGTCTACCTTAAAGTCATCATACTTCCAACCCCTTCACTTCAACTTGAAGACATTTCTGCTGGGTGTCTGATTATGTTCATGGTTTATAACTACTCCTCATCAAAACCTGTTTGAATTTGGGAAACATTAGCAGGTTATACTACATATATTGCCAAGTGTAAAGTCTTCAAATGCTTTTCCACTGGGAATGTAAAATGCTATATTGCTTTGGAAAATAGTTTATAATTTTCTCAGAAAGGTTCATCTGTGAGGTAACACAGTAGTTTCTATAGTGGGACTTCTTAGACCCGCCAGTGTATAAATAATGACACAGAGACATTTAGTAGAGTTTATAGCTTAGGCCTTTTGCTTGGGCAGTCTTCTGGCTGCTCCAAACCTAACCGACTAACCGGCCTGCATCCCTACACGTATATAGGCTAGCTCTATACCGTCTCTGTTCCTCTTCGGTCTTGTCTCTGAATCTCATGCTTCTGCTTTCCTTTCCCTGCAACCTCTCTGCCCAGAAGTTCCAGCTTCCATTTCCTCCTCTAGCTAGTGACCGTCAGACCTTTATTAACAACCAATTCTGAGCTAGACGACCTCCGACACATTTTTAGGTCGCCTTTAGGCAGGTGAGGAAGGATGGCTATTTACAAAAGGGAAAACCCTGCTGATGGGCCATGGGAATGACAGTACCAAAGTCCTGCCAACATAGCTCTCTGCCCATACAGAATTAACAATTGAAAATGCAGAGACATACCCTCACGCAAAATGAAATAAAAAGGCTATCCCAACAAGTTTCACTTCTGGAATCTACCTAACAGAAACAAACAGTGCCCACACAAAGCTACATGTGCTTATAATAGCCTCAGCCTATGAATCTGAAAGCCCAAAAGGTTGTGAATGCTCAAATAAAATGCATGCTGCTAGAGTAGACTGTACACTCAGAAATCAGCAAGACCGCAGAGCTGAACTACACCTGGCCAGATGTTCACTCACCTATTGTGTCTGCTGTTAATGTTGCAAGTGCACAGTTGAGTACTTGAAACCAAGTTGTACAGCCTGTGAATTATTATGTCAGCATTTGCAAAACAAACAACTCTTGAACTTAGCAGAGGAGCCAGATGAAAAAAACCATTATCTTGAATAATTCTGTGTGTGTGAGATATCCTGGAAAGCCCAACTGCTAGAAACTGCACATCAGTGGTTGCCTCGGGCTGGGAAGGGGTGGGTCTCACTTGTAGAGTGGCACAGGTGACCTCTTACAGGAGTGCTCTAAGTGTGGACTGTGGAAGAGTTACACAGTTCTTTAAATTACCAGAGTCTTACTCTTCAATGTGTATGACACATTCATTTTGTTACAGTCAATTGCTTGTTGAAGTTTCAGAAAGGTTTTAGCGAACAGTCAACAATAGCAGATAAATCGCTGGATTAATAATAGGTGGCATTAGTTCAGAGAAAGGCATCTACTAGGGGGCCCTTAGGCCACTGACATGTGCTCTCCTAGGAACACGCCATTCTGGCACCTTCCCCTTCCTCTCCTTTGCCTGTTTACCCGGAAGTGAGCAGTTGATGCTCCCTAGCGCCATCATCTGGCAGCTCCACCATGAGCTCACAAGATTGCTCCACCTTCTGCTGACTTCTCCGAACTGTGACCCAAATTACCCTTTCAAGTATTCATAGTAACACGAAGCTTAACCACGTGACTCTTGTTTTTACCATTTTATGTGATTTTCTACAGTTGGAACCTTACCTTAACTCTAATTAGCAGATGACAAGAAGAAAGGTGAGCCTGAGTTCTGAAGACTAAGACTAAAGCTTACAAACTGGAATGTGGTTCTTTGACTTCATGTAAGATGGCCTCTAGAGTAACCAGTGTGTCATCCTGGTCTCTGCGTTTGTGCCTACTGCAATTTCACCTAATGTTTGTGTAGCTTTGGAGCAAATGTTCTGGTCCTTAGTTGCTAGACAATTAGAAGTAGAGCCAGCAATTAGCTTATCTTTTTTTTTTTTTTGATATTTTATTTAGTCAATTATTATTAAAAATGAACCCTGAACTGTGGAATAAATACTATAAAGAGGGAAACAGCAATCTTGTGCTGAACAGAATGATTCTTCTTCGTGATACAAATCCGCAGTGATGCTCACCAACAATTATTTAGCGTTCTGTATTCTCAGCGCATACACGGGAGAGTGCTTGAGAGTATTTGCTCTGCTCTCAGATCTGTCTCCGTTATTGCCCAACAAAGTACAGGAGGATGAGAGTGTGAAGCAACACTCTCTGTGCCGTTTCTTAGCAGGAATCCAGGTGCTTCTCAGCTGTGCTTCCCCTGCAGAGTTGCAGGGAAGTTGTCTGTTGGACCTGAAGTCCTCCTGAGGCTCGGCTAGGGAAGCATTAGTTCCCTCCATGCCCCCCAACCCCACTGTCCCCGGGTTGTTGATCAGCCACCTGAGTTTTGTACACAGCTCTTCTGCAGGCTGCAATAGAGCATGGAGCTGGAGTCTCAGAGGAAAAGGGATTATGTGGTCAAGACAGAAGACAGTCTTTCTGCAATCTCAGAGTGGCATTCTATTCTTTGGTGATCTGCTCCTTATAAAAGGACTAGTATGTCCCAAGAGTTGTGATACTGTATCTTTTCTTTACTGCAGCGTAACTTCAAGGGATTAAGGTTCTGTGTTGTGATTTAGGTATGTGCCCTCCTCTCCTGAAAGCTGAAGCCAGGGGGTCTTATAACCAAACCCACAGTATCTGCAGCCTTTTCTGTGTTTGAAGGGGATCATGCCCTTTAGGGGCTTTATAACTCTCTTAAAAATAATACACACTATGTAGGTTAATTATTATTAGACAAACTTTCTGTCAGTGACCTACAGAATTGGTAAAAACGGTGTCAATTTAAATAGTACTTCGCTGGATTTGCTTTGCTCTTTCTCGTTTAGAATTCTTCAGTCAACTTGCATTAGTTCAGGCCTGTGACCTTCCTCTTATTTGATTTTTGCTTAAATAAAAAGACTCAGGTAGCTTTATAAAATGAATTGAGAAATCTCTTTTAAAGAATGCCACAGGTCACAGAGCTTTTCCCTTCTACATCCTGTAGTTTACTAATTACCAAGGGAACAGGGCTGTTTACTCTGCCATTCCTTAGTGAGTGGTCTGCTATGGGCAGTGTGCTTTCAAGTAGTTCATATGAAACTTTCTGTGTGACAGGGGTGTTGTCTTAGAAGCTGTTGGGAGTGCCTGCTGCAGAGGGTGAAGCTGTGCTCACACTGCTGCAGAGGGTGAAGCTGTGCTCACACTTCCTGCTGTAGAGAGTGAAGCTGTGCTCACACTGCTGCAGAGGGTGGAGCTGTGCTCACACTGCTGCAGAGGGTGGAGCTGTGCTCACACTGCTGCAGAGGGTGAAGCTGTGCTCACACTGCTGCAGAGGGTGGAGCTGTGCTCGTACTCACACACGCACCCAGAAAGTGTGATTCCTCCCCAGGCATTGATCATATTCCCTAGAAGAACCAGGAAGTAGCAGCTGTCACGGCAGCTAGAATGGTAGGCTGGCCTGGCCTCTATCTAGGTTGTGTTGTGAGGGTTCGGAGTTCACTTCTTCTCTGGTCCTCGACACTTAGTCCTTTATGATCATAACAAGTCCAAAATGGTGCTGGAGTGTATAAGTTTCAAACAGGAAGCAGGTCAAAGGGGAAGGTGGAAATAAAGGAGAAGTTGGAAGTGAGGTGGGTGTTGGGCGTGCAGCTCTCAGTGTTCACCCCAGGTTTCTTCAGCTGGATAAAAGAAATTGGAAAACTTTTCTTATTCCCAGAGTACAGTATCTTTGTACTTTGACCCTAAAACTAAAAACTAAAATTTTTGTAATGACTGACCTTAGCAGTCCAGGCAAGCATCACACCACTGAGCTAAATCTCTGTCCCCTTTTTATCTTGATTTTGAGAACGCTACCAGTAGCTTGCCTAAGGTGGCCTTGAACTTGCTTCATAATCCAAGGAGTGCTCGAATTTATGATCTTGGTGCTTCAGCCTCCACATTAGGTGGGATTACAGGCCACCTGTCTCTTATCCTTTATCGTAATGCTTTGGGTTAAAGGTTAATAATAAACAGGAAAAGGCTCTTGAATTTTCATATTTCAGAAGCTTAGTGTATTTATGTTAATTTCACATGCATCATCCTTTAGTGACACAAAGCATTTAGAAGGTAGACGGCTTGCTTTTTGTGTACCTACAAAAACCAGTGTGGGGGGTTAACATACGATCTGGGCCAGAAGCTCTCTGTCTACTTGATCATTCATATGTATATCTGTATAAAATATTATAAATTACATATATTATATGTGTATATATATTTATGTGGTCACATGTATATGAAATATAAATGTATTTAAATTTTTAAAAAGAAATCACGAGTTTATGAGTTTAGTCTGTGTCAGTTTCTGCACATATGAGACCTTTCCTTAATGTGATCCTTGATGTCAGGGGCCCTGCGGACCTACAACCTGCTTACTGTAATTAGCTAATGAAGTTCTGTATTGGAAACACAAGTAAGCACAAGCACATTATGAAGAAGTCAGGATTCACAGTGTTTTGACTGGGCGTTCAGGGAGGGCTTGCTCTGATGATTACCATGAGTTTGGAACACAGCTTTAAAAGAGATAGTTCTGTTTCATAACAATAGAAGAAGCAATATCTGAGTTTCTGTTTATGGATATAGAGGGATAACTGGTTGTCAGGAATAACCCAATCACAGATGTTAATTTAATTCTACTTTATAGCTCAGCGTTTATGGGCCAAAGGCAGGAATCTTGATGGGCACCAAGGAAAATAGTCAGATGAAGAAGATGGTTTAGCTGGGTTGTCAGGACATTGCCATTTTGGGAGGGCTTGTGGTGTGCTTTGTGTGGCCACTGCTTAGAGACTGCTGAGTCTCCACAGGTTTATTTATTTAATTTTTTATTTCTTGCTTCCTTGGGGAAGTGCTCAATGTTGGGAAGTCTCTTTTGTTGGGTTTTTCTTAGTCAGTTTTTGGCCTTCTATGAGACTAGTTTGTCTAGTAGGGGGAATTTCTTTCCATTGACTCATAGAGCATATATTCTTATGTCTGGGGCTTGTTTAATTCATCGTAACATCTGGGAACTTTGTTGATGTCTTGTCTGTCTTTTTGTTGTGTATCTTTTGTGTGAATGTTCACGAAGTCTGTTTATTCAGCTTCTGACAGTTGGTCTTTTCAGTTGTTTTTAATCATGGCAGGTCATTTAGCTTGCTTTGTTGGAGCTCATTGTTGGGTTCCTTTACATTTCCCTGATGATTACGGCAGCATGCATCTTTCGATGCGCTTGTGGTCACTGTATATGCTCTGTAGCAGAGTATCTGTTTAAGGTTTTGCTCTGATTTTTAACTTTTGAAAGTGGCATGCCTAATTTTTGGCTGAAGATGTGTGTTTATTGATACACAAGATGCTTCATAGAATAGCATGAAGCCAGAGAAACAGATTTCAGGGCAACAGCTCCACAGGGACAGCTTGATTTGTCTTCTGTTAGAGCTGCAGAGTTTGCCTTATGTCTTGTCACAGGACTGAGTATGGCAGTGCTGACAGCAGCTTTAGCCATTGTTTTATAAATGAGATGATGTGTTGCAGGGACAACTCATGTGCACTCAACTACCCACTGAATATTGGGTTTTGACAACCATAATTCTACCCTTTGTATTTATGTGTTTTACTTAATTATTTCCTATAAGTTTAATTATATAGTTTTTACTTGTGGCTGGCATATTTCACCTAATGCAGTGATTTTAGAATTCATCCATATTATAGTGTATGCCAGAATTTCTTTTTTATGTTTGAATAATAGTCCACTTTACATATATGCTATATTGTACATCACTGATTGTCGTTGGATCCTGGTTTCATCTCTATTTTTGCTACTGTAAACAATGCAGCTTTGAAAATTGGGAGTATAGACATAACTCAGACACCATTTTTAATTCTTCTGGATGTATATGCAGAAGCATAATCATGCAATTATGCAATAGTTTCTCATGATGGCTGTACCATTTCACACTCCTACAGGAGGACACAGGCTTCTGTGTCCTGGCCAACCTGTTATTTTCCCTTGCACAGTAGTCACTCTGGTGTGTGAGCTGGTCACATTGCTCCCTTGTCTGGAGGAATGTGATAGCTGCTCCTCCGTAACTAGCTTATGATAACACCATAACTGCTGTTGTCTTTCCAGATTACACGTATGCAAGAACATGCTTATGCACAGATTTTTAAAAACAGGTTTTCTTGTTTTTTTAAAGTATCTCAATGTTACTTTGACAGTATAGATCTCTGCTCCTAGGTTAAGCTTTGTATTGAGTTGAATATTTCACTATCTAAAAATATTTCAAATCTAACATTCTCTTGAAGTGGAAACATAATTCCCATCAAGTAACTTTGAATCTCATTTTACTGACTTACTGCCATTCTTAGCTCTTCTTCTCCTTTAAGACCAGTGTGCTAATTCTTTGTGTTTTGTATTTAGCAAACGGAATTTATTTCTGTAAAAGTTATTCTATCTTTTTTTAGCTGGCTCTTTAACTTGCCAGGGTGGCTGGTAAAGGTTGGGCTGGAATGAGTGCTGAGTTAATAGAACTGAGATCTGTACAGGTTTGTATACTGTGCACATAAGGAGAAGCAGATGTCCCTTCCACAGGTACCATTGTTAACATTGTTGCACATTGTCTGAAGCTTAACTTGAGTTGAGTGTATTATTCTCCTCTTGTTGATTTCTTGGAATGCAGAGAGCTAAGGCTGTTTGAACACCACATCTACACAGTTAGGAGTATAGGACATCTGATTAGTAAATTTGATTGGACCCTTCTTTGTTCCTTCCCACAGCTCTGTATTCTGTTATTCTGTTCTGTGTGTTCTTCTGGATCCCTTTTGTCTACTTCTACTACGAAGAGAAGGACGATGATGACACCGGCAAATGCACCGTGAGTTCCTTAAGATGGAGTGGCCATCCCCACTGACACAGTGCCATCCTCAGTTTCCAATGAGTGCCATGACTCCTCTTGACTTTATTCCAACCCTTCTTTAGACCCCTAGGACTTAGCTGGCTTAGGAAAAACTATTTAACCTCTCTGGGCCTCAGCTCCCCGTCTCTGAAATAGAAGTTGGAGCATTTACCTTACACTTGTGAGAATTGGGTGAATTAACATATGTAAAATGTTTAGAATGGTGCTGCCTGGCATGACAAATGTTGTTCATATTTTTAAAATATGCACACAAGCTTGGTGGGGTGGTGCATGCCCGTAATCCCAGCACTTGGGAGATGGAGGTAGTATGATGAGTTAAATGCCAGTCAGGCTACATAGTAATTTATATGTGTATTTACTTATGCTTACAAATGTAGCAAAACATGAACATATAAGTATTTATATAGTTACGTATTTATATTTTATGGCTTTAAGTATATACATGAGAATATTTCTTATTTATAGTCAGGCATAGTCGCCTACAACTTTAATCCCAGTACTTAGAAGGTAGAGGCAGACAGATCTCCCTGAGTTCGCGACCAGCCAGGGTTATGCAGGGTTATGCCAAGAAACCCTGTCTTGAAAAACAATAAAAACAAAAATATTGTTACTTACCCTTCTGACTGTTTTTTGTGTTGGGTCAGGGATATCACAGGTGCTTGTTTTGGGGAATGTTTTTCTATGTTGACCATTCCACCCACTGGCTAATTATACATTCAGTGCTGTGCTTTTCAAGGGTTCTGACCATTCTGGATACTTGCAAAGGCACTTAAGATGCAGAATACTGATTATAGATTCTTTAAATTCAAGGTTTTTCTGTCCAACAGTTGAAACTCTGTACTCTTGACTTGAAATGTATATTTGATATAAACAGTACTGTTATACTGTTGCAATACCTTTTTATATAAAGCCTGCTAAGAAATATGTTTCTTCTCCCTCCCCACCCCCACCCCCAACCCGGGTTTCTAGCAAATTAAAACGGCGCTCAAGTACACTTTGGGATTTGTTGTGATCTGCGCACTGCTGCTTCTTGTTGGGTAAGTCTTGACATTTCACTGTGCCAATGGAAACAAGAATTATCTGAGTAATGGTAACAGAGTTTCATTCAGAAAAACCTAGACAAGGAAAACCAAACAAAAAGGAAGAAAAAAAACGAACAAGTGGCTTTTTATGCCACCACTTTGTGGAGCCACCGTGAGCTCTGGTCTTCCTTCTAGCCCTTTGCATTTCTTGCTCCTGCATGTACACTCGTTACTGCTTTTACAGGAGCACATTTGTATTTTGTATATTGTATTCTGTCCAGCTCTAACACTTGCTGCAATGTCTGGGAGTCGTCTCTGGACTGAGTGTATGGATTTCTCTGCCATGGCGGCAGGGCCTTCTTAGAGGACCACAGTTCGTGTTAGTGAGCTCTGGGGCTCCTCCAGGGACCTACATGATTGATGTCCATGTGTTCAAAGCTCCATCTGTGTTCGTAGAGCTCTGCATATTCTCATGGAAGTGTCAGTGAAGTTTTGTTCATTGATTCCTGAGTCTGACATCTGTCCTTGCTTATTGGAGACTCTTGTCTTGTTGAAATAGTTCTGATCCTTTAAAGTTTTTTTTTTTTTTTTTTTTTTTAATAGCAGAAAGGGTGATAAAATGATCCTTATTTGCAATTTCAAGCTTCCTACTTTTTTTAAAGAAATTAAGATTGTTTTAATATAATACAATCACATCATTTCCCCATTCCCTTTTATCCCTCCGAGCCCGTTTGTCTACCTTTCCTTGGTCATTTGCTTTTTAATAATGTTTTATAATGAATTTGGTAGGTTTTAAAGAAACATTAAAATTTTATTCCATGTGTAAGGTTCTTTTGCCTTCATGTATATTTGTGTATTACCTGTGTGCCTTATGCCTGCAGAGGCCAGAAGGAGGCATTGGAGCCCCTGGAACTGGAGTGATAGAGCGTTGGGAACTACTGTGTGGGTGCTGGAAACTGAACCTGGGTCCTCTGGAAGTGCTCTTTAACTACTAGCTGTTTTTCCAGCCCACAGTTTTGTGTTTTAAATTTTATTAAATAATTTTGATACTGTAAACATTCATTAGCCGTAAGTTGTGGTGGGAATGGAACACATGGCAGCCCATGTGGCTCCCAAGGATCATGGAGCTTAGGGTTCCAGTTACGTCCCTGTTTCTTTTGCCTGTCTTCATGGGTCATAAAAGGCTGTAAGTGTTGGGTTTTGTCATTTGTTTTAGCTGTCGACTGTGCTTTTACAAGCCTCCTTTTTAAATAAAGAAGGCCAGAAAGATATTTATGCTAGTTTTCTCTTGATGACATTTAACTCATGTTAGCCTGCTACTAAAACAGGGCCTGCAAGGTTAAAGGGCAGATAGAAGGTAAGTACTTTAAGGGTGTAATGCATTTAGCTTGTGTAGTCATGTGTCCCCTTGTAGCTCTGAGGCAATCATAGACATATAAAGCAAAACTAGCAGTAAGACTATTGGATTTTCATATATGCAGGCGCTCAGCCTGCAGCGGATCCTGATGTAGAACTATTAATAAATGTACTTACCTGTGCACGCGCTGGTGTAATAGAATGAGGGGTGAAAGACTATGGGCAGTGCTTTCATTACCATATGTAAATATTTGGATGAGGCATACATTTTTAGTTACTTAATTTATCGAATTGCTTGCGGATATCTTTAAGGCAGAATGCCCTAGTTTCTTTGAAAAGATTTTCTTGCTGATAAATCTGTAGGTAATTTGTATAGCCAGGGTGTGGTCTAGGTTTGATATTTGTAGGACTCAGCAGATTTTGGAGCACTTGTAGTTTGTGTGAGTGCTAGATCTTGGGGCCAGTAAAGGAAATTGCTGGTCTCCGTCCTCAAGGCCCAGGACATGAGTGAGTAAGTGAATTACAGTGTTTAAGCCCTCCAGTGAGAGATTGTGAAGAGCACCGTGTAGAATCAGAAGAGTAGTAGGGAATACAATGGGCTGGAACTGGAACTAATTGGTTAATAATGTAAGGAGAAAAGGCAAACGGCGTGCAGTCTGTACTGGTTTTCCTCGTGCTGCCATAGCAAGTGCCACAGGCCAGACTTAAACAGTAGACGTTTAATTTTCACAGCTGTACAGGCAAGAAGCCTGTGATCAAGATGTTGGCAAGTTTGGCCTCTGGTAAGAGTTATGCCTGGTTTGCAGATGGCCTCCTTTTACTATGTCTTATTCTGTGCAATGTGGAGGGAACTGTGGGCTGCTCCTTTGAAAAATACCAGTATCATGGGAGAAGGGCTCTACACAGCTGAAGAGTGATGTTAAAAAGTATGTGATTTTAAACCCATCCCCCCCAGCTAACAAGCAAACAATCAACAAATCACAGTGCAATGTTTCAAGTGATCACGTGAGACCCTTGGCACATGATATTAGACAGGTATGTAGACTCCAAGGTTAGCATACACTGTGTAGAAATAGTGAGTTTTATCCTGCCTAGCAGTCGGGAGGCAGAGAAGATGTGTGATCATGACTCAAGGGGAGTTAATGTCCTGCTTTAGAAGTCACAGCACTATAAAGTTTGGATGGATGGGATTCTTGGACTGGGCTTGGGAAGTGATGATCCCAAGGGCAGCAAGGGCAGCTGAGTAAGCCACTCATAATTGAGGTGAGAGGCGAGGGTCAGAGAAGCAGTTTCTCAGAGATGCGGAGGAGACAGATGAGCCAGTGGCAGAGATAGGATGTTATGGGTGGTGAGGTAGGAGGTGAGACTCTTGTTTGACTGAAAGGATGCTGAGTTCATCCTTTCAGTTTCCTGTCTCCTGAAAGTCATTAATAGCCTCTTCTTTGCCTCTTCCCAAAGATACACGGAATTAAGTTAACTCAGTGATTCAGGTGGACTTCAGAATGCTTTCACTAAGCAACTTTTCAGCTTTCTAATTTTCAGTGAGGAGAGGGAGGATTCTAATCTTACTGTGTTCCCATTCTGTTTGTTGCTGTGGCTGTAGAAACTGGGGTTCTCTCTAGTCATTGTCTTTGAGTTATATTGATGTGATTTTAAACAACAACTCTTGTTTGCCATAAATCATCACCATTTACAAATGCCTGATAGCTTTATTAACTTACTTTTTGCCTCTTTAAAAGTGATGTATCACATCATTACTTGATTTCAGTTGCCATTTTAAAATAAATGTTTTATTACATTTTGAGAATTTCATTCAATACATTTTGATTACATTTATCCCACAATCTTCCCTTAACTCTTCCCAGATCCATCCCCGACCCCCCCCCCCCAACTCCGTATTTGCATCATTAAAAGATGTAAACAGTTATGGACTCCAGTTTGTGCCTTTCATATACTTTTGCATATGGTCTCATCCACTTGTAAGAAAATGGCCTTCCCTTTCTTGGCCATCAGTTGTCCATTAGGTCTCAGAAGTGCACACATGAGCTCCTCCCTAACTATGTTTGGGTTTTGACTGACCTCATGCGGGGCCTGGGCAGCCATCGGAGCTTCAGTGAGCTCTCAAATAGCAGAGGTCATGCTTGGCTGTGATCTTCTTCCCCAGTCTCCTTACCTGAGCCCCATGTAAAGAATCAAGCTTGCACTAACACACGTTGACCATTACTCCCTTACATTTAATGTTTGTGTACTATTGCTTAGGACTTAGTGTTTATTACTTATTTTTCATTCTTCCTCTTGATATTTCTCTTTCATTTTGCTTCTGTTTATCAGTGATTCAGTCCCTGTGGTGATGTGGTTAGGGAGATGCTTTGAGTGTCTGCTCTGGTTTTTGCCTGAGCTAATGAATGCCAAGTCTCTGATGGATTTCATCAAAATAATTAATTCTCCGAAATCAGTCCAACTTAAGATTTGTATCATTTTTTTCTTTAAAGTTTAGTTAAAAAATTTGGGTCATCTAACATTTCCTCTTGTATTGTTACTCTGTTATTTTGAATTGTTGAACAGCCAGCCTCAAAGTTGGTTCACCAGGCATTCCTCCAAGCCGGGATTAACTGTGTCTATTCTGCCAAAGCACAGTACTTTTGAGTGCCTAAAAGTGAAATTTTTATATGAATACTACTTATAAGTATCTGTAATATGTTTTATTCAAACTTTATGTGATGTTTTATAAAAGAATTTTTTTCTAAACTCACATTCCAAACTAAAAAGTTCAAAATATATTTTGTAGCCTGTCAAGAAAAAGTTACGCTTAGATGAAATTAGGTTATTATATAAATAGTTCTTTCTTGCTTATTTTTCTATTAATTAAATTTCCATGGTTAAATTAATGATTGATACTATTGATATATAATATACAGAAGGCATTTTTAAAACTTTATGCTGTTTGATTTCATTGCTGGACAATAAATGAACATTTATATTTAAGCTTATGCTTTCGAGTCACTTTTCTTTTTAAAGTGGTAAGAGTTCATTTCCAACATTAAGAGGACTCAAGGCAGTGTGAGTACTTAGAGTTGCCTTCCATAAGCTGTCAATTGAACGTGGGGCCTTGGCCTGCTAGACAGACCTTCAGAAACACAGTGCCACGGGCCTTCACCCACAGCTCAAGGATTAGGAATTAAATTATCCAACATAGCACCCCATTTATCTTTTTCTGGGACCTGGGACAAAAGTGTTTAAAGCTAAAGTTTCAACATAATTGCTTTCTTTGGGAAATATTTTTGTTCCAATATATTCATTTGTATACAGTCAATATATAGTCATCATTTCTTCTGTAAAAAAATTGATCCATACTACAGCTTCCCTTAAATGCCTTTAGGAAGGAGGTGTGAGTAGTATATTTACCCTTTGGGGTGATTTTCCCTTATATTATCTTGAGGATATCCTGCTTTTTAATCTTAATGTCTTAATTTCCTTGTTTATTATTCTGGTCTGGAAAATAAAAGAACTGCATTCTGTTTTCATTATTTCTTAGGGCAAGCTGTTGTTTCTGTGTTCCTGTTTGAGTGTACTCCTCTCTCCTGTAGGTTAGACCAAAAACAACAAAAAGTATCGCTGTGTACTTTGGGCAGGATCTTGAAAGCCTTTAGGAAGAAAAGCAGACATCACCTCTGGCCTCACTGTGTGATGTTTACTGCTGACTGTGATGCATTCTGTTTTCCTTTTATAGTGAATGTATTGAAATAATTGCATGTATTTTTCTGCTAAGTCAGCACAGAATGTTTCTAATATCATGCTTCAAAAGAAATACACAATAAAGTAAGTCATCAGTGACAAGCTCCTCAGACCCCCCCTGTCTGGTACAGATTTAGGATCTGGAAGAATTGATTTTTCTTTTAAAAACCTATTGTCAATTGAGTTTCAGACCCTTTCTTTTATTTATTTAATGTATTTTCAAAGCCTTTAGACAGAGTTATTTTCTCCTTTGTAGTGCCTTTGTGCCGCTGAATCTTCCCAGCAACAACAATTCTACAGAGTGGGAAAAGGTGAAGCTCCTGTTTGAAGATCTCGGAACTAGTCGTAAGTGTAAAAACATTCTGACAGGAACTTCCTCCTTTGCCTTCTTCGGCAATTTACAAAGATTAGCCAGCTTTTACTCATCTAAGAACTTAACACTGCCACTCTGTTCTTCGTGAGGAGGTTTACATTGGTAAAGCTGCCTTGCAGCCATTACGTAGGCAGCTTTGCACTTCTGCGAAAGGTACCTATTATAACGAGGCTTTAATGTACGAAGTATTTTCATGTGATCGTTAATCCCTTATGATGATGCAGAATCATACATGTTAAGGAAATGTGCTGGGCATAGATTTTTATTTTAAATTTTTAATAGGACAGTATTCTATCATGCTACTAAAGATGAAGTCATATTGTATTGAGAAAGTAAGTTATATGTTTTACAGGAATTAAATAATGCTTATGGTATTATAATGTGTCAGCATTGCTTTTCTTGAAATTCTAACAAAATAAAACCTAGTTCATACTGATTAAGTTAATAAAGATTTCTTGTAAAAAAATCTTAATTACACACACACACACACACACACACACACACAGAGGTTGTAGGTAGGTGCCCATGAGAAAACAATAGGTACTTGTGGAGGGCAGGGCTGTTGGATCTCCTGGAGCAGTTGATATAGTTGTCTGTCAGCCCTTTAGTGTGCTTGCTGGAAATTGAACTTCAGTCCTCTGCAAGAGCTATTAGCTGCTGTTCTATGGGTTCTGGGAATTGAACCTGGGTCTTTTGGAAGAACAAGATGTGCTCTTAATTGATGAGCCCTTCTTCCAGTCCCAACCCAGTGTTCCTGATTTCCACTCTCATTCCCCTCATCTACTCCCTAGATGTGTAAGATATCTATTGTATTTAACTGCTCCAAAATATGACTTAATGTGTCCTAAAACAGACTCATATTATATAATTTGTCTTACATAAATGTGACTACATATTTGAATACAGTCAAGGTGTAGAAGATGTCCATCACTATAAGAATCCATTAATTGCACTAATGAGTTAGTTTGACCTTCCATGTTACAATTTATCAGAATATATATTAGTTCACCTATTTAAAAGTATATTGATATATTGTGATTTTCATACATATCTGGTTTCTTTCACTGAACAATGCTTTTTTATAGCAAAGTAATCAATTCTACAAATATGCTCCAAAAGCTCTGTCAATACAATTTGTTTATGTGTGTGCGTAGATCATAGATTTTTATTGAGGAAATTTCATCAGCATCTTCAAACAGCTTAGTTATCTTTTAGTCAATTAAGAGTGATTCTGTTTTTAAAATAATATTAATATTTGTGTGTATGTGTGTGTTTGTGTGTGCGGAGGTCAGAGAGCACGTTTACAGACTTCTCTTCTACTTTTATGTGGGCTCTGGGGTTTGTGGGCCAAGTACTGTAGTTAGCACGCTGAACCACCTTGCTAGCTCAAATATATAGGAATAATTCTTAATGATTAATTTTGAATTCTTTGGAGCAAACCATTTTGATTATTAGTAATATTAATTTTTTGATTGCCTAAATATGTTAGTATGATACTCCATTTTAGTAATTCTATGATACATCTTCATGTTTGTGTGTATGGTTAATGCATGTGTGCATGGGACTGTGGCACTTGCTTGTGTGTGTATATGTAGATCAAAGGTTGACACCAAATGGTTTCTTTGGTTGCCGTCTTCATTGTTTGAGATAGAGTCTGGCAGTTAATCCTGGAGCACACTCTTTGAGTTCTGCTGCCTGGCCAGCAAGCCTCTGTGATCCAACAGTCTCCACCCGGTCAGCTAAGCTAGGGAGGTATGTCGGCACATCCCTGTTCACATAAGCGTAGGAGATGGAAACTCAGGTCCTCGTGTTTATGTACCAGATACTTTAGCCCCTAAGCCACAGCCTTAGCCTGTTCACGTTTGTCTCTCAGATCAGTGTGTGTCTTAGAGGTCATCCCATCTTAAGCTAGCTGTGAGCTGGATTGCAGAAATGCCTTGGTGTTATAAACGCTTCTGTTGTTTCTTCTATGACAGTTAAAGAAAAATAACGCTGACACATCTCCGATTTGATAAAATAGAGTTTTTAAGAAATTTCTTTTTATCTGTGTGTGTGTGTGTGTGTGTGTGTGTGTGTGTGTGTGTATGTGTGTGTTTTTGTAGTGATGCCACATGTGTGCTAGTGCCATGCATGTGTAGGTACCTGCGGTACCCAGGGGAGGACATCAGATCCCTTGGAGGTGGAGTTTCAGGCACCCGTGGGCTACTCGATGTGAGTGGTGGGAACCTAAGTCCTCAGGCACAACAAGGATGCTCTTAGCCACGGTGCTGTCTCTTCTAATCCTGAAAGGATTAGCCTTGTCTGCCCCATAAATTGTTAATATGTTCTGTGTGTTAAATAAAAATAATATACATCATTTAAGTATATTAACCTTTATGAACATATTACTGTTTAAACATCACCAGCATAAAAGATTTGTAACCTCCTCACAGATGGCTGGGGGCAGGTGGAGATTTCCCAAGCTTGTTAACTGCTGGTCTAGATGAATCCCTGAACTTTCTGGATCACTGGAACACCGTATCTCAAAGAAGAAAAATAGAAAGGAAGAAAGAAGAAAAAAGTGAAGAGCAGCAGGAAAACACACACTGTTGACCTTTCATTCCTGCCTTCACACACACACACACACACACACACACGTGTACATATAGGCCACTAATTAAACAGATTTTTTTTTCTAATTTTAAAAGGGGAAGGAAGATCAATTTATAAAGAGCTCCTTAAAAATTCCCCTCTTGAATAGAATCAGCACTTGAGGGACACAGTGATACGTATTTGTTTCCTTCCTTCCCTTGCCTAAAGGAGCCTGACGTCTGTATTCTCTGTGCTCTAATAAATAGAATCGCAGACGCGTACATTGACAGTGTCTTTCCTTTTCACAGAAGGTCTGGCTGCACTGTCGTTCTCCATCAGTTCTCTGACCTTGATTGGGATGCTGGCGGCCATAACATACACGGTAAGTTCAACGGGAGTGTCTGGGCTGGAGTCAGCATCACCCGGGCAGCAACCTTGACCTCAGGCGTCTGCTCACTGTCCTTCCCTCCTCAACTCTTCTAGTTTCCCTTACCTGAGACTTGGCCATCTTACCTGTTTGCAGAATTAAGACTGAGAAATGAGTTTCATAACTTGTGAATCGTAGCTAATTATATCCTGTACATAGCACACTACTGTGTCCATGCCAGAGCCCTGGACGCTTTGCCAGGATGTTACTAGTTGGTAGATTTGTTCTGCCTGGGCATGTGCTTGTGCAGTCAGACACTGGAGCTCCTCCACAGTGTGTAGACTGATATATACTGTACACTGAATGGTATATAGACGGTGCTGCTGCTATATTTTCTGACTTTGTTCATTTTCCCGGGAGTGGCAAGAATTAGTGACTGCTACATATACAGAGTGCCTTGTGGTTTGGTGAGATTAAAATCATGATCAGTGCTCTTTCCGAGCCCCCCACCCCCACGCCTACCCCTGAGCCATATAAAAAACATTTAAATTATCTGGAAGCTTTTCAGATTCTTGATTCTTATAAAGATGAAAAATTTTGGAAACATTTTTGCCTGGCTTTTTTAGGCATAAAAGAAATGGGCTGTGATAATAACAGAATCGAGTTATGGTCCATGTGCATTCATGTGTTATTACATACATAATGAAAAGACTTTGGACTGGCAAGATTTCTTACTGGGTAAAGATGCCTACCACCAAGACTCCACTTGTGAGTTTGACCTCTAGAACCCATTCGACGGAGAGAACCAACTCGTACTAGTTACTCATATACATGATCAAACACACAGACACACACACACACACACACACACACACACACACACACACACTTTCATGTCTTCAAGTGTTTATTTAGGTCTTGGTGTCACTATTCATTTTTAGTTGTCTGCATTTTAATGTATGAGTACATAAGAGTTTGCCATGTGCTGTAAGGGGGGGTGTTCTGTCTGTCTCACAGAATATGTTTACAACATATTAATTATTGTCCTTTAAGAAAAAATCACAAATTGTAAACAAGACAGTTAGGAGCCTGTGTCCTCTAGGTGAATAAAAGGGTTTCACAGGTACTTCTGAAGTTCATCAGGCATTGTTTATTGAAGTGCTTTGGGAATTACAGGAGCTGAAGTAAGACATGGATGACAGATTAGTCAGGAGAAACAAACAGACAAGAGAGAAAAGCAACCTGCAATACCACGTGCGAGAACTGTGAAAGGCAGAGGACTCTCCCTGATTGGAGTCGGCTACACATCTATAGCTTCTTAAGAAGATGCCAGACTTCTGAGTCAGACAGGAGCCTTGGTTAATCACATCAGCAGTACTCCATAATCTTGATGTTGTCCTGTTCAGGTTCCTTGTTTAGTTTGCATGTGCAGTTGTGAGTGGAATCTAAGAAACATACACATGGTGAGGTGAGCCACCAAAAAGGAATTCTGACTCAAGGAAGCTGAATCATTTACATGGACAATAAATATGGCTGCCCTTTGTCTCTAAGAAAGATGCTGCCTGTGTCTGCCTAGGCTATTTGCTATACCTATGACCTTAAAAAGGTACTATTGGGAGTGAAGTAGGTGAGGGGTCAAGTAATAACCTGGCTTCCAGCTTGTGAGTGAGGAGAAAAATGAGTGAAGTCACCAAGACCATTTGAAAGACACTTCCCAAGTGAGCAGAATATTGTGATTAATTACTTTTATTTTATGTGTGGGTGCTTTACTTGCATGTATATTCACTTGTGTGCTGGTGTCTGCAGAGGCCAGAAGAGGGAGCCAGATCCCCTGGAACTGGAGTGTAGATGACTGAGCTGCTCTGTGGGTGCTGGGAATCAGACAAGGGTCCTCTGCAAGAGCGGCCAGCGTTCTCTGCTGAGCCATATCGCCAGCCCATGGAGAAGTACTTTTAACTAATGTCTTATGGTGTTCAACCTTGAACATTTTCATTTAATCGTTTAAACCAAATGACCATGTTGAATTGAGATATTCTTAAAGCAATTTTTCTCAAATACAGAGGAGCAGCCTTAAAGATACTGATAAAATCACCAGAGGAACCTATACTAAGATTGGGAGCCAAAGGTCACAGAGTTGCTGCTGAATAGAAAGAAAAGGACTGGCTAAGTCCCGAGAACAAGGAAGAAGGTTAGGTCGTGTGGGTTTAAACTGCCTAGGAGTTACGGCTCTTCTTTAAGCTGAGTGTACAGTGAAGTGGAGAGGGTTAGTGTGGAGCTCGAATTCAAGAGTCTCCTAACCACTTAGTCATCTCAGTGTCTTCATGAAACTTCCCCAGGAATTCGGTGTGATAGTTTAACTAAGCAATGAAGTCAGTCTTAGAATCTGCTGACCAATTGTGAACTAGTCGTTGTTAACTTGGTTAAATGTTTAGTATTAAATAAACCAAACTGCAATTTCTGCTGCTTTCTTCTCTCCGTGAAAGTTAAAACATGCACAAGGCAATTATACTCCGAGGAGTGAGGGAATGAATTATTCAGAGATGTGTAAGTCAGACATGTATTCATAATTGATGGGTAGTTGGAATTGGGAGGAGGTGCAAAGAGAATAAATGTCACTTAAATAGCCCTGAAAATATGCTCGAAGCACAATGTGATAATATTTCTCATCCAACCCAGCGTTTGGCTTATTTTACTGCTGATATTGGCAGTGGGAAGGGGAGCATGTGCAGCTGAGTGAGGTGCCCTGGTACCTGTGTGCCCGCAGATGCCTCACTGTAAGGGCTGGTTGTTTCATCATGTGCTGCCCTGGTACCTGTGTGCCCGCAGATGCCTCACTGTAAGGGCTGGTTGTTTCATCATGTGCTGCCCTGGTACCTGTGTGCCCGCAGATGCCTCACTGTAAGGGCTGGTTATTTCTCTCATGTGCTTTCCTGATAGAAATGGGCCAGTGATTTCTTAACTTCTGTAAAGTCGAACCAGAAACCTACACAATTCCTTTGAAAATTAATCAAAAAGCAATCATTTGTAGATGGCCACCTTTAGTGTCGATAGGTAATTAATATTACTAATTATTATATTTGTTTACACTTGAACTCTAAAGTTTTTCCAGCTTCATTATGGAAAGGCTGGAGAATTGGTCTTCTGTGAAGTACAGTATGAAAGGAGGCACGGAAGATTTTCATAAAGGGAGAAGGGATTGAATTTTAGCTGAAGTGCCCAAAGTGGGACATTAAGATGTAGAGACTTTGACACTGCATGTAAAGCGTCACCTAAATGGAAATTATGTCTTGTCCTAGAATTTATAGCTAACTTTTATATTAAAATTACAGCCATTTCTGTACCAATCAAGTGTGTTTCTTATATATGGTATATATTATTTAATTTAGAAACTAGTTTGATCATTTAAATTTCACTTCCCTTTTGGTACTGTACTCTGTCTTAAGCCATGTGATCGCACACTCAGTTTTAGGAGAATGATGAACTATTTGGATCTGCCTATTATTTGAAGCCCAAGTTGAAAGGGATTTGCTGCCTTTCACATTTTACAACCGAAACCTCTAGGGATACATACCTATGTAGATAGTGTGAATTTTATTGGTGCCCTCAAGTGGGGAACTGTTGAATAAATATCTTTCCATATAAAATATGGCCAGTGGTGTGCTGAGTGACACTCATTGTCAAAATGTCTTCTAAAGTTTTTGTAAATTATAACCATCTACTATCCTGCTCTGTGTACATTTGCTATAGATTAGTTATTAGTGCTCCTGTGTAGTAATAAATGTAGTGCCATATTTTCTTTTATGCTATTAGGAGCTAATAATGTACCATGTCTGGGATCTGCTCTGAAGCTGCTGACAACAGGATTGTGTGAATTTTCATTGTTTTGTTGCTTTTTGTCTTCCCACTTGTGAGGAGAAAAATGTATACCTCCATATACTTAGGTAGAAATAGTGGAACAAATTCTAAATGAGGCTCTTCCTTGGATGAACATAGAAGCCTCTACTGTTGCTCTGCAAACAGCTGCCCAGTTTTGTTTATTGTGCTGGTGAATGTTTGCTTTGCTCGGTGCTTCTCTGTTCTCCTTCTCTGGTCCATACGATTGTTCATCTCTCTCAACGTGCCGAGCGACTGTCTTAGATGTGCAAGTAGCAGGTACGACAGTGTCCCATGCCAGCACTGTGTGCCTTTCAGTGGACAGGGACTGCTCCGAAGCTAGGATGGAGTTTGTGACTATGCAGTGAGGCCGCTGAGTCCTGACCTGTCACCAATGTCAGGACACAGACTTTCCTGATGTCAAATGTGAGAAAATGTTTGTGTCCTTGCAAGGAAGGCTGGAGTACTTGTGCAGTGAATAGAGTCATTGGTTGTAACAACATATGTAACACTAACGCATGTCAGTGAATTAGAGGTTTTACAAGCACATGGGGAATGTTTATTCATTCCCCATGTGACTGTTGTTGAAACCTTAGCAAAAAATGAAGATTTTTGCGTTGGAAACATCATTCTAAGTACGGGAGTAGCATATAGAAAAATTTCCATTCTAAACTCATCAGTGAAATAAGATGGGAAAATGCTTGAACTTTATACATTATGTTTTGAAACATTTTAGTTGGTGAATTATTCTTGGAAGCAAAACAAAACAGCAACAGAAATTGGAGGCAATTAGGGCTAACCTAGAAGTGTTTAAAATTCTTGCTTTCATTAGAGTTGCCAGTTTCCTGGAAATCCACTGGAGGGCAGTAGTAAGCAATAAACGTGGTTTTGTACCTTTTTCCCTCCCTGAAGTATCCAGTTAAATTAGAAACCTTAATATTTTAAAATGTTTATTTCAAGCTTATTAAAACCTAAACATTATAGTTAATTTTCTTCATTACCATTGAAACATAAACGTGCAATTTAGAGGCAGGCCGAAGTTGGCTAAGCAGGCCAGTGGTTATTGTCCTGTATTCACGGCCTTCAGTGAGATTTCCAAGAGGTGGAGCATCCTGGTATCCTCCAAATAAAACTTTGTTACCACAGAATATTTTTATTTTCTAAGGGACTTTACTTGAAGCTACTGAGTAGTTAGTTCGCTTCAGCTCTTCTAATGTATGGAAGGAAACAACCGCAGGGGTAAATCGCTTTCTTGTCCTAAAGGGTTTTAATCAAGCCCTGTCTTCATAGGCACATTATCAGCTTAGGAAATGTTCATAGACTAAGGATGGGAAAGAAGAATCGGGACCTAATCTGAACACATCAAACAGTCTCTGCTCTTGAGACTCCACAGAGCCTAGAAGGCTGGCTGACCAGTACTGTTAACCGCACACTGTTATTTATTGTAAGCAAGGCGCATTTGCAAATCCAGGGAAGTTTCTCAGACATGGTGTAATTAAGCGGAGACTTGAAGTGCACTGAAGTTTTCTAATGAGGCAGGCAGTTGGCGGCATTCTGGGAGGGCACTGCATATATTAAGGAATGATCCACCACAGCTTGAAGTGGGTCACTGGAGGGTTTTAAGAGTGGTGAGCAATTGCAGGAGAGATGAGGTTAACAAGATGATGGGGATGCAAGATGACTGTGAGAACAGTCAGTCAGCCCAGCCCATAAACAGTTAGTAAAGTGCTTTTTAACTCACTCTTAAGTGAGGTTCTCAGAAGATACATGCATATACACGTGCATATTATATATATACATATATGTATTGCATACACATATATACATGTGTATATATATTACATATATGTGCATGTGTATATATATTACATATGCATATATATGCATGTGTATATGTATATATATGTATATGTATGTGTGTGTGTGTATATATATATATATATGTATATATATATAATGTATGTCCATGTGCATAATTAAGAATGGGTGGATAAGTAAAACCACTGTGCCACAGCAGCTGTGGGTACTGAGTACTGTACCCTCCCTGCCTCCTGTCTTAACCCTAGAGACACTTTCCCTGAATCCTGCCCTGTGAGAGGAATTTGAATGATATCCTCATGACTCCTGGAGAATCTGAAAGCTGATAAATTAGAAGATAATAGTCTGATGTGGGTATTGGAGTGAGATTTTCAATGCTTTGAAGCAGCATTGAAGATGGATTTGGACTAAGTCAGACCAGCAGAGCAGTCAGGAAAATGCACACACCCTAGGCTTGGACAGCAGACTGCATCCGAAGATACTAACTAAGCAGGAGGTTCCCAGTGAAGCAGCACTAGAGTTAACATGTTAAAGAATTCACAGCTTTTCTGCACAGAATGGGGACCCAATCTCATGCCCTGTCCTAACGCCAGGGGATACTGAGTAAGGTGCTGTGGTTGTGTAATTAGAAGAAACACCAATGACAAGCTTGCATCTAGTCATAATCTGCAGTTGCAACCATAGGTAGTAAGTTTTCAGCATTTCTTAAGCACTTAAGGTTAATGTGTCTTTGAATAGTGGCGACATAGCAAATGTCATTGGAGTCTTTCTAAGATTTATTTATTTTTTTATATGAGTATATACTATTTTCACTGTCGCTGTCTTTAGACACACCAGAAGAGAGTATCAGATCTCATTACAGATGGTTGTGAGCCACCGTGTGGTTGCTGGGAACTGAACTCAGGACCTCTGTAAGAGCAGTCAGTGCTCATCACTGCTGAGCCATCTCTCCAGCCCCTGCCGTTGAGTCTCATATTGATAGGTATAGTGAAACATATTTGGGAATGGAATTTGGAACTGAATGGTACGTTTTCATTCTTCTTACTCTAGAAAAACACACCTTGACAATAATAGGCTGTACACTGTATTCAGTGTCAGGGTTCTAACCACCCCCTTGAAAAAAACACCCCCAGATGGCAGAGATACCAAGACAGAGGGATTACCAACACCGGGTATCTGAGTCCATGGAACCAAGGCTCTAACTGTGGGGAGTGGACTCAGCTGCCTTTGCCCAGCTCTGTGTCACAGATCCAACTGTAAAGCCTCTGGCAGACATGGTCATTCCAACAACCATCATCGTGAGAGAAGCGGGCACAGTTCTCACCTTCCCCTAGCCCATGTCCATGCCAGCTTCCAGTTCTTGACTCATGTGTCAAGATTGGTCCCCTTCACCCATCTCCAGGATCCATTTTGGTCCATTAGGCTCATCCAGGTGGGCACAGGGTCCACATGTTTCTCAGTACATGTCGTTGTTCTTGAGGCTGGCTAGCTGCCGTGTCAGGGCTTTCAATTCCTTCCCCAGCTGTTGCACACGATGGGTTATTTCAGATCAGATCTGGGACACAGATGGGAGTGACACCAACTCTCTTTCTACTGTGGCGTCTGCTTGGGAACACCTGGTGCTCAGATGTCCTGCACAAGGCCCAGTCTGGGAACGTTTCACGCACTTGGTCTGTTCATTTTCATGTTGGAAATTAATTGTTGAAGTGTATTTGAAGATTAGTAAAATGTTTGATTATTTTTATGAAGAATATTAAAGGAATTATACATACATAATTAGTCTCTGAATTAATCATCAAATATCGGGGGTATATTCTAGAGGTTTATGTAATGAGAGAATACTACAAAAAATAATTTTGCTAGTTTTTGTATTAACTCATACTTGCTTAGTCTGAAGTTGTAACTTACCACTTTGATGGAGTCTAAATAATTTGTTTTAAAAACATAACCTGCGTGCATGTGACTGGAGTAAAGGATTCTGGGGTGACCAGGAGCGAGCTGAGGGCTGCCTCCTGACACTCACTTTCCAGTCCTTACTCTGAGGGGTCACCAGCTTGAACCTGAACATGTGTTGGAGGTTTGGAGTAGCTGCATTAAAACATGTCGTCCTTTTCAGGCGTATGGCATGTCAGCATTGCCTTTAAACCTGATAAAAGGCACCAGAAGCACTGCCTACGAACGCCTGGAGAACACCGAGGACATAGAGGAGGTGGAGCAGCACATGCAGGCCATTCGGTCAAAGGTAGGCTTCTGCCTCGTCGCCGGAAGCACCATGTCATCCTGTCTCTTTGGTCCTTCTTGATGTTCCTTTGCCACTGGCAGACCTAGAGCCTGTTACAATGTTTAAGTTTGGGGCAACAAATACTTTCAGAATTACGTTGATTTTTTTTTTTCCTTTTCTGAGCATTCATAGGATACTGGCAATTTGAGAATTTCTGTGGGTATTTTAACAGCTAAAAGTAATCCGCTGCTTGCTTATGACCAAGTCTTCTGTTCGCAGTCCCTGAAGTTATGTGTAATGTGTTTCATTGCCTCTGTTAGAGTCAAACTCTGGGTGTTTGTTGAGCATATTAAGGTTACATTTGATCACGTTAGGTAAGTGTATTTCTAAAAACATAACAGTTTTTCTTCTTATGCCTTCTTCAAATGAGACAGACACACATTGATTTTTTTGTTGTTGTTTTTTGTTTGTTTGTTTTGTTTTGTTTTTAACAACTAGAAAGGCTTTTAACATAAGGTAAGCACACACTGTTGGCCAAGCAACGCGTATGTTTTCTTTTCATCTGTATGTCTGTGCAGGGGAGGAGGGGTGGCCACATGCCATAGCACAGATGTAGAAGGAAAAGACAACTTATGGGAGTCAGATATCCTGTTTTACCACGCGAGCTTTGGGGACTGACGTCAAGTCCTGAGCCTTGATAGCGGGTGCCCTTACTCACTGAACCAACCACCTGACAGGACCTAGAGCAGTTCTTGATTCAGAATGGGAGACTGCCTGTTGTCTGGGTGGGTCAACATACAGAAAAGGGCTTTCTCCCACAGCCTTCTTCAGCAAGTCCAAGGACCTCAGGCCATGGGGTGGTTCAAGGGTAGTCTCATTTTCCTCAGTTAATCCTGAAGTAGTCCTCGAAGACATACCCAGAAGTGTGTCTCATAAAGGTTATGCGTGCTTTCCTGATGCAGTAAATCCATGATGAAATTAATCATCGAAAGTCTAGCCTTTATAAACAGAGGCCCTAAGAGATCACTGGAATCCATCACATTCCACCCTCATGTCATACTATAAACTGTAGCCAGTCCATCTTTAAAAGCCTCTGGCATTTTGACAGTCCCAGTACTGCTAAGCTGCAGAAGTCTTGGAAAATGCGGTATACTCTTCGCTCTGAGACCCTGTGAAGTAATAGCAGTTTTACCATATAGTGACGTAGAGTGAACATACCCACTGTAAAAAGGAAGAACAGGGAGATACAGGGAAAGAGGACAAGCACCAAACCTGAAGTTACATGTTTGGCATCTAGGGCTCCTGGTGGCATCATCTGTGACAAGAGCTTGAGATGGCTCGCTCTTCGGCTCTGTCACTGGTGGCACATGTGAGCCCCTTTGGTTCTGCTTTATTCACTATCTCCAGCTTTCCCCAGCAGATGTCTCACATTTCTGGCATCTCCAGTATCCTGAGATTTCCATTCCGATCTAGGTTTACCCTCACAGCTTCACGAATAGCCTGCTCAGGAGCTCTCCGCAGAAATATCAACTCTGCTACATGTTATCTGGGCTCCATGACTTTCTGAAGCTTGCTGGAAGCCTCATAACCTATTCACTGATGCATCTTAAATGTTTTCAGAACCACCATTGTGAGTACAACACCTCCTCCTGATGCCAGCTCATGGTATAGCCCAGTACTCTGAACCAGGAATGCAGTTCCTTTGGTGGCCACTGCTAAGCCCCCAGGGAACCGTCCTTTCAAGTATTATTTTTCCAGGTGGATTTGAAATATTACTTCTTGAAAATCTCAGCAGGTAGGCTTTTGCCCTCCAGCCTCTTTTCTCCCACTCTGTGAGAGCCCATGATTTTTCTGCAGTGGTGCTTACGTCAGAAACACCCAAGGATGTTTGCTCGCAGCTTGGAGCTCCTTGTGTGCCTCAGCTTCCCAAACTCTTCATCTTTCACGTGTTTCTGTTCCATATACTCAGCGTGAATATACGGTTGAGCAGTAGCCCTGCTGTAGCTTGAAGGATATGCTGCCTACTAGAAAATGAGTGGGTCCTGGCTAGGTTCTTATTAGAGTCACCGTTCTCTCTGAAACCTCTGGAAGCCTGCTGCCACTGTCCAACATTGTGGCCTTCTGAACTCCATCTGGAATGGCCCATCAAGATAAGCTATGAAAGGGGGTGGCTGGTTTCAGGGTGCCTGGTGCCTCTATGAAGACACATTTATAAATGAGGCTCCCCTGAAAAGTTATCTTCATCTTAGTGTTTCAAATTGAGGATACAGTGGCCTGTGCTGGCGATGGTGTGCTTTCTACTGTAATAGGAACAGTATGGGCGTACTCCTGTCCTTAGTGTTTCTGCATTTTTAAAACAGAGTCCCAAGGAAATATTTGTTGTTCTGTGAAAAGCAGATGTGTTCTTCATCCTTTTTGGGCTTGTTGTCATGGGATGCTTTTCTGAGTCATTATGCTCACCTAGCTTTATCACATATTAGGAGCACTGCGGAAGCACACATCAGGCAGGTCCATTTCAGCACAGACCTCGCCAGACTGTGTCTGTTCAATGTCCGTGTCCATTGTTTGACCTGTGCGTTCGCCTGTGAGTGTCCAGCCTTACAAAGGCTGCTTGATCTGCCAGATCTGCAAGCATTTTGTTAAGACTTTAATGGTTTGAAAGGAGGAAAGAAAAAACTTGATTTTTGTTCTGTTGTTTGTAGAGCAAAGATGGTCGACCTTTGTCAGCGAGGGATAGACGTGCCTTAAAGCAATGTGAAGAAAGATTACGAACACTCAGGAAAAGAGAGCGACACTTAGAATTCATTGAGAACAGCTGGTGGACGAAATTTTGTGGTGCCCTGCGCCCCCTGAAGGTAAACGGAGATTTATAAAATGATTCTATCAATTTTTTTGCAAGTCCTTCTGTAGCACCTCTCAGAGGTGGGTCTCCCTGAGCCGCATTGCACCACGGCACTCAAGGGCATGGGCTTTGCAGCCGGAATAACTGAGGTTGGGTCACAGCTCTGTGACTGGAGGTTTGATCAAGGCGCGTAACCCTCAGAGACCCCACTTACTCCTTCCTGGGCACTGAGTCATTGGGAAATGCAAAGGAAGGCAAGTAACCCAAGAAGCTCAGAGCATAGTCTGCGGGTCTGTGCTTGTGTGGTACACGAGAGACTGGGGACACATAGCAGGACTCCGGAACCCTGCCCCCAAGTGGCAGCTTAGCTTGTTATATGAGCATCTAGAAGTTCATAATGCTCTGTTTATGAACTGGAAACCATTACTTTCTCCACTTTAGAATCTATTGTCTACCAACCTTCTAGTCTTGAGGCTTTGGAACTTGAATTCTGGTATCAGGGTTTCAGTACCTAGGGCAGTGATGGCAACTCAGATTAAGAAGTAACTGAGAGTGTTAGCTGCAGATCCAGGCATACCTGTTCTGCATCTGAAGCTTTTGGACGTCAGACGTCAGTATGCCGTATTATTCAAGTTGTAGTTTATGCTGCACATTCCATAGGTAGACTGGAAGTGAAGTTAGGTAGGTAACAGGTTGGCTAAACCTGAAGATAAAAGTTTCAGATTGCTATCAAGTGACATATGCCTCCCGTCTCTGTATTTGGTACACTGGAGCTGTAGGCTTTTGAGTGCAAGGCCAGCCTGAGTCACATGGTGACACTGTCTCAAAAACAGAAAATAGAATAACATTTCAGAGAATGCCATAAAAGATGGCTCAGACAGGTTGAATCTTGTTACTGTATCTACCACCTTGGCATCTTTTGACATTTTAAAAATAAGAATATATTGTCTATTAAATTAGTTCACTTCTCTAGATGGTCAACTTTATAAGCATTTTTCAGAGTGAACTATATAAAGGACTCCGCCCTAGTCTGTTTCCCCAAGGTGATTGAGTATATCATCCCCAAAGTCTTAACTTTAATGCTAAATTCTTGTCATCTCTAATGAACACTTACCAAATGATTGAAGCTCTGTCATTAGCTGCTTTTGTTTAAGTGTGTTGTTTCACTGAGCATATGCTTAGAAGAATTCGTAAAGCAATCTGATTAAGTGCACAGATTGATTTTGCCAAGTATAACTATGTGGATACAAAGAATACCCACACATGTCTCTGGATGCACTTTGTCCCCTGCTCCCTGTAGCCCAGCCCACACTTTAGTTTAAGCTTTCAAGACTTTCATGAAGTACAGAAATGCCAACTTTGCCACAGCAAAGCTTGTCTGTTTTGTGTGAGCATATGCCCAGGGTTGCAGAAGCAGTCCTAGAGACCAGAGGAGGCTCTTGGGTCTCGTAGAGTGGGGAGAAACCAAGTATGGGTGCTGGGACCTGTTCTCTGAAAGTACAGAAACACTCTTAACCACTGAGCCACCTCTCCAGTCCCCGGCACTGGTTTTATATCCCTCCACATTTCTTCATTTTATGTGGTTTAATCTGCCTTACTGCTAAGTACTAGTCTGATGTTTGCAAATCACAATTTGCATATCTTGGTTATTTCTGTTTTGAGACAGTCTTTGTGCGAGTAGGAGACTTTCTGTTTGAGCTTGGGCAGCTCCCTTGCTATCTGGATACCTGTTCAGTGTTTCCCAGCTCTGCCCCTGCCCCTGCCCCCTGAGCTCTGTCTCAGTGCTGAAGCTTCATTATAGAAACAGTGTAGTCAGTCATGAAGTCACGCAGAAGTCCTTGCAATTCTATCTGACTTTTTTAGAGTTGCCTTGATTATGACAGATCATTTTCATCTAGAGTTTAGAATCAGCTCAGAATTTTGTTAAATACCTGTTGAAATGTCTACCAGGCTTATTCTGGATTTACAAGATCTATAAGTAATTTCTGGAGAACTGATGTTTTAATATTATTGAATTTTCTAGTTTGGGACCTATTTATTTAATCTTATATTTCTGTCAGTGTTTGTTATAGTCACTATACTAGCTTATAAACATCTTAAAAAATTGCTTCTGCATCCTTTTATGTTCCGATGAAAACTATATTACAGATTTCAATTCTCAGTGCTTGTTACTCATCTGTAAAATTTAAGAATTTACCTTCTTGCAATCTAGCTGGCCTATCAATTCTTACAGCTTTATTGTAGATTGCTTAGAAAATTCTTTTATTGGTTTTGTTAGTGACTAGAAGACAGCTTTACTTATTTCCTTCTGCTGTGAGGACTGTGGTTTGGACAAGTGTCCCCCACAGATACTTATTAGAGGCTTAGTGTCCTACTCTAGCGCTGCTGGGAGATTAGGAGACCTTTCTAAATTAGAAGCTGTCTTGCCATAGGAGTGTGCTGTGGAGGAGTTAGGACCTGGCACTGTGGACTTCCTCCCTGCTGCGAGGTGAGCAACTTACTTCACTGCAGGCCTGGGACGCCAACTGACCCTGAACCAAGACTGATCAAAACTAAGCCAGAATAAACCATTCTTCCTTAAAGGTTTATCGCTCCAAGTATTGTGTTGTGGTCAACAATAGGGTGGAATGGTGGCGATGAAGGATTTCCAGCCGTTAGCTTTTCCTCTGTTCCAGGTTTCCTGCCCGAGCCCTCTCATACAGTTGACTTGACTTTTATTCCTGTTTGTGATATAAATGTGTCGTTCCCCAATAGTGATCAGAATTCTCACAATACTCTGCATGTTACCTCCAATAACACAGGCTTGCCTAAAGGAAGTCCCTTGGGGATAGACAGGTTTTTTTAAAAAACAATTTAATATAAATGCAAGGAAATTTCCTTTAAGTGAGATATAAAAGTCATTGATTATCCCTTTGGTGTTTTGTCTATAGTTAATGTAATTCAGAAAAGGTAGAAAACTACCTTTAGCTTAGTGTTTCTTAAACACTTAAATACTATTTGAGGTTTGTTATTTCTGGACAGAGGTATAGTGTTGCTAGTGACGTCACATCGTGATCCCAGCTTCCTGTGCTTTAAAGTTCGCCGTCTTCAGTCGTACAGTATTGCCTCTACTCTTCCCATCTTATCTCCCAAACAAAACCTCCCTGCCCATTGAAATTGTCCCATTTCTTGATGACTGTTATTCTATTTCTCCTTTAAGTACATAAAGCAAAGAGTATAAGACATGTACATATAACTGTCCATCCAGGCATTGTTAATGCCTAATGTGTTAGCAATGCAACAGATGTGAATAGATCCAACCCACCATTAGAATAATTTTAAAACTTTTACCACAATGCAAGATCCATTTATGTTATTTATAGGTGATACACTTAAAATAGCAGCTCAAGAGGACTGAAAATAAGAACTGAGGTCCTTAGAGATAAACAAGCAGAAACCATGGGAGAACAGAAAGTGATCCTGATGTTTGACAAAGTCAGATTCAATAAAAATATTAAATGTAAGAACACAAAAGGTGTGTTTCAGTAGACAGGATGATGCTTTTGGTGACCTCTTCCCTGAAACTGCAAGTATCTTAAGTAGCAAAAGGGACTTTGAGGTGTATCTGAAATTATACACCTCAAAATACAGAGGTGTTGTACATAGGATTTTTTGGGATGGTCTCAGTATAACAACCTGAAACATTAAAGCAGACCATTTCAGAGAAGAGACGGAAACAAACTGCACAATAGCAGAGGTCTGCAGCAGGGAGGGCTGACTGGCTGTGGCATCATTAGTTAGAGAGCCGATGGAGGAGGAGTGGACTGCTTCCCTGCCGTCGTCTCTAGAAAGGCCCGTGGCTCTGCTGACAGCTGGGTTGGGCCTTGTGAAATGTTTAAGGGATGAGGCTGATAGGAGCCACATTCTGTCTAGACATACCACTTACGGCAACCAACAGGGGGAAAGGGAGAAAACTGGGCATTGGTTTTGCCAAAAGATTGGAAAAATGTACCATGGCTGAGATACAAAATGAGCACATTTTAATCTGAGAGCTTCCAGTTTATAATAAAAATGTAGCAGTTATGAATATTTGTTGGAGAAACCAAAGCACCATGTTTCATGAAGCAAAAATTACAGAAAATGGCAAGAAACAGACAGAAACATGGTAATAGGTGGTTAAGAAATAGCCACAGTGCAAGATAAGATATTTTGTGCAAACAATGTTGACGAGAACGTGGGAGGGGCTAGAGAGATAGTTCATGGTTAAAGCACTGGCAACTCTTCCAGCAGCCACTCGACAGTTTACAGTCACCTGTAACCAGGACTGGAGAGTTCCAGGAAATCCACCATCCCCTCTAGCCCCCTTGGGTATATTTCATACACATAGTGCAAATACATACATATTTTTCAATATATATCCTAGAACTTCACATCTGAATAATAGGGAATATACCTTTTGTCCAAGTACATGTGGAAATCAATTTATCTATGTTAACTGAGTCGTAAAGAAGAGTACATTCCATAGAGTAGATATAAACATTACTGTAAATAAAATTTATTTAAAACCAGAAATTTAAACAAAATCAATAAACTAAGGCCCCTTTTGCATGAAAAGTAACCTTATAGTCACTAACTCTAGACCTAGTGGACAGCAGAAATGAATCCCACTGCAGAATTTCTCAGCATTAGTGATGCCGCAGATCTGGAATGCTTTAGCATTCTGTGGTACTCAGAAAGTCTCAGATTTGTAAGATTTCTACTTTTCTGTCTTTGGACCAAGGATTTGCGGTAGTAAAGTTTATGTAAGTATGCTGAAGCCTGGATTACTCCAAAATTGGAAACACTCTGGCCCTACACATTTGAATAGGACTACGTGAGTCTGGAGGACAAATGTATCAACAGGACCAGGTCCTTTGTGGCAGCTACAAGAGGGCAGGCAGTCCTTCACTCTGACTCTTGAGCTAATAATATTGTTTCTACAGATTATAAGGCTGATGCTTCATGTTTTTGTCTGTACTAGAAGATGCGTATAATTTGCTGGTCTGAGATCTATAGCCCAGGACACACCCATCAGTGAGAATGAATGTGAAAAGGATTTAACTCGACAACAAAATCTCCAGCTACCATAAAGCTAACGAAAATAAAAGACACTTAAAAACATACAGATGAGTGCAAAGGTGATGGTCCAGGGAAGAGACAGGTGGACTAGTGGTTCCTGCCCAGTGTGTTTGATCTGACGTAGACTGTCCCTGGCTGCTCCTGTGGAAAGGAAGTAGGCAGCTGCCTGAGTCTAGGACTGTGTCTAGGAGAGCAAACAATAGCTGAAAACAGCTTCAGACAACAAGCAGAAATTCTCAGAGAATAGTACTGACAGGAGCCAGCCTTGGGCTCTGCCACTGCCGAAGTGTAGGACCCTTTAGGTATAGAATAGTGATATTCACACTGCACATAGCAGCAGGAATGATGATAGCTCAGTGAAGAAACGTCAGTCATTGGGGGCTGGACTCAGCCGTTAAGAGCACTGACTGCTCTTCCAGAGGTCCTAAGTTCAATTCCCAGCAACCACATGGTGTCTCAACCATCTATAATGTGATCCAATGCCCTCATCTGGTGTGTCTTAAGACAGCTACAGTATATTCATATAAATAAAATACATCTTTAAACAATATATTTCAATTTATGACTATTGATGTGAGTAAATACGTTGAATAAAACAAAGATCATTAAACAAACAAATTTAGAAAAACCCAGCATAGTTAGAAAGCAGCATTTGGCAGGTAACACATATTTTTTCTGGGAAGAGACATTAATAGCTACTTGGCATTAAAGGCAAAAATCACTGAGAATTCAATTTTACCTATTCTCAAGTATGACATCACAAAAGGGGAAGTGACACTTTCACAGTGGAGAAAACCTTATTAATTGTAGAATAAATAGACCTGATTTTGACTCCTGGTATGATACACTCACAGGACTCTTTCTGCCATTTCTGCCAAAATAATAATAATAATAATGATAATAAAATGCTCATGAGAAATTGCCCATTTAACTTGAAGGGCATCCTATAAAATAATTGCCCCAGCCACAGAATGTCAAGGTTATGTGTGTGGGTGTGTGGTGGGGTGGTAGGCAGTAATTAGGATTTGATCCAAACCAAAGGTTACTAAAATCACATCAGCACTGTGTGATCCAGGGTTGGATTTAGACTACAAAAGATTGTTTTTCTGTAGCTGACATGAACAACTCAGTCGAGATTTGGCTAAGGTCATATTGATATTAATTTCCTGGTTTTATGATTGAATTGTGCTTCTGTTTAAACATTGTTGCTATTTAGACACAGGTACCAAGAAGCATTTTATCTATCACTCATCTGCAAGCCGTTCAGTGTCATATGTAGAAAAAATAATAAGTCGGGATAAGATGCAGCCCTTGGAGAAGCAGGTTGACATGAGCATTAGGGTGGTCAGCAGCACCACTTGCTTCTACTCACATACTGACCGCACACCTCAGCCTTTTTCCTAAAACTGTAACCATGTGCATGCAGTGGAGGCAGAGGCTAGAAGAGGAATTTTATGGTTGGGGGTCACCCCAACATGAGGGACTATATTATAAGATCACACAGCATTAAGAAGGTTGAGCAGCACTGTCCTAAAGGCTCCACCTCTCAAACTGTCACTTGGAGTAAGGACTTCAGTATACATATCCAGAAGGAGGAAGTGCACTCACATTTACAACAACACAGGCATCTACATAGTCTAAACCCTTAAGTGAAATGCACTAAAAAGTTCAGAATTTTTCATTTTTACTAAGCAGGCTCTCTCTTTCCCTCCCTCCCTCCTTTCCTCCTTCTCTCTCTCTCTCTCTCTCTGTTCACCCCCTTCCTTGTTTCTCCTTTGTGTTCCTTGGTTTAGTTGAGTGCTGATACTTAATTTCTTTGTAACTCTTCCCTCTGCTCAAGCCTGCTGGTAAGTCCTTCTAATGGACTTTTAATTTTCATTATTCTATACTTCAGTTTAAAATTTTTAGTTCCCTTTTTAATAAATAGCTTCTGTATCTTTGTTGTAGTACATATTATTTTGGGGATTGTTACACCCCCTTGTTGCCTTAAAATATCTTTTAGGGGTTCCTACCCCACTTCAGACTAAGTTCTGTTCACAGATAAGACTCAGAAACCTTTAGATTTATAACACTTGTAAAAGCATTAGAGCTGGGAAGATATCAGCCCTCTCTGCTGTTTTGTCTACTTTTCTCTGATGAGCTCAGAACTAATACTTGCTGTTTCCCACCTAGTCCACTCCTACTCCACCAGACCAGCCCTAAAGGCCTGGTACTCACACTTTACCTACCCATGACAACTTCCTTCTTCTTTCTCTTTTCTTCTCTCTACATGGGACCAGGTAACTAAGAACCCACCTACCTCTACTGCCCAATCACTGACTTTAGCCTTTTATTGACCAGTTAACTTAAGGAGCAAGTTTGCATAACAATAGCTGGTATACATAAGAATTTGTTCATCCTGGAGCTACCATGTGTTGGGGTACAGATTTTAGCATTTGAATAAGTAGCACCAGATCAATCCTCAACATATCTTCATTGATAATGTTTATGTGCTGAAGCATCTTAATGTATTGATTTACTTTTTAAAAAAGTTTTTAAACACATATAAAGTTTTTATTTATTAATTTCAACGTTTGGGGTTCAATAAGTGCTTATTAATTCTTCTATCTCCTTTGTGTTTAACATATTTTCTTGGTTTGGTTTTATTCATGACTCTCCTTGCTCCCTTCCTTCCTTTCTTCTTGTTCTTCTTCCCTTCCTCCCTCTTTCTTTGTTAGAGCCGTGGGTTTTTATGACTTCAAAAGGCCTTAATTCTTTGATCTGTGTTTACTCTACTTCCTATGAACTAGCGTGCCAATTAATAACTAGTTTTTTTTAATCTCTTGCAACCCTTGAGTTTTAGCCTCTGCATGAGCATCTGTGTGTATGGGTGCAACGCAGCAACAAGCTGGCATCTGGGCTCAGGCTCAGCTGTACTTCCTTCTTGTGCAGTCTCAAGCAGGCATTGAGGCTTTCTTGCATTTGTTCTGCGCACATGCATAGCCCTGAGCATGCACAGCTCCTTGTAGATTGCTGGGAAATGAGAACCCGAGACTCAACAGACGTCTCATTTCCTAGCCCTTCTTCTAAAGCATTTTGGTTAGTATATTTTTGTGCACTACTCACTGACCCTTGAGGCCATGCAGGTCAGATTGCTTGTCACTATCTGCAGCCATCACAAAGGCTTTTAGCACTGTGTGAACAGCCATCTAGGTCAAGTGCAGGCCACTTTATAAGTAGTTTTCTCGAGAACCACCAGTCAGGTCAAGTGATGGCATTTTCCGGGAATAATGTTTTGAAGAGCTTCGGCCCACTTCTGTGTGCCGTGTTATCTCCAGACTGCTGGCCTCTGTGACTGTTTTCAAGATGACCGTAGCATTAGCGTGGGAGATTCAGAGCTAGGGCAAGTTCAGGTTCTCTGTGTCTTACCCAGGTTCATCCACATTTTCTTGAATTAATGGTCCCTCATCGCTATTTGCTTTTGCTTCATCTCCATTATGCAGAAAAAGTTACTTCCAGTCATTTGCACTAGCTCTTTTATGCCTTTGTGGGGAATAAATGTTTTGAAAATTCTTACTCCAGGACTTTTACTGGTGCCACATCTGCAGCTTCATTTTCATATAGAAATTGGCATCTTGGTGAAAGTATAATGAATGGCATTATGGCCTCGAGGTCAGCCGACTCGATACTCTCACCACTGTTGCCATAGATGCTTTCATTACTCAGTTTAGTTCCTGTATACATGCAGGGTGCATAGTGTCATACGCTGCTCAGATTCCTTGTGCTTATTCTGTATCTTAAGGAGATAAATACTCTTAACTTTATAAATGTGTGTGTATATATATATATGTATACACACATGGGCATATATACATATATACACATGCACATATATATATACTGGTAAGACAACTAAGCATCTTTATACTTAACTTTTGTTGCCAGCATGTATCAGAAGGGCATCTTGGCCTCTTCAAGGTCTGCAGTTTCTGTCTTGCTGCAGTGCCTTTCTTTCTTGGAAAAGTTCCTTGCCAAGGAAACCCTTTTCTAATGATGACTTTTCAGAGAAGCCACATCATATGAGACAGGTCATGTAGTGTTCTCACAAAGGTCCTCTTGACCCTCTCCCTCTGACCTTCCTTCTCATCAAGCCCCAAGGATACTGTTTGAACTGGAGAATCCACAAAAGGCAAGCCTAACTCTCTTTGTCAAATTAGATTTCAGAAGCTCATCTTTGTTAGGGCGGGTTCACTTTTTTATCCCCCCAGCATTCTGAAAGACACTTCACTATCTTCTCAAAGGAAATTTCGTATTCATCTCCTCCCATCAGTTCCAAAGGAAAAGCCAAAAGGAACTAGCCTGTGCTCAGAACAAAGCCTTTATCCTGTAGCCTTGCCAGCTCTTTACCTTGGCCCACAGTTCCTTGAACTTGAACAAAAGCAGCAAAAAACATCAACATCAGATCTCAAGATTTTGCTGCATAGAATCTATTTCTTTTTCATTTTGAAACAGTTATGTAGGACTCAGTTCCAATATTTTGTTTCCTCTTTTTATATCCATCCCTAAAACAAAGTTTATATTGTAAGGTGTGAGAGTTTAAACACTTGATCTATCTGCCGCAGAAACATTTTCTGTGCCAGCTCCTCTACCTAGAAGGAATTTTGCTTACGTGGACTTTTCTGGTTTGATATCTGTTTAGCATTGTGTGTGTCTGTCTGTCTGTCTGCCTCTGTGTGTGTGTGTCTGTCTGTTCATGTGCATGCTTGTATGTATGTGTGTATGTTTGTGTGCCCATGTACATGCTTGTATGTGTGAGTGTGTGTGTGTACGTGTCCATGTTCTTGCATGTATGTGTGAGTGAAGTTGCTTTTCTATTTAATGTCCTCTTCGGTAATAGAACAGAATGTTTCTGATCAAGCCAAAGTTCTCTGTGTTTAGTTGTTAGTGGAGACTTTAAGTGTTTTGCCTCTTTGCATGTGCAGAGCCCTAGAGCAGTGCTAAGACGATACACTCAGTTACACTGTGCCGTGCACTGGGTCATTGCTATGTGCTAGCCCCGTCTGTCAGCTTAAAGAGCTTATGCCTTCAGTGCCAATGTTGAGAGCTGTGTTCTAACGACTCTATTTTTCATTTTAGATTATTTGGGGAATATTTTTCATCCTGGTTGCATTGCTGTTTGTAGTTTCTCTCTTCCTGTCGAAGTAAGTACAGTAGACATACTTTCTAAAGCACTTAGATGAAGTCTTTGATAACATGCAATTCGGTGCTGAATTACATTAGTGTAGCCCATTCTACCTGAAGTATTGTATAACATGAACGCAAAGAATCTCTAAAAGGACTCGTAATGGACAGTGTTTCTCTTTTACTTATTGACAATCTCTGAAATATTTAAGTCACATTTAATTTGTTTCTTACAGCTCAACAGAAGTTGCATGCTTAGGTTAAAGTGATGTTCTTTCTAGCTAGGCTGGAAATGTGATGGTGTAATGGAAATTCATTCTTCACATCTCTGTTTTAGTTTAGATAAAGCCCTTCATTCAGCGGGAATAGATTCTGGTTTCATCATCTTTGGAACTAACCTGAGCAATCCATTGAACATGCTTTTGCCTTTGTTACAAACAGTAAGTAACATGTCGGTCATTTTACATTATATCAAAACATTGTTTTTCCTGTCCCATTAAAATAGTCATTATGCAGTTTAACCAAAGTCAGATATGCATTGGATCTCTGTGCTAATTTGTTACTTGCAGATGCTTTCTGCATTGGCATTGGTTTACAGATGATTTTATCTGTGTATTAGCATAATGTTGATATGGGATACATAATATTACCAAAGGAGAACTCTTCCAAATAGTATTTGGGATTCAATTTTTAATTAAGCATTTTATTTCAAAACAAAAATATAATTAATTTATTTTAGAAATTTTCCCCTATTAGGATAAAAATATGATAATAGACAGGGTTTGATCAAAATATTTTTTGTTTTAAGATATGCTTATATTAGCGTAATCTGAAAGGGGATTAACACTTTAATTATCAAATATAAATAATTGTTTCTGGCTATTTTGTTGAATTTCTAGAGCGTTCATAGCTTGAATATTAAATGTGATTTTTATCCTTTTTCAGGTGTTCCCTCTTGATTATATTCTTATAACAATTATTATTATGTACTTTATTTTTACTTCGATGGCAGGAATTCGAAATATCGGCATTTGGTTCTTTTGGATTAGAGTAAGTATATGTTATCTTTCGGGTACGTTCTCATTATTTTATCCATTACTTCTCTTGTGGCAGTTTACCCTCTTTGATGTTCTGTGTGGTACGTGAGAAAGTGTCTGTGTAGCCCAGGTTGGCTCAAGTCTGTGATCCTGCCTGCCTTGGCCATTCTTCTGCTAGGAGGATAGTGTATGAGGCCATAGCCAGCTGCTGCCCTTAGAATGTACTACATGTAGATTGGTGGTGAAAGTGATAGGAATGCTAATGTTTTCCTTCATGTTAAGACAAAAGTGCTTTCTTTCTAGAGCAGGAGGTATTGACTAGGAGTGTGTGTGTGTGTGTGTGTGTGTGTGTGTGTGTGTGTGAGCGAGCATGCATACCCCTGCACACACAGATATTTAGCAATGTTTGGAAACATTTTTTAGTTATAATTGCTAGGGACTGCTGTGGAAATCTAGTGGATAGGGATCAGTGATGCTGCTAATTAGACATGATGCAGCACACAGAGCAAAGACTAATCAAACCGGAAATGTCAGCACTGCGAAGTGGAGAGACCGCGGAGAAAGTGTGTTGTCTGGCTTAGTGCTTGATTGCATTGGACATAAAACAAGCACCGGGGCTCAGTGAAGTTCAAACACTTCCTGCCTGGGTAGGGGTTGGCGATGGCGACTGTTAGCCCTCTGTACCCATTGCTGTCCATCTGTGCATGTAGCCAACCAAATGACTGTATAGGCTAGACTTGTCTCCTCCCATTTTTCCTTGAACAATGTAACATAATTATTGGCCCCACACTATGTCAGTTATAAGCAACCTACACATGATTTAGAGTATTCAAGAGAGCCTGCATTGCCTATATGGAAAGCTCACAGCCTTTCACACAGTGGAGTTAGTATATATTTATCTTGAAATAGTTATGAATTCTAAATCAAACCTGAATCAGATAGACATTACCTCTAGATATAAATCAAAGAAAAGCTAGTAAATATTTATTTGAACTAAAAAATTTCTTGCTATGGGGGGACATGTTTTAGTAGTTAAAAGTATGGGGTCTGATGGTGCAGAGATTCTTTCTTTTTCTCTTTCTGGAACTATTTCATCTTGTGACCACTCCTGGGCATAAGGGACTATGGGAAGTGTGCTTGTCTGGTGAAGTAGCTGGAAGATGATGCTTCAGTTACTAGAGTGAGAGTGGGGTTCGCCATCAAGATGGAGCAAAGAACACCACTTTAAAATGACAGTTAACACTTTAATTCTTCTGTACTTCAGATAAAAATGTTATGTCTGTAATCAGATTATCATCAGTTTTCAAAACTGATTTTGAAGCAGAATTTAGTATGAGTGCATCATTACTGTTTTATAGAAACTAATACACAAATCTGTCATATCTCTGCTTATATGGTAATGTAATGAAACCAGAATGATGCACGTATTCTGAATGCTTTCAGTTTGAGTTCGAAATTCTTAGTTCTCTGAGCATCCGAAAGGGATCACAGGAAGTAAAGCTGGGTTGTATGAGCTGGTGGCCATGAGTGTTTATTTTGCTCTATTCTGAGATATTTTAATAGGATGCTTTAGGAATGGGTGCTTTGACTGTATTTTGAACCCACATCTAGTAACACTAAAAGCTTTACAGGGCGAAAGTGGTCCTTTTCTTCCTTTGTTCTCCAGTTACTTGTGAACAGTGGAACTGTCACTATGTCCTCATGAGGACTGAAGCTTCACACTAACGTTGGTGAACTTTGTCACCCCCCCAGTTATATAAAATCAGAAGAGGGCGAACCAGGCCTCAGGCGCTCTTGTTCCTCTGCATGATCCTCCTGCTGATCGTCCTTCACAGCAGCTACATGATCTACAGTCTCGCCCCTCAGTACGTGATGTACGGAAGCCAGAATTACCTAATTGAGGTAAGGGCAGAGCATAAACTCTGCCATGTCTACATCTTAGGAATCATGATAAAAAGTAAGAACAAACTGAAAAGAACTTTAGAGATATTTAAAACCAAATTTTATTTACTAGTTATTACATTAATTATTGACAAAACTGGTTTTTCAGTATTTTTTGAGCATTTTATGTTTGTTTCATACTTTTGAAAATAACATACTTTCATTATAAATATTCATTAAGTGGATCCTGTGACACTAAGTGACTGTGCTTTTCCTCAGTAATTTATTGACTACAACTCCTAATGCTTCTGCAAAAATAGCAGTTTAAGTAATTTTAATAATGTGTTCCCTAAAGTTTGAGAGAATACATCATGTTTGTGCATTGCTGCTGTAACTCGGTGAGAGAAACTTCTAGGGTAGCTTTATGTGGGAATAATTGGGATTCTTTTAAGCATGATAAATTCCTTGCTTTATTTTTCTGTTTTCTTGGTATTGTCTAATAAAAAACAACTATGTTTTCTAGATTTAATTGGGTAGTGAGTTTGGATTTATTTTGACTAACATTAAAGTGGTTAGTGCCCGATGGCAGGGAGCACGTGGCGGGCAGGCACGGGTGCTTCTGATTTAGTAGAGACAGAGACAGCCATGGATCTGGTGGCAGTGGAAGCAAGGAGGACCTGACAGCTCATGTCTTAACTCCAGCCACAAAGCAGGGGGTAGGGCATGGGAAGCCTTCTTACTCTCAAAGCTCATCTCCTGCTACACCTTGTAACCTCCTCAAACCACACCCTCTACTGAGGGCCAAATATTTAAATACTCAAGATAGGAGAGGGTGCAAGGGACTTTCTCATTCAAGACACATTCTGTTTACTTCCGGTTCATAAAATGTGTCCTACAGCACTTCTGAACAGTTTGCCCCGTCATATATACCCGTTTCATCCATTGCTTTGATAGATCCTTCATTAGCCAGTGATTTGTCTTTATTTTTACATGAAATAAAAAAAAAAAAAGTTTGCTCAATTGTCACTTAAGTGATTTTAAATGGAACCAAAGCTCCAAGGCCTGGCCTTTTCCTTTTTCATGTCACCTCATTCTGTAAAGAAGTTCTGCTGTTTAGTAAATGACCTAAATCATTATTGCAAAAGCACCTTAATATTAAATGTACCATAACTTCTTGTCTTATAATTTATGTTCAATTAACCTTTTAGAATCTTATTCTAAATTAATATTAGTAATATTAATGGCTACTCTCTGTCATTAGTAGAAAATAGATCATGTGGTTGGCAATGTGACTACTTTAATCCAAATATATTCGGGACTGTAATATTTCTATTTTAATCACATTTCATCTTTCAGAGCAATATAACTTCCGATGCCCATAAAGGCAATTCAACCCTTGCTGTGCCAAAAAGATGTGATGCAGATGCTCCTAAAGGTAAAGTAGCTGTTGTCAAACTGTCTTTCAATTTGTAATGTGTATGAACTTAGTGAGGTCATCCATGGGAAGGTGCGGTTAATTCTACCTAGTGGAGTCTGGTAGAATGACAGGGAACTTCCGGTCAGAGATACCGAAGCAGCGTTTCAAGAAGAATGTACGTAGTTTGTGCTTCAGGCTCACACTGTGCCCTGCTACAGAGCATGCCCAGTCGTATGCTCAAGAGAGTTTTAAACTTCTTACAGTAACACAGTGGTTCTCAAGCTGTTGGTTGTGACCTCTTTGGGGTCAAATGTCCCTTTCACAGGGGTTGCCTAAGACCTTTGGAAAACATTTACATCATGACTATTATGACATTTCATTTTGTAGATTATGGGCATGAGGGTTATAATGATGACAGAAGGAAATTACAGCGGCTCTCAATCTTCCTTCCTAACTCTGCGACTGTTTAATACAGCTCCTCATGTTGTGGCGGCCCTAACCATAAAACTCTTCATTGCTACCTCATAACTGTAATATTGCTACTCTTGTGAATAGTGATGTAAATGTCTGATATGCGACACCGGTGGAAGAGATGTTCTGTCTGAAAGGGTCGTGATGCTCAGACAAGAACCAGTGGAGTGACATCATCAAAAGTCTGAAAGTGGCAGCAGATCCATAAAAAGCTTGAAGCGAGGACATAGTTATCTTGTAGTTTATTATTCTAAAAGTTGAATTCAGTAGTTATTCACAAAAGGGCTTCAGATCAGCATGGTACTGAGACCCGAGGGTTGGCAAGAAGCACCATTAATATCTGGTTAGCTCAGTTCTCCATAAAGTGAAAGTCCAAACCATCCACCAGGATTCATTGGGCCATGAAGTTAGCAATGGGAGGAAGTGGCAGTGGTTTCTGATAGTGCATAGAAGGGACCAGAAGAATACATCTGAAAATAAGCTAATGATAGAGATAGGTCGATAGAGGGAATGAGACAAAGTTATCAACTGCCTTTCTTAAGTCAGCAGAACTGGTCTGATTGACTCCAGCAGTCACTACGGTGTTTGGGGAGCATGTGGCCTTGAGTGAATTTAAGATGGAAAACAAGGTGCAAGTTCAGAGAGCAGTATGTTCCTAAGTGTTGGCGTTAGAAAGTCCTCAGAGGCAAAGTCCTATTTGGTTGTCGCGTTCAGTCACTTTCAATGTTGTTGACATGCATTTTCTGTCTTATGTCTACCTTAGAGTAGATGGAAATGTGACCCTCTCTGTGGAGCAAACCTGATTTTTGCACACTCATTCTGTTGAAATTTATTTCCTCTCTCACCATAGAGTAGAACCTGAGGAGAAATCAAATAATCTGTGGGGTTTTACACTCAAATACTAACCTGTAAGTTGAAACGCCATCCCACCTTTATAAATTATTAACTAGCCAAGTAATGAAATGTAAAGCTGAAGAAGACATGAGCCTGTGTATTGGAGACATGAAGGTACAGGTGTGAAGGGTTGCGTGACTAATACTGAAGTTGACGGACGTTAGGAGAGTGGCATCTTTCCACAGAAGGAGGTGACCACTGTGCTGTACACTCAATGCGCCCATCATCCAGCAGGTACAAGCGATGCTCTGTGGTCCCCACCACTTACCTACGGTACTCTACATGTTAGGGTTAAAGAGCCTACCCTACTTCCGCATTGTAAACTATGATATCACAGAGGAATCATCTAGAGATGCCACCTTCTGAGAGAACTGTATAGTTAGGGTAAGCCTTTAGTTTTAATTCGAGGGGCCAGATTCCAAGTATTCTAGGTTTTTCCTCTACATTTAGTGTTTTTGTGTTTTTCTTTAAGAAAGAAGTCTAATAGTATTACATCATCTGTTCTTTAAATTTTAAAAACAAAGTTGGTGCTGCTTTGTAAATACAGTGGAATGCTCATTCTAAGCAAAGAGGTGATGGAAGTTGCTGATGGTACAAAGAGACTGACCAGAAACACACAGGGAAACCTAGGTCATTAGAGAAGGCACAGGCTGGAACATGAGAGAGAGAACAGAAGACTAGCATTTTAGTACCCAAGAAAGGCTGCATGCACTGGTCAGTAGTGTAGTGCTTGAAACAGAAGAACTTGCTAATTAGAAAGCCATAAGCTTTGAGAATGCTTGTAATAGAATATTATAAACTGCAGTACTAGAGAATTAAGGAAAGGAATTGAAAGTGAAGGAAATTCCTTATCTTAATTTAATGTAGCTTTGAAGTATCCTTAATAATTGTGTGTAAATCTAATTCTTAATATGGACTCATACTAAGAGACACTTAGGAGCTCGCCATATAACCAATTTTTGGGTCTTTTTGCAAAAATGAATGTATTCTTAATTCTGTGTTTGTTAGTGTTAGCTGTCAATTTGACACAGTGTAGAATCACTGGAAAGGAGACTTTTAGTAAGATGTTGGTATAGATAAAGATTTGCCCAGACTTGGTGCTGAGTTTATCAAACGGGAATGAAAAGATAAAACAAGTTCAATTTACCAGCAGATAACAACAAGGTAAAAATGAATAAATACATTCTTATCAGATTTATAAACGACTCTAACTTGAGATAAATATAACTGGAGTGACTGAAAGTGATTCAGATGAAGGCAGTATTGAAGTTTCAAGGAAGAAGAAAATAGTAGCTGAAACTCAAGAGGAATCTGACGAAGTCTACATCGAGAGATCAAAATCAGCATCGCTGAGGAGCAAATGGGCTTTGTGCGCTTCCTGAAACAGCAGCCTGACAGCAGTGGATAACATGAATCAGTGGACTGGTATGACCCAAAGCCAGACCAAAGAGCATGTACAGTAATTAGCCTCTGCACCTCAGAATGCCAGTGTCTTAAAGGGCAAAGAGAACATAAAGGAGACGTGCTCAGATGTGATGCATGGTCCTAAATTGGACCGAGTGGAGATGAAAGTCCTGAAGGATATTATGGAGGTAGGGTCCAGGTGGAAAATACGCAAGGTAAAGCGTGTGCTCTCAATGTTGAATTTCTAGGATGTGTTCCTGTACTATAGTTACACAGAGCATGTCCTGCCTTAAAAGTGCTGAAATGTAACTCTAGAGACAAAGTGCTCTAGAGACAAAGGCAGGCTGGTCTCTGTGAGTTTGAGACCAGCCTGGTCTACAGAGTCAGTACCAAGACAGCCAGAGGTTCATAGTCAGACCCTGCCTTGGAAAAACAAACACAAAAAGAGAAGAACAAAAATGCTGAAATATTAGGCAGTCACGCCTCGTGGTACCCAGGTAAAGAAAACAGGAAGAGCCAGTCTGTGTTCCTCAGGTGCCGCTGCCTCAAAGGACACACCCAAGTGTAGACTGAGATTGGAGACTGGGAAAGGTGACATCTTATATCATTTTGGGGTTAAATACTTGGTATTTTTTTAAATCTAATTTCATATTATATAAGCCTTAATGCTTTAATGTATATTTAATATCATTCTTAAATTCTGTAAGTTTAAGTGGTATGCCTAGTGGTTTAACACAATGTGTTTTGCCCTACAAAAGAACAGGGTTTAATGTAAAATAAACATGTTGTCCAGTGCAGGACTTACCTGAAGGTGCCTTAGCAGTTGAGTTAAAAGGAGAAATTCCTTAGAAAAATGAGCTAAATCTTTCTCATTTGCTTTTAATTCTGACTCTTCAGTCGAATAATGTGTCCTATAGTTTTATATTATCCCTAGTATACATTTTTTATTTCATTTTTAATACCATACTGAGTATTCCATGTTGTCTTTACACCTTCATTTTTCCTTCCAACTCCTTTTGTGTGCCCTATACAGCCTCTCAAATTCACAATTTCTTCCTTAATTACTGTTACATTTATATGTGTGTATGCGTATGTATGTATATACGCACACACACACACATATAAACTCATGAATGTGTGTAAGCTACCGAGTTGATGTAGTGTAGCTTGTGTGTAAGTGTCTTTAGGGTTGACTGCCTGGGATTGGATAACCTATCAAGTTCGTCCCTGGAGAAGACTCTTCTCCTCTCAGCAGCTACTGATTGCCCAAAGCCCTTCATCTAGGGGTGACATTCCCCCTACCATGCTGGCATGTCAGCCCAAGTTGTCGTTATGCAGGTTAAGCTTACATAGCCTTATTGTTGAGATTCCATACGTGCAGCTTCCCTGTCATGTCCAGAAGACTGTCTAACAGCAGGCTTCCTGGGTATCTGGCATTTAAGTCTTTGCACTTCCTCCTCCTGCAGTTTTCCCTTAGGTGTACGGGATTATATGCTTCAGTTCGAGCTAGCTACCCTATGGCTGCTTACTCTCTGAAGGTTCACTAGTTTAGGGGTGAGAGCTACAATTACCTGTTGGTGTAAGGATAAGTATTTAGAATACAGTTGGAAATTACACTGGCTTAGGAGAAGTGGCAGGAATAGGTTTCCCTTTGGTGTCCGTGACCTCTCCAGCCAAAGGTAGTTACTGGGATGATGGCACCAGGATTAATTCCCTCCTACTGAGCAGGCATAAGTCCAATTAGACAGCCTTTGGTTACCCCTTACTAGTGCTCCAAGAGGAGAGGTTGCCAGTCAGTCATTGTTTGCAGCTGTTCACAGGTAGGACTATTGCTTGCTTCTCCCTTTTCTGATACTTTGAGAACTAGCCCTCCCATAAGAGGCTTTCAGGTCAGCTGCCGTTTAATTCTGCAAGCTAATGTTTTCAGCAACAGGGTCTTACATTCAAGTTCAGGGAGATCGCCTTACCTTGCACTGAAGCTTTCGTAAAAGCTTTAGTCTGTGGCCCTTGGTAAGATTATGCCACGTGTAGCATTATTCCATTTAAACTATATCCCTACTTGACTACCTATCTGACTACACACAGACACACACACACACACACCATGTATTTTTGTGCAAGGCTCTAAATGAATAGTCTTCTTTATGGCTGTTTCAAACATCATGGCTGTATTTGTCTCCGTCCCTTCCCCTGCCTCCCTCTCTTTACCATGAAGTGGACTTCGAATTATTTATGGGCATATTCAGTGATGTAAATGAGTCCTTCTTAGACTCAGATTGCAGGAATTGCACCTTTTGAGGACATATGCAGAAGTTTAAGTGCAGACATGGTGTTTCATTTTTTGGTAGTAACAATCCAATTTTAATTAATAATTTTAATACATTATAAATTTATCTTTTTATAATAAAACATTGTGCTTTCTAATTGGAAATTTTCTTTTTTTGGAAGCTGTAGATCATAACAGGTCTTTTAGCTTGTTTGTTTGCTTGGCTGCTTGGTTTTAATTTTGTTCTTTCTTCCCTTTTCTTTCCTGTATGGATGTTTGCCTGCATTTATGTTTACTTGCTACTTATATATACCGGGTACCAGCAGAGATCAGAAGACGGCACCGGATCACCCAGACCTGGCGTTGCAGCCATTTTGAGCCAGTACATAAGTGCTGGAAATTGAACCCCGATCCTTTGCAAGAGCAACGGAGCCATCTCTGCAGCCCCCTGCAGGATTTGTTTTCTGATCAAAGTAGTTCATGTGGTATTGCAGCAATTTAAAGCACAAGGCTACCTTGATATGCCATGTTAAATAATCCTTGGGGGCAAGAAATTAAGTTTATCTGCTTGCTCTGAGAGATATCTATTCCTGTGTGGAATAATTGAAATAACTTATTTACAAGATTAATTGCACAGTAGAACTCAATTCAAGACTTTCTGTTTATTTGTACCCGAGTTTAGTACTGTGTGACATAAGATTAGAACATCCTGCTAGTGTTCAGCCTGAAGGACCTTGAGTGAAGTGACTCAGCCCACGCAGCCTCTAAAACTTTGTCTCTTTTCATTTTTCATCGTGTTCCTTTCATTGCAGTCAGTCTGTTAAATTGAGCTTCTCTAGACTAGTGAGGGCTTTTAGCAGTGCTTGGAAATTGACAGTTAAAAATGTAGAAGCTAAACGCACTGTATAATTTAAAGGGCAAAATCACACATGTAGGGTCCCAAGTTGCTATTCTTATTTTCTAATTAGCTGCTTGCTCACTTCTGGACATCTCATCTTGTCAGCCCCAGAGAGTTTCATCCTCAAGCCTAGTACAGAGCCTTTCCCTCCTCTCTGCTCCCTTCCTTCTGTGCTGGTCCTGCTCATGGGTTAGGCAGAGCGATCTGCCCCTTCCCTTCCACTAAGCCACTTACCCGGATGGAAGTCTCCATTATATTCATGTCTTGTCTCGTCTCCAGTCCCCCAACATTAGATAGACATATCACCAGAACAAGGAAGCAGCTGCACTATCCATCAGTGAGTCTTAAAGGAGCAGCAAAGGGAATACCTTTGTTGGCTGCACACACCTTTACATGCCCTCACAGGCCTTCACACAGAAAACACACTCATATAATGGTAGGGGGAAGACTGGATATATTTAAATAATCCTACTTGTCAGTACTTTACACAGAAACAAAGTATACAATTCTAGTTTTCCATCTGTCAAGAGTTGAATATTTCCTTTGTATCTCTTAAGATAAACACATCCTGTTACTTATAATTAAGGAAACCAGACACCAGGGAGCATTTTTTAGGATAAGTGGGTCAAGGCATTTTTTTACTGTACTAGTTGACACTTGGCATTTGATGTTTACATAAATGGTTATTTTAAGCAATGTTCATTTTACAGGGCTCGACATGGATTTCTCTAGAGCTAAAACCTAAAACTTAGGCAGAGATGCCACAGTGAGACTTTGGTGGCAGGATTCAGTAATGTCTGTGCATGCTCTGTGCCCAGGGCAGTCCCTCCATAGAATGCGAAATGAAGATGGTGGGAAACGCCAACTGTCCAGAGTAGAAGGTCAGGTTTGAACTTAACCCTCTTGCCCATATTAAGTGAAGATACTCCTAGCTCCTTGAACTTTTATTACAAGATGACTCTCTTTAGGACATTAGAAGTTACTTAGTCCCTTGGACCCAAGAATGTGAGGCATTGCCATTCTTTTGAAAGAAGATAAGGTCCTTTTGTCCAATAATTTACACATTTAGAGGTGGGAATTTGAATTTTTAAAAATTACTTAAGAGATTTAGTCTATAAGATGAAAATTATCAACTCCGACAGAACTGTGCTAATTTACTTGAAGGGTGCATCATTAAATAGTATGCATGTTACCACTTCAGTGTGTTTGGGAGGTAACATACTACCTTCAGTAATTCGGAGCAGACCGACAGCCTGAACGTTTTACTTTTGAATACCTCATACGATCACATAGTTCTGGTTATTTCCTTGTCGTTTTTGTTTCATAGATACATGTTGATGTCACGGGCCAGTGTTGCCAATGCTGGGGTATCATAGTGAACAGAATCTTTGCCCAGCATCCTTTAAATAAAAGGCAGGCACAAGTCTGTAAGTATGTCGGGTGAACCATGGAGACCAGTGCTGATCCTGTACAGAGGAAGGATGGAGCAGGATTTAGGTGTGATGGGAAGGAATTGTTACCATTATGATAGCATTTGAAAACACCGTGAGATGAGCAGTAAGCGGGGGTAGAGCATGCTGGGGCTTGTTTCAGAAGACAGGTAGCTTTAAGGTCTTCAGCTTTTCTATTCAGAGGAAAATATTTGATGGGAGATTGTGAGCAGAAGAATGGTATAATGTAACTTAAATTCCTAAGGGATCACTGTGACAGCGGTGTTTTCGATGGACCACACTCTGTTTTCATTATTCAGCTTTGCCTTTGTATCATGAGAGCGACCCTGGCATAGTGATGTCTATATGGAACTCCCTTTACACAGACACAGTGCCCTGAGTGCTGTGGTCTGCTGGCCCTTGTACCAACTGGGATGAGCCAGAGGCACAGGCAGGTTGAGAGGTGGTTTGCAGTAATCCAAGGAAGCACTTATGTCAAAAAAGCATTCAGAACCTGGGTATATTTTAAATGTAGAGGCAATGGGATTTGCTATTGGATCTAGAAAATAACATGAGAGATTAACCAGAGACAACGCACACATATCTAAGTTTGGTTTTGTTGTTAATGACTTGGTGGCAGGGGTGGGGAAGGTAGCTTTAAACTTTTGTTTTGTTTTGAGATAGGGTCTTGTTCCATTGCCCAGGTTGGTCTCAGAATACCCTGTGTGGCCCATGACTAGCCTCAAACTCACAGTCATCATGCTTCGGCCTTTAGAACAGGGAGGTGGTCGGAGTAACCACTGTGGTATATGTGTTATATGTTATGGTATTACCTTGTACATGAAGAGGAAATGCCTCAGCTAGCAGTATGAAAAGCAGCAAATGTATAATAAATATTTCAATTATCAGGTAGACTAATGCTCTGACACATGTTTTGTTATATCTGATTCTCTCTGATGACATGTGGGAAGCAATGGAGTAAGAAGAGCAAGCTTGAGACTTAAAAGTCTTTCCATTCTACGTGTGTGCCCGTGGTGCCCTTGTTCAGCTCCTAACTTGTATACTCTGAACGAAAAACAAGTTTCAGGTTTTCATGATAAACATGTAGTCTTTAGTGCTTCTAATTTTAAAACACAACCGTGCACTGGGTCATCTGCCAATTCAGTGTCTGCCTGTCTCCTTCTCTCTGTTTCTCTCACTGTGTGTGTGTGTGTGTGTGTGTGTGTGTGTGTGTAGACAACTTCTGGTGCTGGCCTTCACTTTCCACCTTGTGTGAGATTCGAGGCATGGCTTCTCATTCACAGCTGCATGATTCAGGCTAGCGAGGCTATGAGAGCTCAGGATTCTCCTCAACACCATCTCACACAGAGTGCTGAAGTTATAGATGCTCCTGTGGCCTGCTTTACACCCATTCCAGAGCTCCAAACTCCGGTCCTCACACCTGCACGGCGTGCACTTTGCCCGCTGAGCCATGTCCATCCTTAACTTGGCTTTGGAGGTTGAAGAGAGTTCGATGTGTGAAGAGCTTGAGGTAGGCTAGAGGCAGGTGATCCCGGAGAGCAGCTGGACACTGGTGGATGGATGGCGAACAAGAATCTCTCCCTTTGTTCATCGGGAAATCATCTCTTGGGTGTGAAATACCAGCACAGAGCTCTTTTGCAAGCATCATTCTCTAAGTGTCTGCCACTCTGTAAACAAACTCAGTGTAGCAGGCATATAAAGATAACGAATGCTATTGTGTGCTTGTGCATGGAGTTTTAGGGTAGCTTCCATTTTTAATGGCAAAGTCAAATACTAACAATATTTTCACCTTCATTTTAGGACGCTTGCATCAAAAAGGCAAACCTTTAAGACATGGAAAACATGTAAACAGTGTGGTTGGGAAAAATATTTAAGATACAGTTTTGGTGGTGGTCCAAGTAATCCGGTCTAAGCCAGTTTCAAATGTCACTGAGTGGATTATTAGGCCTCTGGGGAAGAATGATTGGATTTCACTTGTGCTTGCTTCTGGCTCAGCTGCTGTCCTCTAATCCCTCTTCTGGCCCTGAGCTTCTAATTCAGTCAAGTATTAACTCCCAGAGTGTCTTCTAGTGTGGAAAGGAATAGAACTTCTGCTTCTCTGTGTACTCTGCCCGTCCACGGTGAGACTGCTGAGTGGTTTTCCCAGACAGTTTTAAACTTTCACGTTCAGCTCATGTGATACATAGAGAAGATACTGTTTTTGTTTTTAAATAATTTTATACTAGTTGTGTTTTTTGTTACTGTGACAAAGGCAGTAGAAGGGGAGAAGGGTTCATTTGGGCTTAGGTTTAAGAGGATATGCCTTACGTCAAAGTGGTACAATACGGAGGCTGGCACCATTGTGTCTAGAGTCAGGAAACATAAATGCAGTGCCCAGCTTGATGATTATGACCGGTCTCCTCCTTATTCAGTCTGGGACCAGCCTAGGGTATGGTGACGCCCACATCCAATTAGCCCATCCTTCTATCTCTCTGGAAACAAATCACACACAGACACACAGTTTTAAACAAATTTTCCTCAGTTGCAGCCTATGGCTCTTTTCCAGTATAGGCATTCAACTTGCCTGTTGTTAAAGGGAGTTTACTTCCTAGCAGTATACATCTTGTTGCTGAAATGTTCACATCTGAATTTTGCTTAGCCTGTTTTAACACTGTGTAGAGAAAAGTAATGAAGATGTGCAAACTAGTGATGATACCCCTGCCAGGGGAACCCTTTCCCACTACTTTGGGGCATCCACAAAGGGCCAAGCGTAGTTGTTTGCCTCACAACCACTTTGCAGCTCTTGCAACTTGCTTTATCATAAATTTTATTATTTTTGGTCAAAAAATAAGGGAAACTAGTAACTGTCACTTAGCCCAGGACTTTTGATATACTTTATTTATTCTGTGTGGTGATCCTGGGGAGAAAGGATGATAACCATTTTATAATACGCAGGCTCCATCGTTTGCATAGCAAAGGGGCTAAGTGATAGTCGAGTGTGTAACCTCAGGCTTTGGTGCCTCCCTCTCATTCACAACACTGGGAATGCTATTCAGCCTCCACTTTGACAATGTACTCAAGGCTATTGTTTTAGTATCCTTAGACTCTTGTCAGATCTTAAAATTAGAAAGTGTTCTGTTCAGTAATCTGACTTTAGTAAGGCCAGCCCCATCCTAAACTTTCTTTTATTTCATCCTGATGGCAGGTGAAGGCCCTGTGGGTACTTTGGAATAGTTAGGCTTGTTTGCTGTAAGTAGCAAACTGGTTGATCATATTACTGTGAATTTCTATGCTATAGTTCTATGATTGAAGTGAGTGTAAACTGTGGAAGGAGTAGAGGAAAGTCTGCAGTAACTTCCAGCCCAGGGGTCTCCTTTGGTGCACTGACTTCCAGCACCTAAAACAGCACGGTCTGAAGAGCCACAGGTAGGATGAAGAGCCAAGGGTAGGATGAAGAGCCAAGTGTAGGAGGGCAAAGACCTGTTTAGAGCAGGTGTGGTGCAGGGCTGTAATCTCAGCATCCAGGAGTCGAGAGGGGAGGATCATGAGATCAGCCAGGATGACCCTAGAAAGACCCTTCCTGAAAACTAAGCAAATAACCATAATTCCCACAAAAGTAGGAAAGATATGAGGGGACCCTAGGGAGTCACTGGTGACCCTAGAGGTGGGGTGCAGGAAGCTGCATCTCTACTGAATATTACCTGATAAAGTATAGTGGAAATGGTCAGAGTGAAGGAGATTTAGGTTATTGAAATGTTTGTTTAACATATCTCTAGACTGCTCTTGCATTCTCATAAAATATAACTTATTTCGATTTTTTCAGAAAACTTCGTCAGCCATAAAATTTAGAACAGTATTTTAGATTTCTTTTATAATAATAAGTTGGACAACAAAAATTTGCTGCTTAATTTTGTTTCAAAAAATAGTGGCACTTACCATTACTAAAGAGAAGACAGCTTATAAAATAAAAACTAAAGGTGTATTTTCTTAATCAGCAGCAGGATATATCTAAGTGCATATAGGATGCTTGGCTCTTGCATGTTTCAGATGTAAGAATGCAGAAGTCATACTGTCTTTCTTAATATATGGGGAAGAAGTTGCATTGTAAGTCATTTTTTGTAGAGAATAAAGGCCCCCTGACGTGTGGAAGGTTGTTAAACCCGGTGAGCAGCTGCAAGCACTGCATTTCACATAGCCAGGGCCTGCCTGCGGAGCGGCAGACACCTTTCTGAATAGCTTGAAATATGCCCTCGGACCTCACTTGAGACACTGGCATCTGTGTCTTACAACTTCCTGGGATGATGAATGGACTGCATTTGGACGGGAAGTGAGTTCAAATCCACCTCAGCTGTCAAGTCGCCGTCCTCTTTCTCTTTAAGTGACATCTTATTTGAAGGAAAAGTATAAATGCATTGTTTTTGATTAAAGATATAGTGCTGTATAAATTTTGCCAATTTTGTAAACAATGATAATGGTATTTCCTTAGAAGAAGTAATAACTACCTTTTCACTAGAATGCTCTGAGGTGCTGGCGAACTCATACAATCTCTTCAAGAGTAAGCTGTTTCCTTACAAGGGGCCATGTCTGCTAACTGTATCCGATCACTCTGTCTGTTTTTCTTGATGGGAAAGTCTTGTTTTCTGACTTGTTTATCTGTCTGTGATGCTATATTGTACTTATTTTTCTATTTCAGATAAGTTTGAACTGGCCCATAAGTAAAACGTTTATTGTTGGTATCAAAACTATTATATGGACACTCATTTTATTATATAATATGGCATAATAGTAGATAGTTTAATGCTGGCTGTGATTGAAAGCAGTCATGGAAGAAGACCCAGACCTGTCTCTAACATTAGTTTGGTTAACAGCCCTTTAGATTCAAAAAGTCATTGGTTTATGAAAGAAACAACTTTAACAGAATTGTTTGTTTGCTTTTCTAGATCAGTGTACTGTTACCCGAACATACGTATTCCTCCATAAGTTCTGGTTCTTCAGCGCTGCATATTATTTTGGTAACTGGGCCTTTCTTGTGGTAAGTACATGTAGCCAAGCATGCCTTGGCTTTCCTTTATACACTGAGTGTATAAGTCTGTGTGTGCCTTAGTATTCTGCCTGAGTCTTATTACTGGCATTGAAAGGTTTGGAAAGGTGCCATTTGTTAGCATTTTGTCTAAGCTCCGCCCCACAGTTACCTGACCACAGCCAAGTGTGCCTGACACTATAAAAGTGGCTGCTTGTCCGCTCCTCGCTCTTGTTCTCTCTTGTTCTTGCCTTCTCTTACCTTCTCACTCCCAGTTCCCTTTCCCCACCCCTCTCTCTTTGTGCCTTTCTCTGCCCCTGCTATCCTCTTAACTCCCCCTCCCGCTCCCCATGCCCTGAATTCTATACTATACCATCATGTGGCTGGGGAAGGGATGCCTCAATATGGGCCCACCAGAGGCACCCTCTTTCCCCACATCTCAACACACCTCTGTAGAACATATCCCCCCTCTCTTTCCTTTTTATAAGCACATCACCACTGATATGTATGTGAGTGAGTGCCACATGTGTGCAGCTACACATGGAGCCCAGAAGGGGATCAGGAGTCCGGGAGCTGATGTCATTGGAGGTCTCTAGCTGCCCCAAGTGAGACAAGTCTTCAGAACTGCCCAACACTCTTTACTTCAGCTGATGAGTTGGCACTGTATTGCTTAATGTTTAGATTTTAGTAACACTGCTTATTTGAATTTATAGGTGTTCTTGATCGGATTGATTGTATCCTGCTGTAAAGGGAAGAAGTCAGTCATAGAAGGGGTGGATGAAGATTCGGACTTAAGTGAAGATGAGCCGTCCGCCTACGCTGCGTGAACAGCCTTCCGTCCGAAGGGCTCAGTGAAGCTAGCTGAATTTCTGTTATGCATTTTCAAAGGTTTAAAGTAACATTAAAATGAACTGTCTAGCTTTCATCAAAAATGAGAGCATGGCTATTAAAAGAACTATATTTTTTATGTTTCCAGAAGTAACATTATTGTATCATAGATTAACATTTAAAATTACTATAATGCTGTGTAAATATAAAGTTTCCAGGTTTGTGAGAGAATGTTTGTGAAAATTTTCTTTATTGTATAATAGTATTAAATTTATTAAAATCTTACAGAATATCATTCCCTTTGTTGCTTTTTAAAAACATAATTCACTTGTTTTGTGCCTTAGGGTCTCTGGAATAATGTGAAACTTTTAAGTATCTTCCTCTGATTGACTAAACAGTGTCACAGTATTGCTTGTGGATAAGTGTAACTCTCATGGGCAGCTTGCTTTCAGTTTTGTTCACAAAATTATGAGTCTAACTCAAGTAAGGTTCATGAAAAATTGTTAAGCTACTTAAGACTATGGTATTCTAAGATGTGTTCCAGGTTTCATTGTTCGTGGAGTATTGCTATCACCACAGGAATATACAGGCCATTGTAGACATGGTTTGTTTTGTAGAAGACTTTGAAACTTGCATTATCATAAATGGAAATATCAAGAACTAATGAATGCGGAAGGTTGAGTTTACTAAGTGTTGTAAGACATATGACGTCATACTCAGCTATAAGACATGATGTCATATTCAGCTGTAAGACATGATGTCCTACTCAGCTGCTTTTCTTTTGAAGTATTTGGAAACCTGTGAAAGAAAATGAAAGTTGTATGGCTTAACAGCGTTCTCTGACTGCATTCTGGGTGGTGAAAATAAAGTCTTAATTTGCTAACGTCAACTAGGACGTATTCAAGATTATTTACTGATGTGCTTGAAGTAAAATATCTGTATGCTGCTGGAGAAGACCCAACAGTTAACCCCTGTCTTCTGCCCTGGTTCTGACAGAACTTACTGTTCTGATTGATTCTCTGCCTTACTTGATAGTTTCTAAAGCCTTGTTGGCTTCTGTCCCACTCAGACCTGACTCACCAGGATGCCAGTCCCTTCTAGTTCATGTTTTTGGGCGGATCAGTCCCTTTGCCTCCATCTGTGGTACTCTTCCCCTGACCCAGTACTCTTTCTTGTCTGCAAACTCCGTCTCTGCTGAAATTGCTACAGGTTGAGTTGAACCCCACTATTGGCTCACTAAGCCTCTGTCTGTTGTTTGTTTATAGCAAACGGCCTTGTCTGTCAGTGTTAGGCTTCCTGATTGTGCCAACTAAAAGTCAGGACAGCTTTACATATGAAGTTCATCGTGAAGTTGGTTTTTCTGCCCAGCCTTCCTTTACTCTGTTGCTCTTCTCTCTTCTCAGCACCACTTACTATGTTAGACTCCTTCCGGAAGTCACGTGTTGAAGTCCTCCCTCCTTGGTAATCTAGGTAAAATTAGGCAGTTGTGTGGATCCCTCATAGAGACATCTTGGATGTTGTGCAGGCAGCATGGGGAAGAAGTCATGGAAGGACACAGAAACTGGCCAAAGAAAGAGACTCCAAGAAGCCGGCCCTGCCAGCACCTTTCTTGTCAATGTCTGGCTTCCATAACTGTCGAATGATACGTTCTCACTTTACAACCCATTGAGTTCTGTGGTTTTTGTCATTCCGCTGAGGCACACTCGCACACCCTGACTCCTAAACTTCCTCACTGGCTCTTCTGCCAAGTCCCGACTCCTCTCAGCCTTTTCTTGACATTCAAGACAGAAACGGAATTAATTCACTGCTTCACCGTGAAAGGCTTTTACTTCTTTTTAAATGAAACCCATAAGCCCCTGCGCGGTATTTAAGGCCATTCTGGTGTTTTTATTTGCAGAGCTCTTGGCCATTTCTCTGTATGTACATGAGTGGTTCCTCACGACCATACTCGAATGCTTCCTTCTGCTTGCAGTGAATGCCCAGGAAAGCTTTCCTTTGTTCCCTAAGGAAATTCACCCTTGGGCTTGGTGTTACCTTGCTCCTCTAAGGCTCAAGGAAGGAAGATGCTGGCTCTTGGCTGTTCATGTGGACCTTGCACAGGGCATCGTGTGGTGGGTGACTAACTTCATGTGCACCTGCACATTGCTGACTTTGTTCTTGGGACTCAAACTAACTCTGTACATGTAGAGAGTACTGATAGGGAAATTGCTAATTTGAAGTTGTAAACACTGATTAAGCCTACATAGAATATACTTTTATCAAAATATCAGGAGGCATTTTTTTGCTATCTTATAAGTTTAGAAATATTCTAATTCTTCTATATACTTACCATAGGGTTTCTTGTTGTTGTTAGACCAACTTCTTAGTTTACCGTACTAGTTTTTTTTCTATTTTTAAATAAGAAAATTTAAATATATATTTTGCTCCTCATTTCCTGTGTGTTTAGAAGCCTACTTTATTCAGCTGCTACCTTGTCCCTCTCTTGGTGTGATGGAATATATTCGACTTTATATTTTTCCTGAGAGCTGACTTCTAAGTGTCATGACGTCCACTAATGAACAGCTTATCTCCTTTGAAGCCTTCATGGAAATGCCTAAATTAGAGATCATCCAAGCATTGACTTTCCAAAAGACTGAGGGCCCTCATGTTCCATGCAGACTTCAAAGTGATTAATTTATGTAGCCATGTCTCAGGGAAATGAGAAACCTGGAACCAACTTCTAGCCAGCTCAGTGCTGCTATAGCAAAGGAAGTTTTTAAAAAGAAGAAAAAAAATCTTAATGCATAGGGAAAGAAATCCGTTAGGAGCTCCAGGGAGAAAAAATAATATAAGAATGTTTTCATGAGCCCACAAGAATGGATCAGCAGGTAGACTGCACACAGATCTCCCCTTAGTCCCATCCCAGGCTCCCAAGGTGACTCAGAGAGAACAGGCTCCTGAGACTTGTCCCCTGACCTGCTTATGCCTGAACTCCCACACACATAGCTAAACTAATAAATAGTGTTTTCTACCATACTAGTGAGGCTTTATGAATGTTACATATTGTTCTGGCTGGTTTTGTGTCAACTTGACACAAGCTGGAGTTATCACAGAGAAAGGAGCCTCCCTTGAAGAAATGCCTCCATGAGATTCAGCTGTAAGGCATTTTCTCAACTAGTGATCAACAGGGGAAGGTCCCAGCCCATTGTGAGTGGTGCCATCCCTGGGCTGGAAGTCTTGGGTTCAAAGGTAAGAAAGAAAGCTGAGCAAGCCAGGGCAAGCAAGCCAGTAAGTAACATCCCTCCATGGCCTCTGCATCAGTTCCTGCTTCCTGACCTGCTTGGGTTCCAGTCCTGACTTCCTTTGGTGATGAACGGGAACGTGGAAATGTAAGCTGAATAAAACCTTTCCTCCCCAGCTTGCTTCTTGGTCATGGTGTTTTGTGCAGGAATAAAAACCCTGACTAAAACACATATTTAGAGTAATTACTGATTTAGGAACAATCCATATCACAGCATACTTGGTGTTGGCCATAGCACTGAAAGTATGTATAGGTCTTGGTCACTTTGGCATCATTCTGTTGCTATGACAAAACAGCAACCCTAAGAGTAAAATCATGTTAAAAGGATTTACTTTGGTTCCCAATTGCAAATGTTTCAGTCCATGTTTTGCCTGCCCCACAACCTTTAGCAGAGACCAGACAGCATAGTGGGGATCCGACTGGCTAAAATACCCATGATGCCTGCTTAGTTGATTCTGAAGGGCTGTGCTCTCGGTGTCCTTAACCCTTCTGGTTCCTCCTCCTCTTCAGTAGGTCCCTAGGCTTCAAGGAGTGTGTCCTCAAAGATTTCCAATTTGGGCTCTCTTTCCACCGAAGGTTGTCTATCAGTCTCGATCTGCCATCATCAGCTGCTGCAGGAAGCCTCTCCAATGATTGGACTAGGCAACGATCTGTAAGTATAGCAAGATATCATTAGGAATTATTTTCTTGATTTGTACCCCCTATTGTGGATCTTTGGGCTATTTACTCTCTGTTTCCTGGTCATTGAGGTCGTCCTGAGCATGGGCTCCCTTCATTGGCATGGTCCTCAAATTAGACCAGTGTGGTGGTTTTGAATATGCTTGGCCCAGGGAGTGGTACTATTTGAAGGTGTGACCTTGTTGCAGTAGGTGTGGCCTTATTGGAGGAAGTGTGTCACTATGGCTTTTAAGCTTTTCCCTGTGCAGAAGACTTAGTCTTTCTTCTCCTAGCAGGCTTCAGATGAAGATGTAGAACTCTCCTCCTACACCATGCCTGCCCAGACACTGCCATATTCCCGAATTGATAATAATGGGTTGAGTCTCTGAACCTGTAAGCCATCCCCGATTAAATGCTGTCCTTATGAGAGTTGCCTTGGTCTTGGTGTCCACAGCAGTAAAGTCATTGGTTGGCCATTCTCACAAGTGCCATGCCTCCACTGCCCTAGCACATCTTGCTGGCAGGACAGACTATAGGTTGAAGGTTTTGTTGCTGGACTGGTGTTCCATCCCTATTACTGGACGTTGCCTGGCTATGAAAGATGGTTGGCTCAGGTTCCATGTCCTAGGAGTTTCACTAGGGCCACCCTGAGATTCCTAGAAGTTTCTACTGTACTGTTTTCACATCACCCCCCAAATGCCTTTTAATTCCATTTGTCATTCCCTGTCCTCACTCTCTCCATCCACCCCACACAGAATCCCTCCTGTTCCCATTCCCTATCTGTCCCCATTCCACTTGCTTAGTCTATTCTGTTTCCCCTTCCCATGTGTCCCCTTTAGAGTCAGCCTTGTAACTTGCCTTTCTGGGTCTGTGGATTGTAGCGATATATTGTCTCCAGCCATCCCACCCTGAACATGCCCAATATTGTCATCTCTTCCTTCTAGGAGCAGGAGACGAGCCCCCTGTATACAACCTGTCTGCGCCATACTAGGAGAAAAGTACACCCTGTCGCCAGCATCCTTTAAAATATATTTTGTATAAAATTTTTCATGGACCCTTATCTTCCTGGCTACTTCTCCACCATCAATTACCCAAGGCCATCTTCTAGAGCCTAGTTTTCTAATGTCTAGTTCCATTTTCATGACTCACTAGTTTTTGTCCAGCCTGGAAGCATTCACGTATACTTACTCTTTAAGTCTTAGTTTTCATGTGGGTTCTGTATTGTGCAAAACTGAAGTGGACATGTATGATTTTCTCCTACTAATCTCTTCCATTACTGAGCCCCATCGGGATCCTAAAGTAGATAGAGAAAAGATTATGTTCTCTCACCGAAGTGTATTAGAATTGTGAGGGTGTCAATGCTGACAGCAGTGGCAGCAGATGGGAGGAGGAAGAGGAGGGAGAATGAAAGAGCTTGAGGAAGAGGTGGAGGTGGGGTGTAGCGTCTCAAACAAGCAAACGAGTTTTATTGTGGCAACTCAGTAGGTGACACTTAAAATATATAAACTTGGGATCGATGATTTAAAGTCCGTAACAAATGTATTAGAGATAAAAGTCACAGCGCTTATGGGGAAATTTTGTTAGGAGATAAATTGTCCATTGCAGTTATATGTAAATTGGTCTTGGAATTTCCAGGCAGCCAGGACTACGGTATGATAGATGGGAGTTTTTATATGTAAGAGATAGCAGTGCTCAGTTCCCTGCCGATACTTCCTGTCTCTTTCTGTTCTTCCCAGGGGCACTGGAACATAAAGAGAGATTATAATAAAAATCCTCACATAAACATTGAAGAATGAGCAGATGCTGGCTACAGCATGAACAGTAAAGTATAGGTGAAGGTGTTGAATGTTGGCTCTCTGAGGGAAAGCTGGGTGCTGTCAGGAATTCTCACACATACTGGGTTTGTGACAACTCATTTGTTTTACTCCGCAAACATTTAGGTCCCTGCATACTCCATACAATGGTGTCTGTTGAGAAAAGTCTAGGAATCAAGATGATGGCCCCAACCTTTCAGAATGTGGTCTGGGAATGCTTAACATTGTGCAGTAATTGTGCTCACTAAAATTCTATGTGCCTCATATCTTGAATTAATGTAAAAAAAAAAGTCACTTCATCGAAGTTGAATTATAATAAAAATATTACAGTACCGGAAATGCTTATGTCTTTAAAGCCCAACATATCATTTTCTGATACTTGTTTTTTATGAGTATGGGATTAAAGATACGTGAGGTAAGTAGTTGGGAGAGATATTTAAGTCTACACTCAATTACCTCTACAGTACTCAAAGTTTTGCTATTTGTGTAGAAGAGGGGATTTACTAGGCTAATTTACATAATCAGAAGATAGATCATCCAATAGGACCATGAGAGATAAAGGGCCAGAAAATGGTAGCTGCTCTTCTGAGAGGCTTCAAGCTTCAGCATGAGGAAGACCAGTGGTTATGATCTGGAGCTGAAAACCTGGAAGCTCCCTGGAGTCACTGATACAATGATGTCTGCAAGACGTGGCAGCAATAGTAGGCATATGCAGTTGGGGAGAATGAAGCACGCCCATGCTGCATGACTCTTCTCTTCCATCCACTGTCCTTAGGCTCAGCCTAGTTTATGGTGCCACCAACATCAGTGTGAGACTTTCCCCTTCAGTTGGTGTCCCTACATGGTGGTACTCTCGGGCAGTGTCTTCACAGACACCTAGAAGTATGCATTAGTTAGTCCCCCATATATCTCTTGAGCAAGTTGACAGTCAAAGATCAGCCATCACATTTGCTCTTTTTTTGGGAATATCTACTTGCAAGGTGAACGAATTTCTCATTTACTAAACTTAGCTGTGTTGTTATGGCCCGATGAGCAATGATTACTTAAGTAAATCCCAGGCTATACATTCTCAGTATTTTATACACAGAAATTAAGCTACACTGGTTTTAGGAAATTTCCTCTCCTCACACACATTTTTATTGAGAGACGTCTTATTTCTCTCATTGAGAAGTTCTCATGAGGCACCTCTACAACCACTTATAACTTTCAATGATGATTGGACAAGGAATATGGAACTTATGCTAAAGCCAATAAGCATGTATTAAGCCATAGGTTATGAATAGTATTTTAGTAGACGTCCAAGCTAAGATGACTTGTTTTATGTTTTTCATATGGCTCACTATATATTTATCTTTGCTCCAGGTCAATACTAAAACTGCTGAACATGAATTGGGCCAAGGTTGAGTGCTACAACACATACTTATATGACAGTGGCACCTGTTGTCCACAAATGACATATATTTCTGGTAGATGGTCAGGTGACCAGGTTACCCCTTGGAGAGATTAAGAGATTCAGAGAACACATTCCTTCCCACATGTAGCACAAGGTTCTTAGATAACCATGTAGCTCAGAAGCACAGTGCACACTTAGCATGCACAAAGCCATAGGGTGATTCATGGAACTCGACTAATTTTATGTCTAAAATGTTTATGTTGTTATTGAAACCAAAGTTTATTTGATGACTTACATTTGTGATATACTGATATTTTGGGTTATGCCATTTGGGTTATGGCAAGAACAATGTGATGGTTAATCTTCATAGCCAACTTGATAGGATTTAGGATCTTGAAACACTTCTGAGTGTGTCCTTGAGAGTGCTTTCAGAAAAATTTAGAGCAGGCAAGATCCATCCTAAATGTGAGTGGTACTGTTGGGTCTACTAGAGGTAGACTTGGGATAGTTCATTTTCATCACCAACTAAATGGAACTTTGAACAACCATGAAAATGTGCCTCTTGGTGTCTCTGTTTGGTTATAATTAGAATGGTTTGACAGAGCCGAAAAAACCTGCTTCGAATGTGAGTGGCACCATGCCATACACTGGGAGCCCAAACTCCATTGAAAGGAGAAAGAGAACTGACCACCAGTGATCATTTTCCTGCTACCCAATTAGAGCTGCGATGTGATTAGCTGACTCAAGGTCCCACTGACATGCTTTCCCCGTTCTGATGGACTGTGTTCTCAAACCATAAAACAAAACATAGCCTCATTTCTTTATGTTGCATTTGTTGGGATATTGTCACAGATATATTATCTTGTATAATTAATAATATAAGATATACATATAATATAATAATACAAGATATAATAAGTATAATTAATCTTGATAGCATTTTCACAATATTCATTTAAAGCTATTTAAAATCTCAGATGTGTGTGTGTGTGTGTGTGTGTGTGTGTGTGTGTAAGTATTTACATACATAAGATCTAAGTCTATTTAAGGAAGGAACAGCTTTCCCTAACAAGAATAATTTATGAGAAATATAAGTATGTTCCTCAAAAAGCTCGTCAGTACAATTAAGCCTGAAAGCCCTTGGTGTTTTGCTCAAACTGATATTTGGATGTTTGGAGTGTGTCAGAAACAACTATACAAACACTAGAGACACAAAAACAAAATAGTGTCTACTTTCAATGTGTTATAAATCATGAGACATTTAAAACTAGACAGGTGTCACACATGTCATCAAAGGATATTATGTCATCTGATGACTTCTTGAACTTACAGAAGGGCTAAGACTTAATATAACAAATGCCAACCCACCTCCGAACAATCAATTCCTGTCCAACTGGAAGGAAGTATCTTTTGCAGAGTCTGTAAGAGACACAAAGACAATGATGGGGAAGTCCTAATGCAGCTGTATGCATGGGAAGTGGGGGTTACTGCTTGAGAGGAAGAAAGGTGGTTAACCCCTTAGCAGAAGGGCCTGTATAAGTGATGCTAACATATGCTCACCTTTAACCATATTCTAGTCTCAAAATTAGGCCTGAGGAGAAAACGGGGAACAGAAATTAATGAACACTAATCTCTGTACCTGTTACTTGAGAATGTCCCTTTATTCTAGGTGTTAGTACTCTTTCTGGAGAGGGCAGAGAGTAGTTAGGATGTTTATGTTTCGTAGGCTACACAAAGATTTTTTTGTCACATGTTCTGCTTTCATTTCTTTTATAATCCTTTTCAAAAATAAACCTAATTTGATTTCTTATGCTTAGTGTGTATATACCAAACTCTATACTTTCCCATTAACTGCTTTGCTTGATTTAGGTCTGTTACCATGTATGCCATCTAGAGAGCCTAGCTAGATTTCTCCCCTGTTGCAAATCTGTTCACATTTGCAAACAGAATTTTTGTAGGACCGTTGACCTCACACATCTTGATCTAGGATGATTTCAGTTGCCACGTGAACTTTTCTATCCAGGACAGTTACTGCTGCCATGTCAAGGGCTGTTAGGATTGAGCATTTCATAGTCTCTTATTGTCTGCATGTGGGCCAGTTCTGGCTCTCTATTTTAATTGCCATTTATTACAAAAAGTTTCTGTGATGAGGGTTGAGAGATGCACTATTCTATGAGGAGGGAAAAGTAGACAGCTAATCAATATCAAAGACTTTTTGAAAAAGTAACAGAGAAGTCACCACCATAGATGCTTCATTAAATTATATATGTATATATATATATAACATGTATAAGATATTATATATATACTTACACAAACACACACACACACACACACACACACACACACACAAACTACAATAATGCTCAACTTGCCAAGACATGCCCACTGGTGCACTATTGGTACAAATGTCAAATTTCATGAGACTAACCAACAACTCTAAAAGCAAACAAACAACAGCAATAACCAGCATGTAAGTCCTACTCCACACAGTGACACCCATACTTGGCAATATTATTGGGATTAAAAAGATTTGTTTAAAGTGGTCCTAATTTCTAGAGGATAACCTATCATTCTACTGAACTGGCGTGGTATTAAACCAATTCCTAAATACCTTAGCCATTACTCAAAACTAAAGCAAAACAAAAACCCACAAAACTTGGTATTCAGCATTAATGTACCCTTTTTTTTATTGTTTAGCGATTTGATTTTCTTCAAGCTGGCTTTCAAAACTTCATAAAAATGAAATGCAAAAATAAAGTGGCAGTTACTCATGCACAGAAGCAGTCAGAGCACTTGGTGCTTAGTTTGGAAGCAGGGCCCACTGTACATTTTCCTCCCATTTCTCTCAGGTTGATTAGCAATGGCAGCAGTATAGTCCTTGTCTCCCAAGCTTTGTGTGTCTTGCTTGCTTTAACTTACAGAGTGGAGGATGTCTCTTCAGCTCTTCACAGAACATATTGAGTCAGAAAACTAACATTTGTAAAGCATTTTCCTCTTTCAGGATAAAGGAGAAAGTTGTACGTATTTCCCCACTACAGAGTATAAAAACAAAACATTTGGTGTTGCTATGCAGGCTACAATTTATGTTCAGTGACTGGATGTTGGTTTTCTCACACCCTGTAAGCTTGCTGCTGCTAACAGTGTGGGAGAAGTAGAGAGAAAAGACAGACCTTGGGTCAGAATCCAACCTGAGATACTTAGCAACTGGGTGGTTTGGGGGGAACAATTTCTATTTCTATAATTTTCCTTTGGTAAAACACTCAACAAATTATCAAAAAATGAAATAAAACCACAGGATCCAGAACATATTAGGCTCTCAGATGACATTTCCAATAATTGCTGCATATGCATAGCCTTAGAAAAACATGCTTTTAACCTCAGAGGGATAAGATATAGTCAATTCCACGCTTCTTTCTCGCTTATACTAGCACACATTGATCCATGCTCTAAGAAGCCTATTGGATTAAGCACTGGACCTCAGGTTCTATCACTGGAGTTCAAATAGATGTCTATGTAAAGAGAGAAAACTATAGAATTCATAGCTCATGCTGAAATAACACAAAACTGGACACACACACACACACACACACACACACACACACACACATCTCACCCCATTCATTGAATATTTCCTGTGGACTAATTGACCAGAAGAAAAGGACTACAAAGATATTTAAGGTGTAGAAAGAGAGTGATCAAAAGATAACTATTATTCAGTGAATTTTTTTCCCTAAAATTTGGAATTAAAAGTCTAAAATTAAGTAGAAAGATGTTCCTGGAGACCAGTAGCCCTGGCATAGCTATGGATAAGGTATATTAATATTCAACTATAGTATGAATAATTTCTATAGACCTAGTGAATTCAATTAATAACAATGTGTACTCAAATTTGCAAAGAGTAGAATAGTGTCACTTTCACATTAGTTGAAGTGAGAAATATGTTAATTATTTTAACTTTGGCAATCATTTCTCAGTTTGTCGGTATATCAAAACATTGCATTGTACACTTTTAAAATATATAAAAAAATTTTTTGCTAATTATGCCTCCAGAAAGCTGCAAACAAGTTAATTTTTAAAATTACATTTTATGGCTAGGACACACATACAAGAAAATTTAAAGGCATAAGATTACCAATATATGAGGAATTGAGTTTCTGTCTCTGGGGATTCCAGATTTCACATTCTCCGTTTGTTTTGATGGGGACACAGGTCTCTCAGAGCTTCCCAAATGGCCCCAAATTACTGAGCTACAACAGTTTGCTGCCTCGACCTCCTGTGTAGCTGAGACCACAAATGGCCACCCTGCGTGGCTATTTTTCTGTCTTTAGCTTGTCTCAGTCCCAATCCTTTTACTCTTTCTCCTGATGCTTTGAACGCCGAACCTCTGATGCTACTCTGCGTCTATGATTTCTGTGAAAAAGGCACAGTTTCATGCATATCAAAAATGGACGGCCTCCAGTAGCTTTCGCAACATGGTGGCTGTCTGTTCAACTCGATCTCTCTCTCTACTTAGCTGAAGTAATTTCTCCAGCAGAATTTCGACTCTTTCAAAACTATCAATTCCCTCTGGCTTTAAAAAAAAAAAAAAAAAAAAAGGAAAACTTTCGTATAGGGAAGACCCCACAACTCCCAGCATGACTCTCATGATTCTTTCTCAGTTTCTCGCAGTGACTAAGCTTCAGTCGGCTCTCTTTCTCTCACGGGCTCCTTTATGAGTGTTGCAGAGTTTTTCCTTGGCCCGGTTTGTTCTGTGTGCTCTCTGATATACATCAAAATAATGTTGACAAATGGATCTTTCTCACCATATTTAAACAAATATGGAAATTTGCCCTCTACCACAGTTGTCAAATGAAGCAACCCAAATCCGAACAAACCCAATTTTGCTCCCATTATATAAAAGTCATAGTAACTTCAAAGTTACACCTTCTGTACAAACTGTCTTTTTGGAACTGATAAATAAATATTATGTACAGTATTTAAACATATAGGCACTTTCATAAGAGCAGAAAAAGAAACACAATAACAACAAAACCCCAAGATTCTCAGGAATTTACTAGATTATTAAGACCTGGGATAAATATGTCCTTCACCTCATTTTATTTTCTGCTCCCTTCCCACATAATAACCAACCATACTGTGTTGGCTCCAGCTCAAGGACCTTGGTCCACAATTCCATCCTGCAGAAGTCAACTCATCCAGAGTAACTGCAGAGTCTGGCAGAGCTCCATGCTGTATTTGGTTCTATTGCCTGCCTGCATCAGGCATGTTCACTCTGAGAATGAACCATGCAAAGCACCTACTGTGATGCTTTGGGTTTAGTAGGCATTTAGTACCTATTATTTTATCCATTGGCATTCCTGCTCACAAAGAGGATTTTAACCAACCATCCTGTAGTTAATAATTGAAACAATGGCTCATTCTTTTATTTCCTTCACCCATTCCCCCCAGAACACAACTATACTTATTTCTCCATCAAAATTACCTTTATGGGGACCATTTAGGCATTGAAGGTAAATAAGATACTTTCTGTGAAAAGAGACTTCAACAACTGTTATGAGACTTGTAATAGTTTTGATTGCTTGCTTGCTTGCTTGTTTAGATAAGGTGCGTTTCTGTAGTCCTCGGCTGGTCCAGAAACCTAGGATCCTACCGTCTCCACACACAATCACTGACATAATAGGTGAGCTGTGCTTACAAGTTGTGCAGGTTTACAGAGATGTGGCCTAGAAGATGTTTTATCCAACCTTCAATGAGCAGATGCCTACAGTGAATCCACGTAGATCTTTAGTTGCAGCAGGATTCCTATGGTACTTGCTTGAGAGCGGCAGTTGGTACGAAATGAGAGTTACATCCTTGAAGGTCTTAAAACTGAAGTAGAGCACTAAGTTTTCTCTAGAACAGAATCTGGCTAATGTTGATATTCCACGACAGAGGAGCTGAAAGATTAAAAATCGAAGCTTGGAGGAAGTCAAGTTTCATACATAGGCCCACTGATGGGTTCTTGGAATATCCCAGATTTGATACATGAATGACATTCTCATTCATAATACCATGGTCCCCAGGACCAAGCCTCCTCCCCATCTATCCTTGGTAGTTGTAGTTGGACCTTATCTTTAAAATTTCTTATCATGATGGTTGCATTTAATTTACAACCTTTGGCCCAAAGAAATTCTGGATCTAATTGCAGTCACCCACTTGAGCCGTGACGATGCCTTCCAACTGGCTGCAGGTATTCTAGAAATGGTTTCTCGCTATCCTGGGACTCAAGGTATATGTATACAAAATAGGTTCACAGGTCAAATATTTACGGACAGTAAGTCAGAAACTTAAAACAGTTATTTGTTATGCATATGACATTATCGTTTACTGAAGACAAAAGCTAGCTTGATTATTTGGATATCCTTCTATACTCAGACACTTTCACACAGATATACTAGTGAGTAAAACATTCATGAACATAAAATAAAAAATTTTAAAAAGCCAGGCCCACATCTTTGGTCTCAGCATTGAGGAGGCAGAATCAGACAGATCCTCTGAGCTCAAGGCTAGCCTGGTCTACAAAGTGAGCTCTAGAACACCCAGAACAGCTAGAGCTTAGGAAACCCCTCGAAAGAAGAGGAACGATTGTAGGATCCATAATGGTTGTGGACGCCAAAAGAACACAGCCCACAGAATCAACTAAGCAGGGTTCATAGGGGTTGACAGAGACCAAATCAGCAAGCCTGGACAAGGCTATATGTGTGGAGGCCCTGGCCCTCAGCATAGTTGTTATAGGTGATTAGCTTGGTGTTTACTTTTAGGACTCCTAACAGTAGGAGTGGGAGGAGTATCTCTGACTCTTCTGCCTGAACATGGGGCCTTTTTCCTCCTATGATGTTACTTCATCTATGAGGGTTTGTGCCTAGTCTATTCACATCTAATTATGCTGTGTCTGGTTGATATCTCTGGGAGGCCTTCTCTTTTCTGAAAGGAGATGAAAAAGTAATAGATCTTGGGGAGAGAGGAAGTTGGCACTAGGAGAAATGGAGGGAGGGGAAGCTGAAGCCAGGATACATTGTAGGAAAGAATAAACTAAAATACACACACACACACACACACACACACACACACACACAGGAACCTCTGATCTCTATTCTATCCAAATAATTCTGAATACGTATTTTTAAACTAAAATCATATGAAGTATTCTTTTTTTTTTCTGGCTTTGATACGATGAAACTGAAAATTAGTTACTGTAGATTGATGTTAAGGTAATATATGATTAGACAGTAAAAAAGTAGGAGAAGAAAAGATAGGAAAATGGAAGAGGAGCAGAGATTGAGGAAATCAAGATGGAACTGGGGAAAGGAGACTTAGATCCTGGTGGCTGTAATTGGACATAGGTAGATATAAGTATTTAAAGGGATTTTATAGGTCTTTATCTCATATGGAAGGGCAGTTTGTATCTTTGTCTATTGGATGTAATGTTATTGTGTAGAGGGTTTGTGAACTGAGAATTAATTATATAAAGTCTTTTGAAAAGTTACTGGGTTTTGAAGTGATGGAGGAAAGAAGATGCTGGGGTGGTAATTTCACCAGGGAAGGAGGCAGTAGGGAAGGCAGACTGAACCAGTGAAGGGAATCTCGTCGAGAATGTTGCCCGTGGGCCGAGTGACAGAGTTCTTGTGCAAGGCTCCACACTAGAGAGGCATCTGCGGAGTGAGACCGTGGGGGCTGATAAAGAGATAAGCAGTTTTTATTTTTAATATTTACTGTAACAAGTTTCTAGGGGGAAAATGCTGGGGTGTCGTGAATAAGAATGGCCCCCATTGGCTCATATATTTGAATGCTTATTCATCAGGGAGGGGCACTACTTAGGACTGGGTACTTGCTTGAGAAAGCATGCCACTGGGTGTGGTCTTTGAGGTTTCAGAAGCCCAAGCCAGTCTCTCTTTTCCTGATGCCTACAGATCCAGATGGAGAGACCCCAGCTACCACTCAGCACTGTACCTTGCCTGCACACTGTCATGCTCCCATCCTTGATGCCAAAATACCGAAGCTCTGAACTGTAAGACAGCCGCAGTTCAATGCTGTTCTTTGTAAGAGTTTGCCCTTGTCATGGTGTCTCTTCACAGAGATGAGATATTGACTGAGACACATACAAATGCATACAAATTATATAATCTACTTATTTCATATATGTGTGTTCAGTGTTTGTTCATGGCAAGTGTGTGTGCCTGCAAGCATTTTGGAGAGTCCGGGACCCCCCTCCCCCCCACCTTCTATGCTGTTTGAGACAGTGTATCTTTGTTGTTTACAACTCCACAGGTCAGTCAGGCTAGCCGGAAGTTCCTAGAATTCTTTTCTCTCCATCTTTTATTTTCTCATAACATCCCTTAGAAAAACATGCTGCCATGCCCAGCTTTGAGTAGGCTCTGTGGATTCAAGCATCAGTTTTCACACTGAGCAAGCATGCTATTCCCTGAACCTCTCCATGTATAACCTACTTTACAAAAATGGATCAAGGGGGGAAAGTCACGAAGTAAATTTCTGTGTCTTTTCTTTTTTTTTATTTCTTTTTCTCTTTTTTCTTCTTCTCTCTCTTTCTCTGTCTTTGAGACAGTCTCACTATATAGGACAAACTAGCCTTGAACTTACTTTGTATCCCCTGCTAGCCTCAAGCAATATAGCTGCATCCAATGCCCTAGAACAAAGAGTACAGGCATATACCCCTGTGCTTGGCTTTGAAGCAGTAAATTAATTATTTTTCTTGAAAGAAATCAAAGTGAAGACATGACATACCAAATCCTGCAAGGCACAATATGTGCCGTGCTTAGCGGTAAGTTTATAGGATTCTGTGTCTACATCCAAAAAGACATGATTCTCAGTAAAAGACTTGCCTCTGTGGCTTAGAGGAAAAAAAATAGAAAAAGAAAACATGAGCAGAGAAACAAATGACTTCCTACCACAAAACATAAGCATCAGGGAGACAAAGAGTGGCTTCTATGAAAACATAGCTTAAGGAAAGGCAGGACTCAAGACAAGATGTATTCAGTTGACATGTCACAGAAATACAGAGGCTCTTTGGGAATTCTTCACCACAGTTTCATGCCAGAAAATTTGATCATCTAGAGGAAAATACAAATTTCTGGGCATTGATATCTATATTATAGGTATATGATTTTATTTTAGAACTTTACATCTGAATAATAGAGCATATGTCTTTTGTCCAAGTATAATTGTGGAAGACAACTTACCATATGCTCATTGGATCATAAAGAAGAGTACCAGATAATTCTATTACATGAATATATATATATGTATATATATATATATATATATATATATATATATATATATATATATATATATAGAGAGAGAGAGAGAGAGAGAGAGAGAGAGAGAGAGAGAGAAATTGGAAATTCAAACAAAATCAATGAACTAAGACCTTCTTACATGAAAAGCAACCTTATAGTCACTAACTCTCAACTGAGTGGACAGCAGAAATGGAACCTATTGCAGAATTTCTAAGCATTAGGGATGCAGGCTGGGCATCTTCAGTCCTGATGCTGCAGATATGGAGTGATTTAGCAATCACCAAATACTGGAGAAGAATCTTGCTTCTGTTACTCATGTTGTATTGGATCCAGTCTAAAGTGTGAGTATTTAATCATTTAAAGTCCTGAACCAAAGAAAGCTCTTCCGAAGGTGTAGAAGAAAGAGTGAAGAAATTCATAGGGGATTTCTTGACTTCTGAGTATTCACCCAAATTTACATTGTTAATTAGTAATTTTAGGATGTTACCAAAGGTAATGTTTAGATTTTTTAAAAATAAAAATCCTGATTTACCATTGAATAAACTATTTTGCCAAAAAAAAAAAAAAAAAAAAAAGTTTAGCCCATGGACAAATCTGTGCAATATCTTTAAAGATATTTTTTAATTTACTATTTTATCATATATAAGTACACTGTCATTGTCTTCAGACACACCAGAAGAGGGCATCTGATCTCATTACAGATGGTTGTGAGCCACCATGTGGTTGCTGGGATTTGAACCCAGGACCTCTGGAAGAGCAGTCAGTGCTCTTAACCACTGAGCCATCTCTCCAGCCTGTGATTTTCTCTTAATTAATGACTGACATAAGAAGGCCCAGCTCACTGGGCATCTGTGCCTCTCCTAAGAAGTGGGAGGAATGCGGTTCACTTGGGAGGTTCTTGGGAAGGAAGATTGGAATCCCAGACCCACACTCTCACTGTTACTTCAACACCACAAGACACTCCATCACCCTTCCATGCTGTTTGGTCTCGCCAAAAGGTTGTGGAGTAAGCGGAACATGAACCGAAATTTTGGAACTGGGAACCAAAGGAAATTTCTCCTCTTTTGAGTGTGATTTCCTTCCATACCATAATGATGCAAACACGTTGTTAGGGTAATCCCTGGTACACTATTCAGAAAGACACAAGGTAGGAAAAGATGTGAAGAGGGAACTTTGTCCACTGCTGGAGAGGAAAAATCAGCATAGCTGCTGTGGAAAACTGTGTGCAGCTTCCTCAAAAGCTAAAAATACAATTGTCCTATGACCTAGCAATCCTGTTCTTGAGTGTTTACCGGAAAGATATGAAGCACTATGGAACATCCAACATAGTCCCGTAAAAGGAAAATGAACCACATTGATACAAGAGAGAAAGGGGTAACAGTGGGTGACTAAAGACAGGGACAATATGCTGTAAGTCTTTGAAAAGTTAGAAGAAAGGCTTCTGAATGCTGTCAGGAAAAGTTACATGAGAAAGATATTAATGCTAAACTCAACATTGAATAATACAGATATAAAAATTATAACCTGATATTCTAAAATTATGTATTTGTCATTTTCTTTCTCTCTCCTCCTCCCTTTACATCATGTCTGGGTCATATGTAAGTTCTCAAATGCTTCTCCAGTACCATAGCTCCTTCCTTGCTGCCGTGTTCCCTACTAATGATGTTCATGGACTAATTCACTGAAACTTCAAGCAAACCCCCAGATTAAATTCTTATGTTTATAAAAAACAAACAAACAGTAACTATTTGTCTTCTCATGGTGGGACCAGAAGAAATCAAGAATTGGTCAGGCCTCAGAAGTTAATCATGCACATCTTAGTGTGTGGTAATTGACAACACAACTTTGTTTTCTGACTCAGTCACACTAAACCTGGATCAAGTAAGAGATGCTTGCAATACTAAATGAATACTCATTTTGAATAAAGGTTTCCCTTATATCATGATCCCAAATTAATTTCAGATATGTAAAAGATCTCAATATGTAGAAAATTAAATACTATAGAACAATCTAAGAAACGATTAACATAAACTATTGTTTAAAGAATATATTTTAAAACTTAACTGCATGTCTTAGTTTTCTATTGCTGTGAAGAGACACTATGACCAATTCTTATATTTTTAGAAAAAGTATTTAATTTGGGCCAGCTTACAGTTTCAGAGGTTTAGTTCATTATCGTTATGGTAGGACTTATGATGACACAAGGGTGGGCATGGTGTGAGGTACCTGAGAGTTCTACATTCAGATCCACAGAGAGAACCACTGGGCCTGAATAGAGCTTCTGAAACTCCAAAGCCCACCCTCACTGACATACTTCCTCCACATCTTCTAATCCTCTTAAGTAGTATCACTCCCTGATGACTAAGCATCCAAATATGTGAACCTATGGGGCCTATTCTTTTCCAACCTCCAGACTCTAAAATGTTAAATAATTTCATAGTCGGGTCCACTTAGGAAAGAAAGACATACTGATTATTTTGACTCAGAACATTTAATGTAGAAAGCTGGGCACATAGTGCTGGAGGGTCAAAGGGCAACAGTGATACTGAAGATACCAAAAGACTCTGAATTGCATAAGGCAAGCTTCTACCACTACATCCTTTACCATTACACATCACCATGTCTGCGAAGCAGAGAGAAGTCTCTGAAATTCTCAGAAGCTCAGTGCTTGGAGAACCTGCAGGTCTTCACCTCCTGTCCAAGAAGAAGCTGAAGGACAAGGATGACAAGTATCACAACTTGCATCACAAGTGTCACTGTGGCACTTAAGGTCACTTTGGTTGTCATGGCTAAAAATACTCACTTTTGAACATGCACAAATATATTTGGCTTCACAAACATTAAAATATTCCTGTGGTGAGAAGATAATAAACACACAGAATTGCAGCATAAGAGAGAGTAATCATGTTCCTGGCAATCTAAGCAACTAAAAAAAATACATGTGCCAAAATAGAATGGAATTTTGACAAGAGATATACTGCTATGTTATTCAAAGTGGCAGGGGAACTAACAAGAAAATCTAAGACAAACAGAATGTCCATTAACACGGAAATGTTGTGTTAAGTGTGTTAACATATCATCACACTATGGGATATTATATTTAGTACCAAAAAATAAAAGATAAAAATGAAACTGTTCAGACTTTTGGTTGTAACAGTAAAACACAGGAGTAGCTCATTGTCAAGATCACGGAAGGTCTGAGCTTTACTGGACTTTCAAGATAATAAGTTAGCCTGCCATAGTCCCATACACACCACCAAAATAGAGACGCTGGAGTCAGAATAAAAGATCTCATTGTTCATGATACATTGGCGCAGGAAGCTATATATTTCAGGACTCTTCAAACACTCTTGTGACGAGTTTTGAGAGAAAGTATGTCATTAAATGTTTAGTAAGTTCATAGAGAATTGCCTCGTCATCCCTCCTGAGTATGATAATGATACATTCTAAATAATGTTTTTATTTTCTTTTAAAAAAAGAACAAGGACAGCATTGGAGAATGACCAAAAGCCAGCAGAAATCTGAAGGAGTTTCAGAATTTCAGCCTTGAAAGTAAAGCTGTACATTGAGTAAAACCATTTTTTCAACAACTATTTCTCAAAGGGCCCCCTTTAGCCTGCAAGGAACATGACCATTAAAACTCAAGCAAGGAATCTCTTACTGAGGTATCAAAAGACAAAATTTAGGGCTGCCAGAGTGTTTAAAATATAGAGGAAAAAAATTCCTCTGGAGGGGGCACTTATTAAGGAACATGCCTAAACCAGTAGAAGAAAACTTTCCTCCCTTTCAAATATTTGTGATCTTGACAACATGCTTCAAAGGAACAGCTTCAAAAGCAATCCAAAGAAATTAAAGGCATGCATATTGAAATAAAGAAGAAAAACTAGCTTCATAGTAAGATCTATGAAAAAAAATTCTCAAAAAAGTGGATTAAATAAGGTTGAGCAGTTACAGGGCAATGGAAAATACCAGTTGTATTTTATATACAAGTAGCAGACTTGTATACTGACAGAACAATATCATTTTCATTAGCATTAGAACATAAAAGTACTTAAGACTTAAAGTGACAAATATATACAAGACTTAGAAAACTGTAAAACATTGCTGAGAAAAAGAACTCTTGAATAAATGGAAATACAGTTATGAGCTCTGCATTTTAAGATACAAATTATCCCCGAAATTAATGTGCAGATTCAGGAAAACTTAATCAAAATCTTAGTACTTTTTTTTTTTTTTTTTTTTTTTTTTTTTGGACAGGGTCTCACTATTTGACTCTAGCTAGTCTGAAACTGAAACTTGTCGTGTAGACCAGGTTGGTCTCAAACTCAGAGATCTGTTTGCCTTAGCCATCGAGCACTAGGATCAAAGGCATGCATACTTCTAATATAGTTTTAAGGGTCATGGAAATGGGCACACTGATGCTCAGTTGTAGTCCCAGCACTCAAAGGCTAACCTGCAAAGATCGCTTGAGCTTGGGACAGGGTCAAGACCTGTTGAGTCCATACTATTCACACCGTGGTTGTCCTCTGCCCTTCACCAAAACAAATAGGAAGAGATAAAACCTTTACAACTCACTGAACCTTTCTTCAAAGATCAGATAACTGAATGTATGTCATGTTGGCATAGAGACAAAACAGTAGCGTCGAAGAAAGGAAATGAACAGAAACATATATCTAAGCATCTTTGGACAACGGGTTTGCGTGATTACAAAGACAGTGTTAGCTTTTTTTTTAGAAAAGTCTTTTCCTCAAACAGTACTGCAGAAGTATACAAAACTTTCAATATGAGGTAAATCATAGATAAACTTACACCTAAACTTTGAGCAAGGCGTGTGTATGCCTGTAATACCAGCAAATGATCAAGAGTTCAAAACCAGCTTCAGCTACATAAAGAGGTTGAGGCCAACCTGGGCTATAAGAGAATCTGTCTCAATCACTAAGCAAGAAAAATGAAAAAACAATCCACAACAAACAAAATAAAACAACAACAACAGAACTCCAACTTCCGATAAATTTAAAGGAATATTTAGGGAAACTATCTGGACAACTTTTTGATAGATACAACACAAAATGTAAAGGAACAGATCTGTCCATTACATTTCATCAAATCTGAGTTCTGCCATTTAAAAGTTGTAGATAAAATGGTTAAAACCTGAATGGAGATATCGGAAAACGCCTAAAAAGACTTGTATTCAGAACTCATGAAAAGCCACCAAAAAGCAAACATGGAAAGTTCTGTCCATGGTTCGATGTCTATGGCGCGCCCTCCCACAGAGGTGCCGGCCAAGTCATCTACCCCTGGCACACAAAAAGCAGATGGTCTGTAGATGGTGACAGAGACTCCAAGATACTCTGAACATTGGAAGAACACAGTTGCTTGAGGAGGTACAGCGAAACTAGAAAATGGTTTAAGAAACCTTTAAAAAACATCTTTTTAATATTCCTCATTCTACTTTCTACAGGGGCTGCACCAGGCTACAGTCCCACCAGAGCCAACTAGGGATGCTTTCCCAACAGTCGCAGTGGTCTTTGTGCTGCACCGTTTCCTTGATCTGAGGCACCTGACTAGGGCAACATGGATCTCAACGCAAGTTTCAGTTTGTGTTTGTCTAACCGCTAAGGCTGTTGAACAGTCTGGGATATTTTGTGGCCATTTTTATGTCTTCTTTTGAGAAATCTGTTTAGAGCTAGTTTTTAAATTGGATCTCGTTTTCTTGAATCCTTTACATTTATTTGTTTGTTTGTTTGTTTGTTTGAGTTCTTTAAATATTCTGGCTAGTAATCTCTCAAGTGTAGAGTTGATAAAGATTCTATCCCATTCTCTGGGCTCCAAAAATCTCAATTCAAAAAAGTAAGGAGGGAAAAATTACCCCTGCAGGACAATGAATCCCCTTTTATGAAGAAGTGAGAACACAAATATATTACAAATATAAATATAATAATAAAAATATAATATAAATAATATAAATATAAACCTTAGAAATGTTTAGGATACTAAATAGGCCATCTTTTTAAAAAAATCTAAATAAATTTAAGTGATTTAAATATATTTATCATATAATTCTTTAACTAAACTGACTTCTACTATAATAAGCCTTAAATGGGATGGATAATTATATATGTATAAAAAGTGTTTTTCAATTTGGATAGTGACTGGGTTTGTAACTCGGTTGCTAGAGTACTTGCCCACCGTGCACGTGGGACCAGTCCCCAATACCACGACAAAGAGATGTGGTGGCATCTGCGTCTATTCCCCACCCTCAGCAGCGAGGTAATCAAAACTTCAAACTTGTCCTCAGAGCTACTAGTTTGAGAGAAGCCTGGGCTACATGAAACACTGTCTCAAAAATTTAATAGACATCTGAGTTGTGGTGTCCCATGCCAAGAGTCCCAGAAAATGGAAGGTAGAGGCAGAGGGAACTTTTGAGTTCATGGTACATGACTACGCAGAGAAACCCTGTCTTAAAACACTAACCAACCAACCACAAACTTCAATAGACAAATTAAAAGAGAAGACAGTCACAAAAGAGAATAGTTTTTTGCTAGTCTGGAAAACAAAAACTGGCCAAAAAGCACAGAGCTAAAGAGGGAGAGAGTAGCCTAGGGACTTGGGCCTTTCAGAGAGCCTGCTGGATACCAAGTTCCTCCCTTCTCCTTAGGTAGCAGGGTTTCAAGCCTGGGTTCTGAGAACCACAGGGCTACTGAAGGCAGACTATATAATCATCTCTTTTGCTTTAGCTTTTAATAACAGAACCTTCCCTCCCACCACTCCATGTACAAAAGTTTAAAAAGGTTGAAGACATTTAAAGTGACAATTGCCACAAAAATATCAAACTTCACCGTATCAACCAAACTGGGTACAGTTGCAAGAAGTCTGACATGAAAGTTCCGCGCACACTGGCAGGTCCACAGCTTTGGCAGTGCCGCAAGCTTGGTGTTAATGTGTATCTCCGATCCCTCTCTCGGAACAGCTTAAAATAAACTTTTAAGAAGATTTTTTTTTTCCATAGCAACTTTCTGGAAAAGAAGGCATATTTTTTTCTCCACTGCTTCTTTTAACTTTATATCCAGAGACACTTTCCTTTTAAACATGCTGACTTCAGATCTTACTAAAAATGGAAATATAGGGTTGGATGTTTAGATAAAGGGGGCTCTTTGGAACAGCAGATTCGATTCGATTTTTAACATTATCTATAAACTAGAAACTGCATGTGTTCAGCCTGCCTTGGGGGTTTAAGAAACACAAGGAAGCAGGGCACAGTCATTGAAGAGCGGTGGATAAGTTCTTCAAGCGTCCTTGCTATGAATCCATCTACTCATTGCCTGTAAATATTTGTTTTCTAAGTCCTAACATCGTAAGTCAAAGCCCAGCATTACTATTTTCTAATCTTTGACAGTGTTCACACAAATCATTTTATACTTTAAAGAACCCTTGCTTTTAACTTGTTTGCAAAAACTCTTACTTCTTTCATTTTTGAGTGTAGAATAAAGAGCCCTCAGCTGCCATTTTAGCTAGAAAAAAAAAAAAATAAAGATGAGCAGGAGCAGGAGTCCTTTCAACCAGGCTGTTGGGAATAGCTAAGAGATTTAAACACAGACACTTCACTTGTGACTTACAAAATGTGTGCTAGGGCCCTGAACTGCATGATCAAATTGGGAGGGGGGGTCATTAAAATGTGGTACAACATAAAATGTTTCTTAAACACTCAGTGGCCAATGACCAATTCAATATCAGCAGCATGAGAATCTGAGAGTTTCTGCTGTGGCCACTGGTACTGCGTTACCACACTTCTGAACACTCAGCACAGGTGCTTTTTCTACATTGCACACAGTCTCATCACACACTGACAACACTGCCTGCAGTACCTCAGCTCACCATCATGACTAATGTAAGCTATGGGTGTTGTTAAAAGATGACATCCCCAGTCTTAGCAATGGTAGAAAAAGGATGGGGGTGGTATGTCCCATGGAGGTGAGGTGAGGCCTGGGGCAAGGGAGATGCCTCTGGGGGCCCTTGTTGGGAATCCCTTCCCCCTGAGGGACCAGCCACATGACAGTATAGTAGAGAATAGAGTTTATTCAGGTCATGGGGGAGTTAAGAGGGTGGTAGAGGCCGAGAGAAGAGAGGAGTAGAGAAGTAGAGGAGTAGAGGCCGGCTGTTGCTAGGTAACTGAGGGGTGGGGTTTACAGAATCTCAAAAATGGGTTATAGGGATTTTACTGGATTTTACCCTAACTCTAATCCACAAAGAAGTTAGTTTCATATTCTCACTGTCTCTGATTCCCAGAGTCCAGGATCTAAAATAATGTTTTTGAAATAGTTAATTGTTTTATTTTTAACCTTTTGACATATATGTAGATATAATATATAAACACATGTATACTTTATATATTAAAATATATAATATATATAATATATATAATATTAAGAATATAGAAAGTATATAATATATGACATATAAGGAATATATAATATATGATGTGTATTATATGCTATATATTATATATATTATATGGTTGTTTATATATGATATATATCATATATACATATACTCTTGAGTGTTTTTGCAGATGTCATTTTCATTTCAAAAGTTAATATGCAAATGTTCTGTAATACTGTGGGGATAAATTTTTATGAAAGCATCTCTTGATCCCAAAGAGACTGAGTTTCTGGCACACTTTGCCGCCAAGTTAGTAACATGGCTTAAGATCACTTAAGATTATGTTCTTTGCCTGATATCTTTCTATGTACTCAGCTTATTTAAGTGTAACCTATCTCTAACAGAACAGTGCAACCAACCTTATTAGGCTTTGGATATCCCATGCAATGAGCCTTTGGAACATAATCAAAATGGATAGTTTTAACCTTATGTTATGTATTCTTTCATGCCCCTGACCCAAAATAATGTATGTGAACAAGCATTTGCTGTTCAAAGCAACCTTAAAACACATATCCTACAGATGTTGTACTCAGTATGTGGAAACAGGCTGATAACAGCTCTTTGTGGTTTTAAGTGCTACTCTGGCATCAGTTGGCATCTTAATTTCTTAAAGTGGAACCTTAATTCAATATTTTTACAAGAAAAAATAACAATGCTCATTGAAAAAAAATTATGAAGAATAGAATTTTTAAAAATTACCTTAATGATTGTCTCAGTTAGGGTTTTGCTGCTGGGAACAGACACCATGACCAAGGCTACTCTTCTAAGGACATCCACTTTGTCCATGTGCTTTGGGGAAAGTCTCCATTTATAAATTTCTGGACTTCCTTGCCTTGATCATCATGTTTCCAAGAATCTTTAAATATGTATGTTTCTTCTTCAGTAGCCAGAGTACGGTGGCTACTTTCCGCTTCTTTGCAGATCTAGCATTTTGCCAGGATGTCTAAGTTTTTATGGCTTCAGGTGTGAGAGTGTGATGGTAAATTCCTTTCTCACAGTAGGACTTCACCTGATGATGTCACCATACTTTATGATGCAGTGTGCCTCAGACCCCTCACAGTACTACAGGGTTGTACTTCTCATCCATTCCTTCAGCATATGAAGAAATCAATCAGTTGTGGGATTCTTCTCACTACTATATAATTAATAAGTAACCAACCCAATTTGGATCAAAACAGCTTATTTTTAGCTCCCCAACTCTGTCCACTGCACCCTCGGGCATTTTTTTTTTTTTCAGTATAACCAGCTCTTAGGTGCCATGGGCAACTTCCCTTGGTCTGCTGCTATGGATTTCATTTTGTTTTTATTTCACCCTGGACTTGTCTTATTTATCTTATTTAATAGTTACCTTGTCTACTTTTTTGCCTCCTTGAGGATAGCTTTCATTTTCTTCCTAAAATTGTTTTGCAGCAAGTGTATTTTGGGGGCAGTGTTTATCTCTGGGCTCCCGCTGTTTTGTTCTACTTTAGTGTAGGAAAAAAAATGCTAGTGGGAGAAAGGTGTTTACCTGACCCAGAATACTATTTTCTGTCTCTTCAAATTCCCTTAAATTTAACCTATAGAGCTTTGGGTTTCTGTTGAAGATGGTGTTTGTGTCAACTATCTAAGGTCACGTCTACTCATTTAAGACAGGAATAAAATTTAACTCTAGAGTTTTTTTCTTGCTTATTAATATGCTTCCGAGAAATCTGCATGTGGCTGCTGTGACTGATATCTAAACTCTTAATAATATGTGGTTTTGAGAAGGAGACAGATCCAACAGCAACAATCTTTTTGTTCCACCTTTTAGACCGGCAAGATCCAGTGACTCCATGAACAACTAATACCCCGTGATTTCCAAAGTGATGATGGTGATTATTATTGTTGTTATCATTGTTATTATTATTATTGATAATAACTCACCACTCAAACTGATCCTCTTCAAATGATGGAGGTTTACTTGTGCTAAAAATAAGCTTCTTCTCTGTAGATGTTCTCAAGTTTCCACAAGTAAAACACTGATCTTCCTGGAAAACAGTCAACCGTTGACACTTCTTCAAAACAGATATGGGCTTATTTTATTAGATGTGTCTGGGAACATCAGAGAAATAATCCATTTGCTTATTTAAACCACTTTGCTTTTTGAAGTGCTTAGCCTAGAGAAGGAGACAAAACAACTAAGTTACCAAGTGTCTTAGTTAGGGTTTTCATCACCGTGAAGAGACATTTCAATCACAGCAACTCTCACAAAGACAACATTTAAACCACAGGAATCTGTGGTCAGCCAACAACAGCCTCAGGCAGCCAATCTGGGGACACCTTGTCATCAGGTCTGAAGCAAGAATAGGTAACTAGAATGAGTAAGTAACCATCCTGGAAAGTCTTCAAAGCCCTATCCAATTATAGAATCAGTCTGACCCCTAAAGATAGAGTCAGCTTATCAAGGAAAAAGGCACATAACCCATCCTGCAGCTGGCTTACAGTTCCTGAGGTTTAGTCCATTATAGTCATGGCAGAAAGCATGGCAGTATGCCTACAGACATGTTGCTGGAGGAGCTGAGAATTCTACATCTTGATACATAGGCAGCAGAAGGGAGACTGTGTCACCCTGGGCATAGGTTGAGCATAAGAGACCTCAAAGCACATTTCCATCAGGACACACCCTCTAATAGTGCCACTCCCTGTGTGCCAAGCACTCAAACACACACATGTCCATGGGGGCCATATCTATTTAAACTACCACATCCAGGCTTGTATGTTCTTACCGTCAACCTCACTAATTTCATCAAATAATGTTGTTCTCTCTGAGGTTGCATAGGCAGTTCTTCCAAGACATTCAGTTTTGCTAAAGACATGAGCAAAGAAAAACATTCTTCTTCTTCTGAAACCCAGTTGGTTTCTATGTTTTGTTTGGTTCCTGTTTATTCTGCTGACAAACTGTCATGACTAAAAATAACTTAGAGTAATTATAACAACTGTGTGTGAATGCATGCCATGGTGTGAGTGTGTTAACTGGGGGAGTCAGTTTTTGACTTCTACTTGTTTGAAAGAACGTCATTCTTGTTTCTGCTGCTGTGCTTGGCACTCTAGGCTGACCAGCTAGTTTCTGGAGGACTTGCCTGCCTCTGTCTGCCATCTTGGCTCTGGGAATGCTGGGGTTACAGATGTACACTACCATATCTGGCTTTTTATATGGGTTTCAGGGATCCGAACTCATAGTTGCTTGGCTAGCTTTTTTTAAAAAACCCATTCTGCTATCTTTTGGGTCCTCTGCCACATTTTATTCTTTTCAATTTTTGAGACAAGGTCTCTCATTGACCTTATAACTAGACCGAATAAACACTGAACTTTGGGGATTCTACATTTCCAGAGCAAGGGTTGCGGGCACCTGCCTCTAAGACTCACATTTACACGGATGCTGCGAATACATGCCAACCATTTCACACACAGAGCCGCCCCCTTAACCTCCTTAAACTTTATTGTTCATATTTATGACAGGTTTCATTCACTGATGATAAAAGAAAGTAAATAAGCACAGCATCTTTAAACAAAGTAATTCGTACGTTCTCAAGACCCTTGCGCCTACAAACACTTCATTGATGTAATTAATGTAAAAAGGAAGATCCAGTTTCCACTCTTTCTTCATCTGGAGATGCATTCCCATGGTAGGATGTAGATTCACTGGGTCTGTCCAGCAGCATGGCCTGCCAGATATGGGAAGCAGATCACCTAGAAATGTCAACAGTGTGAGGAGAATGAAAGGATTCTCTGATAGATCAGTTAAGGATGGCATGAGGGAAAAAAAGCAAAGGCAAAGAAGACAAGCTGTGGAGAGCTCAGAGATAAAGAAGGACACGTCTCAGAACAGGAGCGAAGGGAGTGATGGATTGCTCATTAAGAATGGTGTCTGCCAGACACTGCTTCTATCTCAGCCTCAGCTGAGCTCAGCATGTGAATCATTGCAGATGCCCAAGTGCATGGGCCTCACAGAATCTGATGAGTGTCACAGCAAAGTTGGGCATTGGAGAGGATCAGAAAAACTCCAGGGGTCCAAATGGCAGAATCAGGATAGGACTACTAAATGAAATCGAGGAAGTCTTAGATTTATAGTTAATGGGAAACATGATTTGTCTCAGGGGATTTAAGTGTAACCTTGGTATGAAGCTAAAACCCACCTTGCCCACAGACATGAAGTTTCCTTATGTAGAACTTCTGTACTGGCAACTTTGCAACTTGTGCTTCAGGAAATTTTATATATAGAGAGGGAGAGGGAGAAAGATAGGGATTATGTATTATTTACATACATGAATGTGTGTGTTTGTGTGTGTGTGTGTGTGTGTGTGTGTGTGTGTGTGTGTGTGTATTAGCACTCCTGGATGTTGTCCATCCCTGTTTGAGGATAAATAAAAATAGAAAGTCTAAAATGTGCAAATAATTTGAAATAAAGCAAATGGCAGAGAGCATAAAAAACAAACCACATTCTATCAGAAAGTTCCAGACAGTTGAGGGATACTAAATTATCATAGAACTGAAAGAACATTTATCAGCACTTCTAGGATGTTTGCAGAGATAGGTGAACTACCTGTCTATGTGATTTGGAGAAGACCCTTGAGACATAAAACATCTTCAAACATCTGAATGTACTCTACTCATCTGAAGATTTGCTCACTGCTCAGAGACATGAACATTGACCATGGGGACAAGTCCTCTCAAACTCTAAAATGTCAGCAAATGAACAAGAATCATTTCAGGTAGCATAATCCTCACAGGCCTTTCAACCCATGATGGCTCACCTTTGCTTTTATATTTACCTTCCCTGGACTCTGTTCACCCAGAATTCTTTATACTCATCATGACTAAAAGTAGTACTGTACAGAACCTTAAATTTGCTAGGAGCCAAAGAATTAACAGTTTCCAAAGAATTAGAAAGACCTATATGATTTTTTTTTCTCCATCTACCTCTCTTGGCTCATTCCTTGTCATACTTGGACCACATTTACTTTATTTCCTTTTGTCAAAAGTGCTGCTGTTTTTCATGGTCTTCGTAGTCATTTCTTTAGCATGGAATAATCTACATTTTCAGTTCTCCACATCACCAGATGCTTTACTTTATCTTAGACTCAAAAGATAGCTTTCAGAGAAACCTCTGCAGGCTATCATGAAGGATACCCTTAGCCTCCAACAGCTTTCTGCATTACTATTATAATTATTTTCTTTATATCAGTTAACAAATTATACAGTTTGTTGAACTTATTGTTTTACTCCACCCACTGAAATGTAAGCTGCATGCTAGTAACGCTCTATCATAATTATGGCTGTCCCTTCAACACATGGCACAATGCCTAATTAGTTATAAATGCTCAGAAAATATTTTTCATAAGCAAGTGAGAATAATGGGACCTTCCGGTTATGCCTCACGTTATACCTTATGCATTGCCATATATTATTGTAGAGAAATTTTAATCCAGCAACATGGCTGCTCTGATAAGAGATCATATAGCCTTCTAGGTTTCTTTTTTCTTTTTTCTTTTTTCTTTTTTTTTTGATCTGGTTGGAATACAGACACACCCTAAGCACACCCCTTTAATCACCCTCAAATTAAGGTCAACATAGTTTGTAGAATAAAGAAGCCATGCTTGAAAGTAACATCAAGCTGAGGTGCAGACAACATGATGAATCAGAGAAAGATTAGACAGAAAGAGTCAGAAATAGGATATGCCCAACTCTCAGAAGAACAGATAAGAAAGGCTACATAAGAGCAGCACAGAGTGAGTCAGGGAGAGTGCAGTTCAGGTGAGTGCAGTTTAATTGAGTTCACACAATGTGGTGGAGACCAGTTACATTCAGTTCTGTTTGGTTCCTATAGTTCCATTCCATTCCATTTAGTTCAGGCAATCAGTGCTGTCAATAACATTCACTTCATGGAATTCAGAGGCAGTTTTTCCAAGCAGAGAAATTCAGTCAGAAGCCAAGAGAAGCCAGCTTGAATCAGTCAACTTGGAGAGGAGTTTTGAACCAGAACAGCTGAATTGAGCCAGCCAGCCAGAGTTCAGAAAGAACTAGAAAGAATGAACTTATTTAGCAGCAAGCTGCCAAGATGACAATGCATCTGGAAAACAAATGTCAATTTTACATATCTTAATGACCCTGATATCAAGGGGATACTCAAGAGGTTAGGGGAGCAAGGAAGGGCATCTAGCAGTCTACTTATCAAAACATGCCCATCCATGTTTTGTCTGTATAACTGGTGGTGGTGGTTAATCAAGGGACTTGTATCAGCTACTTTTCTCATTGCTGAAGTTAAATACTGAACCAGAAGAAATTTAAGAATGAGTGGGAGTATACAAGCTTACAATTTCAAGGGTCTAACCCATTATAGTAAGGAAGACATGGCGTCAGGCATTTGAGGTGGCTAGGCACATTATATCTCCAGTCAGGAAGCAGAGAGAGAGAGAGAGAGAGAGAGAGAGAGAGAGAGAGAGAGAGAGAGAGAGAGATGAATGCTGGTACTCATATCACATTTTTCTCTTACTCAACTATGAACTCCAGTTCACTGAAGAGAGACACCCAAATTGAGGTGTCTACCTCAGCAGACTCCATCTAAAAACCAGCACACAGATGTAACTAGGGGTTTGTCGCCTAGGTAAATCTTAGATCCTGTGTGTGAACCATGTCAACCATCACAAGGCAAGAAAAGCCTGGAGGAGAAGCGACCATGACAGTGATGTAGATAGAGATGAACAAACACATGAGGGTGTGCAGTGAGGCAGGAAGTTGCAAAGAAGACGTGGCCACTGCAAGCAAAGGCCTTTGGGAAGATGAAACAGGTTGGAGAGCTACTTACTGGATTCCCTTTCCTACCTCCTTCTTCGGGGAGCAGAAGGCTCTTGAGACATAGAGCAAGATAAAATAGATTTGGAGGAGCTAATGAAAGATTAAGTTCAGTATCCATCATTCATATTGCTGGATGAGAGCAGGGACTTTGGATGCGGTAACTGAGAACCTGGTTTTAGGTGTGTGTGTGTGTGTGTGTGTGTGTGTGAGAGAGAGAGAGAGAGAGAGAGAGAGAGAGAGAGAGAGAGAGAGAGAGAGAGAGAGAGAGAGAGAATGTGAGTGTATGTACATATCTGTGCACGTGGATGTGCATTCATGTGTGCATGCATGTAGATGTGTTTTTCTGAACAAATCTAAAGAACCATAGTGTTTTGGTTAACTGCCTAGACATTGAAGTTGTTAAATGTTGGTTCTTTTATGTGCTTAACTGTGTAGCTCACTTTATCAATTTCTTCACAGTGAAATGAGATCAGAAAGATTTGTTCTTGGGATTTAAAGCTCTAAAGTAGACTCACATGTGTAAAATATTAAGAAGGGTACCTGGCAGATATTCAATCCTTAGCAAGTATTAGTTCTCATGCTAAGCCTCATCTTGACTTGAAGGACTCTTTACTACAATCTCAAAAGCAATGAGAACTGGCACGTGTTTGGGGTGTGGGTTGATAGCGTCAGAAGTCTATCCACAGTAACCTAAATGGAACAATGATATCATTTCTATTAATAAGTACTCCCACAAAATTCATCTTCAAAATTTTTATATCAATATTGAGAAAGTAGTAGGAACCTCAAAGGTCCTTCCAAATGTCCCTTCACATGCCCCATAGGCAGAGTGAAGTTACTTTGCCCTTTCTCTTTACCTCTGGTTTTCTTTACTACTTCTAAACGTACTAGAGTCAGGTCTAGCTCTAAACTCATTAGCTTCCTCTTAATCTAGGAACATTGTAGAATGTTGTTCCAGAGATCAATAATGTAATTATAAAACAAAATCTCCCGTGAATATAAATTAAAGGTGACTACAGAGGATTGCTTCTGATAAAATATAGATATGTGTACACCTTGAAGCAGCAACTGGTGAACTCAAAGAACAGAAGATTTAAATCCAAGGAAGGATGGTAAGTTAGATTCCAGTTATATAGAACTATTATTAATTTGTCTAAAAGATTCTTTTGGCTTTTCTGGGTAATAAAATATTTACAGCTGAATTATAAAGATTCCTCTGTCTTCTAATCTAAGAGTTTTTATATATGCATATAGGGATTAGGATTATTATATTTTCACTGGCCAAATTTAAGTCCTCCCATATAACTGATGGATGCACATGTGAAAGAGAAGTTGTGATGAGAACATAGGGAATGAGGTAGAGATTCTCACCCAGGATCCAACAGAAACCTCTCAACTTTATAGAGCCAAGAATCCCACCACAACTAACAACTACTTATGGCAATATGCACCTTCCAGCTATAAGCCTGAGCATTTTTAGGAATCTCAACAAAAATTCCATTTGCAGAGAAAGGATCTGAAATATTTCTCCTCCCCCATGTAAGCCTTGTGTCTTTTGATTTTATTTTATCAGATTATAATTCCATCCAAAACATCTCCAGAACCACCCTCTAATTACATCAGTTTAAAAAGTATGCTTTTGTAGTAACTGTATTAGTCAGAGTTCTCTAGAGTATTGGAATTTATAGAGTAAATCTCTCTCTCCACATATATAGGAACATATATATATATATATATATATATATATATATATATATATATATATATATGAATAAATTTATTACACTAACTTGCAGGCTATAATAAGTGGAAAGTCCAAGAATCTAGTAGTTGCTCAGCCCAAGAGGCTAGATGTCTCACCTGGTCCTTTAGACACTGGAATCCCAAAGCCTACATGAACGTATCTCTAATGCTAGTGAAGGAATAGATTTGTTAGAATGGTGGACCCAAGAAGGCAGAAAAGGCAAAAGCTTGCTCTTTCAGTGTCCCTACATAGGCTTGCAGCAGAAGGTGTGGCCTAGATCAGAGGTGGATCTTTCCATCTCAGAAGACCTGGATTGAATGTGTGTCTTCCTACCTCAAAGATTCAGATTAGAAGGGGATTCTCCTACTTCAAATTATGCAAAAGTCCCTCACAAGTGTTCCCCTTCATTTTTGTATTTTAGTTAATTCCTGATGTAGGTAAGTTGACAACCAAGAATAGCCATTACAACAACCTTTAGAAATATACCGAATGAGCTACGCAAAATGGCATATGTGGATAATAGTAGTAATATGAGTAATAGCCCACACTCACACTTAGATATTTCCTACTTTCCCCCTATTTTCTCTGGAAACGCTCACTTGAGTGTGTTTGTTTCCTGTATACATGCCACTCCATCTCTAGTCCCTCACTTAAACCTATATGAAAGTATCTTTAACCAAGCCTCCAACTTTGGATCCAAATGGCTATATCTGTAATTCTTTTCTGCATCAGTGCTGTGAGTCCTGGTAGAGTTTGAGTCAAAGTCCCAAAAGCCTTAGGGACCTCCTCAGGCCGTCAAAGATGACACTGTGGAGCTGCTTCTCTATTTCTCACTACTGACAAAACAGCAGGACTTATTTATCGTTCTATTGCAGTTGCACAGAGAAGCTGAGAAAGGCAACTGTTACAAAAGAAAACATTTAATTGGGGATTTCAAATAAGTCCAGAGGTTTAGTCCATGATGATTGTGCTTGGAAGAGGACAGGCATAGCTCTAGAGTAATAGCTGAGAACTCTGTATCCTGATCCTCAGGCAGCAGGCAGAGAGAGAGGGAGAGAGAGAGAGACAGAGAGACAGAGAGACAGAGAGAGACACAGAGAGACAGACACAGAAAGACAGACACAGAGAGACAGGAGCAGAAACACAGAGACAGAGAGGAAGAGGGAGAGGAGGGGAGAGAGAAAGAGATAGAAACTGAGAGACAGATAGACAGAGACAGAGAAAGAGACAGAGAGGTAAGGGAGAGGAGGGCTAGAGAGACAAAGAGAGACAGAGACAGTGAACCTGTCATGGGCTTTTGAAATCTCAGGGCCCACCAGCAGTGAAGCACCTCCTCCCACAAGGACACGCCTCCTTCTATACGGTCACACCTACTTCTACAAGTACACATCTACCTCCTAATTCTTTACCAATAGTTTATCAACTGGGGACTAAGCATGCAAACACAGGAGCCTACCCATCCTGGACCATTTCCACTCAAACCACCATACAACAAAAACCAACAACCACATGATCCTTCATCTCAGGTAGACACATGAACTGACAACAGAAGGTCAGACGAAGGAAAACAACTGAAAAATCATGAAATCAGAGAGAGCAAAACCAAAGATAATTTGTGACCCATGAGTGAGTGCAATCATCTAAAACTGAGGGAGTAGAAATGAATGCTAATCTACTCAAAAAATTAAGCATATCTCAAGAGGAATAGAATAGAAAACCTTAACTAGAAATAGGAAGAAAATGTTAATATAAACACATATCATATTTATCATAATAAGGAGCTGACAATGGGCTTGGGGTTCTCTTTAATGATACAGGAATACATTTCCAGTCTTCAATACAAAAGTTCTCAGCTCAGTAAACACAAAAGTCTATGTGACTTGACTTGCAATTTGTATATAATACATATTTTAAAATGTCAGCCTACAATTTGACTCTTAGTTCTTTGGAAAATTTACGATTATGCAAACAGTAAGTAAATATAATTCTATATAATTACAGTATGCAAAAATACTTTCAGAGAATTTTTTCCGTACAAAACACACAAAACAAGCACACTTATTACTTTTGATTTAAAAATACGGGACTATGGCTGTATAATAAAAACATCAGGTTCCAATTTTAAGTTATTCCGTTGTCTGAAAACAAGTAAAACTGTCCAATTTAACGAGATGTGTGACACCCAAGTTTTAGTATTTTTTGGGCCTCAAAGAGCTACATTCCTACAATACCAAAGTACCGTGATCGACTCTGAGCAAGAAAGAACATGATAATTAAAAGCTGAATAGTTTCCATCCCAGGTCTCCTGCCTGATGGGCAGCAGCAGTTAGAGATTAATAAACATAAGAAAACGACATATTTTCTATCTCTTTTCATTATAGGGATGCTGTGCACTTTCCCCAGTCATTGGACGTTCTTTGGATAAGGGATTTATTTTCTATCATGTCATTAGCATATACACAAACTTCCACTCTCTTCAAATAATTGCTGGCTCATTCCCTGTCTGGTTGTTGGGTTTTGTACACGGGACTTGGGATGCATTTCATTGCCATCTAATTACTTGGCTGCAAATTAAAGAATGGATTTGCTTGTCTCGCTTGGACTTTCTATTCTTTGTCTAACAAGAAAGAATTCATTAATTTTTTCTCTTCCACATAGAATCGGGCTGTCTGCAGCAGGGGTGATTATTTTTATGTGTCCTGTTTTCTAGGAAAGTGCAAGTATGGGTCCAATTTAATAGATCATATTATTCTGACTGCTAAACTAAGGTGCATCCAAGTGATGCTCCTTAATAAAATTAGTAGGGAGAAGTCAAGCCTACACCACGATAGGAGAGGAGAACCTCAGTTGACATCTCTATGACCTTTGTAAACAGAGGTTTAAAGGTTTGAGGTTGTTGTTTTCCTTGCAAGATAAGATCTGACTAATGTAATGAAGAGTCAACACAGAAACAGGTTTGGGTAGATGTCGGTTTGAAAAAAAGTGAACCTTCTTTAGGCAGCACAGCATTTTCTGTTTGATTCATGCTTTAACTTTGTATTACTCCTGTTTGCACACATATGCTTCCTTTACACATTCATATGTGCATGCACGTGCGTTTGTGCTTACAGGATGTGCTGTGGCCTGGGTAGTTCAACAATAGTTATTCCTTACTGAAAAGTCTGAAAATCCACTATCTGTTCAGTCCAGGCTGGATGTCTGAGCTGTCCCAGTTTGGCCCTGAAGTCCTGGAGAGCTGCTGGTATTCACATCTAGGATGGAATCTTAAAGAATTTGTTCTCATATCAGTGAAGAAACGACGAAGCATCCCTTCAGGACTGATGACCTGGACAGCAAGCCTGAGGACAAGGAGGCAAAAAGCAAAACTTCCTTCTTTCAGGTCTTCTTATCCGGAAAGTATGGTCCAGATTCAGGATGGTTGCTTTAAATAATCCGATTAAAGAAATCTTTCTTAGTGGCATCCAGGAGCTTGGGGGTAAGCCCATTCCCAACATAGTCAAGTTGACAACCAATATTAGCCATCACAATAATAATAATAATAATAATAATAATAATAATAATAATAATAATAATAATAATAATAATAAAACCAATTTCATACTAATTTAGTGATCATAGCACCTGAGTCACTTGCTTGACTTTGCTAAACTGTAACTTTCTGATCTAAGAAAAAGATGGACACAATCCTATCATTGAATTATTCAGGAGAATTGGGTAAATAATTAGAGGAGTTTAGCAGGGGCCTGGCATAATGTAAGTTCCGTAAATAATGGAATCCTCAGGCCCTTTTGTATTCTAATCATAAGTGTGAACTTTCAATAGGACCCTGGATCACTTGTGCTATTTCTCAGTGGGACTGCCACGGTCCTAGCAGACGATCCCATATTTTAAACTTTGACACACAACTGTTGAAACTGTGGACTCCATAGAATAATAATAATAAAAAAATTCCCAGGAATCACATAGTGGGAGAAGGAGAAGGCTCAAGTCTACATGCCAAACACAGGAGTGACTTATCTTCTAAGAGAGATTTCACACAGCTCTAATAATTTGCATTACAGATGCTGTCAGTGATAGATGGGACCACACCTTCATCAGGAAGACATGCTCCTTCCTCTGTATAAGCTTAAACTTAAGTTAGTGCAACAAAGATGAACTTGAAGGTGGAGCCAATGAACCTAAACGAGGTCACATCAAATGACAGTCCTTTCTCTTCTTTTTCCCATCATTTGTCTCTTTGATTGGCATATTGGGGATGTGTAGCTAGCCTTAGATGAAAGCCTAGTAGTTTCCCCTAATTGTCTGGTAACATATTTTATCTTTGATCTTGCCAGTCTGAATTGTGTATTATGGAAAGAACTTAATAGTTCTTTAAAAGAAACATTTTAGATACAATGTCATAAGTATAGGTCACAATAAAAGTAATTTCACAGAAACAAATTAAAAAACGAAGTTTAAAAAAGTATCAAGGATGACAATTTCTCAGGAGTCCTAAGTTGGCTCAGCAATTAAAAGTGTTGTTGTTGTTGTTGATTTGCTCACCTTGAAGAACCCACTTTGCCTGTGTTCACTCTCATCAGGTGGCCTACAATGGCCTGTAACTGTGGCTCCAGGGGATTCCATATCTTCTTCTGGACCTCATGACCACATATGTACACACATGACATACATTCACATAGGCATAGTATGTACACATAATAAAAATAAATCTTGTAAAATATAAAAAAAAATCTCAATTTGAAACTGGTTCACCTCCAAAATGAACAACAATCACAACAAAACCACTAACAAAGTACCAGAATGTAACATGGCCTTTCTGATTCTGGCAATACAAAGAAAATTAAAATGCTGCTCTGCATGACTTTTTGTTTTTGTTTTTTTTGGGGGGGGGGGTGGGATGGGGTAGGGTGAGGTCATTTTGTTTTTGCCTGTTTTCTGTCACAAGTCTCCCCTATAGCCTTCTGCTTTGGACTAACTTATGCTTGCCCTATGGTACTGGTGTGGACTGACAGGAACTTTATATTGTTTGTCTTGAATCCTTTGATTCATTATCTGTTGGTAAAGGTGTACTCATTTTTCTTCTCAGATTGAAATTGTTTTATACTCTTAGAAGTGACAGTCAGATAAAAAAACAAACAGAAAAACCAGCCAACCAACCAACCAGTCAACCAAACAAAACTTGTAACAAGGGGCTGAAAGATAGCTCAGTGGCTTGTGGATGTTCAAACTCTGCTCCTGGAACCAATGCCAGAGGATACACCACTGTCATTAACTCTAGCTCTAAGGAATTCGACATCTTCTTCCAGTGTCCTGGGGTGGTCATACACATGTATGCATACATGAATGCACATTTGTTCACATAAATAAGGACAACAAGATATGTTTTTAAAAGTATAACAAGACTAAAGAAGAAAATTACCAATAGGACTCATGATAGCACCAAAGAGAATTTGGAAAAACAGGGCCAAGGACTTTTATTTTAGTTCTGCAGTGAAAGAAAGATTATTCTGTCTACATAGTAACGGGCCAGATGGCTTTAATTATGAATTTTGAATCACCTTCTAGACCAGTCCAATCTTTGATTTATGAGCTAAATTGTACAAAAATATATTTGACCATATCAAATATGACTTAATGAGATTTCTTCATATAAAATGATATTATTGGCTATTATTAGTCTCATTATTCTTGGCATTTGAGCACTATTTTCAAATGTGATCAGGACATCCATTTTTTTTTTTGTTTATAAAAAATTTGCCCTAATTTCTTTTTTTAATAGCCTTTTCATTTATAATTCATGGAGTATCTACCATGTATTCCTGGTCCTCTTTATCATATGTACCATATCTGTTGTCTAAAAGTTATGAAGGAAAAAAATGCAGTCAACCTGACATCTGTTATTCATAGACAAACACCCCAAACCAGTCACGTCCATCCAAAGATGGCTGCTCTGCCCCCACGGGTGATGCAGCTGCCTTTCTTCCCGTAACTCTGCTTCTTTTCATGGTCTGCTGTGTTTTGCTTGTATCCCTTGCTGCTTTTTGTTCCAGACTTTTCTTTCTTAAGATTAAGTTCCCGAATTTCTCCTATCATCAGAGAGACAGGCTGTGTGCAGAACACTCAGGGGCAGACCGTTGGAAACTCCAGGCTTTTTAATTTAAAGGTTGACTAGGTTACCCTGCAGCACTGAGGTGAGTTCTTTGTTTGTCTGTTTCATGGGTTTTGTTTCTTTTCATTGGTTTATTTAGAAGAAAAAAAAACAAGAAACAAAAAAGTAAGTAGGCCTTGGAGTTTCTGAAAAGAAAGAAGGAGGCAATTACAGCACTCACAAGCCTTGGCCATAGGACAGAAGAAAATGGCACCTTGAGTAGACTGGACCCTAGGAGTTGGGAGTTGGGTATCCCCTTTCTGTGTTTGATCTGGTGAGGTTCTCTTTGCTGTGCTCTTATGGTTTCGTAGATATTTTCGGGTTGTCTGTTGCCCAGAGTGAGGGTATGAGTACCTGAGTGGCTGATCCCCTCTTTGCTATCTCTGCTTCTCCCAAGCTTAGCCTTAGCCTCTGCCAAGATTCATTTGTCAGTAGCAAGGGGACAAAGACACAGCTCTGAGTGGTCATAAGGCAGCCTAAAGCACTTCTCCAAACCTTTAGGGACCCAATTCAGGTTGAACCAGGATTCCTGACTTTGATTGGGGAATAGACATAGTTCGTGTGACTAAGACTGAATGGGACATAAAGGTTTAAGTTTAATGGTCAAAGGACAACCCTGATATTCCACCTCATACCAGTTAGAATGGCTAAGATCAAAAATTCAGATGCTGTCAAAAATGATAGCAGATGCTGTCATGAATGTGGAGAAAGAGGAGCACTCCTTTCCTGGTGGTGGTATTGCTAGCTGGTACAACCACTCTGGAAATCAGTCTAGAGGTTTTTCAGAAATTTGGACATAGTACTATCTGAGAACCCAGCTATACCACTCCTGGGCATATACCCAAAGATACTCCAATGCATAACAAGGGCACATGCTCCATCACGTTCATAACAGCTTTATTTATAATAGCCAGAAGCTGGAAAGAACCCAGATGTACTTCAACAGAGGAATGGACACAGAAATTGTGGTACAGTTACACAGTGGAGTACTACTCAGCTACTAAAAACAATGAGTTCATGAAATTCTTAGGCATATGGTTGGAACTAAAAGTTTTCGTCCTGAGTGAGGTAACCCAGTCACAAAAGAACACACATGGCATGCACTCCTTTATAAGTGAATACTAGCCCCAAAAGCTTAGAATATCCAAGAAACCATTCACAGACCTTATGAAGCACAAAGAGAAGAAAATCCAGAATGTGGATGCTTCATTTCTTCTTAAAAGGAAAAACCAAACACTCCCAGGAGGAAATACAGAGACAAATAAAGGAGCAGGGATTAAAGAATAGTTCATCCAGAGACAATTTCACTTAGGTAGCCATCCCATATGCAGCCACAAAACCCAGTCACTATTGCTGATGCCAAGAAGTGCTTACTGGGAAGAGCCTGATATAGATGCCTCCTCAGAGGCTCTGCCAGAGCCATCCTGATACAGATGAGGATGCTTGCAGCTACACTGAGCACAGGGACCCCAATGAAGGTGCTAGAGAAAGAACTGAAGGAGCTGAAAGGCTTTGCCACCCCATGGGAAGAACAACATTATCAACCAACCAAACCCTCCAGAGCTCTCAGGGACTAAAACACAAACTCATTAGTACACAGGGAGAGACCCATGGCTCCAGTTGCATATGTAGCAGAGGATGGCATTATTTGGCATCGATAGGGGGAGAGGCCTTTGCTCTAGTGAAGGCTCATTTTCCCAGTGTAGGGGAATGCCAAGGTGCTGAGGTGGGAGTGGATGGTTGGGAGAGGGAGCACCTTCATGGAAGCAATAGGAGGAGGAGAGGGGATAGGAGTGAGGGGTAAGGGGATAACATTTGAAGTGTAAATCAGATAATATCCAATAAAAATAAAAAAAGTCAAAGGAACAAGTCATTGAACAAATGAAGTAAGACACACAAGAGAGCCAGGTCCACACCCTTTACCAAGAATCATAGAAATCATAGTGTGTTACAGGCCCCTCAAAGGAGAGTTACAGTTAACTATAGGTATATATAACATTATGGTGGCTCTCAGGTTACTTCTCAAAAGATGGATAAGGTGTGTTTGCTTGTTTTTGTTTGTTGTTGTTGCTGATGTTGAAGTGAATATTCATCTTCCCCCTCCTTTTTCTTTAGTCTTCAACTCTTGAGAATTTCACTCTGGTAGCCATAGCTGAGCTCTCTACAAAGTTACAAGAGTTATGGAGAAAGAATCAAAACATTCCTTTTAATCATAGAAGCAAACTTCAAACCAGAAAATGGTAACAATAGATTAAAAAGAAAGAAACACCTTTCAAATTAGACATTCCCTGCACTGACTTACAGTCAAGTGATGTAGAACTGTGTTGGATAGGCCACACAATAAAACAAACTGCGTGCAGCCTTTAAGAAACTCTTAACCGCTAATTTCATGAGTATCTTTCTTGTTAATTCTCGGTGAAACCTGACAATTTAATTCTAATTTAACTTGGTGAAAGCAATTTTGAAAAATACACAGTGATAACCACATAATAATAACTTTTGTCAATTTATGGCATGCGCTCGGTTCCCGGGAAGTCTGTTACTTTCTGTCGCCTCTGACAAAACTCAGAGCTGTGGTTTAGATCTTTGGATCACTGAATTCTTCAAGAGTTGAGTGCAGGTTAGAACAGCTTTGGCATTAGCAGGCCCTGATGCTCACCCAAGACACACCATGATGGTATAGAGGCTAGAAGCTCTGGACTGGCCACACACGTTCCAGTTGGAATTGCACCTGAGCCATATGCTTATTAAGTATGTTAATTATCGGCACTGCATCATTAGCATTCAATTTTGTATGATGTCAAGGGGTTCTTGTACTCTCCCCAAAATCTATTCCAGGGCCAGTAGGGAATATGAATGTTGAGGCAACGGCCCCTATCCAGACCCAGAGAAAGTTACAGATTAGTTTGCTTTTAACCCAGTTTGTGCAAACACTAATTTTCAGGCCCAAGCAATGATCACTTCTTTGTGTTAGTTATTTGTCTCAGGCAATGGATATAAACAGTTAGAGGTGGTCCCCCATACAATTTCCGTCACTAGTTAATATAATTCTGGCTATATTCCCGGTACTTACCTTGATTCTGAGCATTGTCAAGACTCATGTGGCAGTTTCTCTTGGTGTCAGAGCTTGCCCAGGATCTCTCCCTTGCTTCTTACAGTGGTGCACAGACCAGCAGTGTCAGAATTAACTGAAACCTCATTTGAAATGCAGGCTTCATTCCCCCTAAGCAGAACCTGAATTTTAACAAGTTCCCAAGGTAATTTGCATGCGTTTAAAGTTTGAGAAGCAATTCTTCAGGACAGATTACTTTGATTTGCTCAGTAAGGTTGTGGTTGCCCCCAAGTCACAGAGGGAAGTTTGTGCAGAGCGCCAAGTTCTCTGACTCTGAGTGCGACTCTCTCCAAGTGAATCTATTTGTCAAATTGACAAAGGCTCTCCTTTTGATGATTTTGCTTCTTGGGTGAAGATTTGTTCTTGAAACTCATTTTGAAACATTGTGGCTGGAGGTTAACTTGGTTCCCTTGAGACACTATCCCCTTAAGGACAGGAATAACTAAAATAATGTACGGTGTGTCATCTACATACACGTGCCAGAAATGTATACTTCCCCCACTAATTCCCAAAGATCTTTCCTGTTCTCCATTTCTCCTTTCACTGAAAAAAACCATTACTCCTGTTTTAAAGTCCAATTGAATTAATAAATATCAAGAAATAACAAATCTGAGAATCATATAAGAAACTCACTTGTACTTATAGCCATTGTCTGCTCTCTGTCTTGACGTTCTGTTCCTGTGTGGGCTTAACTACTTTCTTTGTTTCTAGTGTCAGTGTGAGGAAGGGTTAAGACTGTCAAACGAAATACAGGATAACAAGATTAAATTCGTATCAATTAATTTTAAATAACTGATACAAATAATTAAGTTTGTATTAAATATCAGGCAAAGAACAAATGCTTTAGCACTGGTATATGAAGGTTGCATGAGTTCTTGATATGCAAGCTCCACAGAACATACTTATACTGAAAATATTATTGGTGCTTATCTGATTTTGAAATTTCCTGGGGGTCATATTTGCTTTCTGCTTAAATGATGCAAATGAATAACAAGTCAGAAGACCATACCTCAGTTCCAATGGGTTTTGAGATGGCTAAGAATCCAGTCCAGATCTCTCACCCAGGCCAGGCAACTGCTTCTCCACTGGATTGCATTGCCAGCCTTTATATTTCCATTTTGACATAACAGGCAAATAAAATTTCTGGGACCCCCCCCAACATTACTTTCGCAGGGTGGGGTTGGCAAAATTATTCCTGTCAAATTAATGAAGAAAGTTAAAGGAAGAATTATTGATTTTTGTGTTAAAAGAGCCCCCCTCTTTAAATGAATATGCACTTGATACAGCACATCAAACACCAGCTTGGCTCTCACATCCGCTGCTGTGATGTAAGAAAACTAGGTATGTTACCAGGCAATTAGCTGTTGCCAGCTGTTATACCCAATAGCGGTTCCAACTGGGATGTCCTTTGAGATGTTAAATCCGCAGGAATTGGCTGCACAGCTGCCTAAAGAAGAATTGCTCCAGCACATTACATTACCCTAGTCAAATGTAGCAGATATACTTGGGGCTCTTCAGGCACAAGAGATAGGAAAATGCTTGTTAATTCTGCCTCAGAACTCAACCAAATTAAATTTGACAAGTGTTCCAAAAATACATAATTTTTTTTTCAGGTAACTAGTTGCTTCAGCAGCTCAGATGAGATGAAAAGCCATAAGTTGGATGCTAATTAACTCCTTGGGTGAATTATTCCTGTGAATTTAGACTAGCTTAGGTTATGGACTGTTCTTGGGTCACTGTAAAGTGAGTTATAGTGCAGTAGTATTTTACATTGAAGGCTTTAAAAAATAAATATCTGTAAAATTAAATGCTGCAAGCAAATTGTGAGAGAGGATGGTTTATTTCACTGTTCTTATGTTTGCAGCGACTAACAATGGATAAATATTGTCTGTAGAAGTTGGTGGAGCTGAGTATTGGAAAGAGGAATATATACTTCTGCCTGCAATTTCCCAAGAGTTCTTTCCTGTTCTCTACTTCACTTCTTCCGTTGAAAAAATTTACTCCTATTTAAAAAAAAACCCTTTGGTTTAATAAATATTAAGAAATTATAATTTGAAAAATCATGTAAGAAATTTACTTGTAGCTGTAAGCCCTGTTTTCTGCCTCAACTTTCTAATCCCATTTTGAATTACTCTGTAAAAAGCCTGTACATAATTATTTCTTACTTTTTTTAATTTATTTTTATTGGATATTTTATGTATCTGCATTTCAAATATTGTCCCCTTCCCTGGTTTCCTTCTCTCCTTGCTTCTATGAGGATGCTTTCCCTCACATCGACCCACTCCCACCCCATCACTCTGGCATTCCTCTACACTGAGACCTCAAGCCTTCACAGGACCATTGATGTCAGACAATGATATCCTCTGTTTCATACGCAGCTGGAGCCATGGGTCCTACCATATGTACTCTTTGGTTGGTGGTTTATTCCCTGGGGGGTCTGGTTGGTTGATATTGGAGTTAGAGACAAGACTGAAGGAGCTGAAGGGGTTTGCAACCCCATAGGAAGGACATGATATTTGTTTTGCCTTTATCTCAGAATATATCCTAAAAGACAAAGGCTGCCATTGGATAGTATTGTAAAACTGGCTGTCCAAGTGAAAGCAAGTTACAGATTCAATGAAATTTTGCCAAAATTCCAGTTATATTCTTCACCATGTAAACAATCTTAAAATACACATGGAAATGCAAAATCTCCTGAGATAGCCAAAGTAATCCTAAGCTGAAAGAGCAATATCTACTCTTCAACTATACCACAAAGTTATAATAACATAAACTGTAAGGTACTGGCAAAAATAAACATAGAGACCAATGGGATATATTAATAGATTTAGAAATCAACCCACCAAGTTAAAGCCACCTGATACTTGACAAAAGTACCAAAAGTATATTTGGAAGGAAAGGTAATGATTAAAAGGTGCTCAGAAAACTAGATATTCACATGTAAAAGAAACTAGATCAATATATCCTACCCTGCTCAAAAACCAATTCCAAATGGACTGAAGACTTTAATATAAGACACCAAACTATGAAATTTCTAGAATAAAAAGTAGGCAAAACACTATATATAATATATATGTTTACTAAATGTTATATATACTTATGAGTGTATATAGGTATATATCAAAGTATAAACACATACACATGCGTGCGTGCATACACACACACACACACACACACACACACACACACACACACACACACACACACAAGCTTACTGCAAAAAATTGTAAAAGAACAGGGAATTATCCTCAAAACTTCCAAATGTATTAGTATTTGCAACACAAAAGACACAACCACTAAAATACAGTAGAAGCTTACGGAGTAAGGACTAATATTTGCCAGAGGTACAACAAACAGCATACTAATATCTACAGTATATGAGAAACAGAAAAGCTCAGGGCTGTGGGGATGGATAAGAGGACTGGCTGCTCTTACAGAGGGGGTAGATTTGATTCTCAGCACTCACACATGTTTATAACCACTTGAGACTCCAGGTTTAGGGGATCTAGTTCTGCTCTTTGGCTTTTCTGGGAACAAGGCATATACATAGTGACAGATATACAGGCAGACAAAACACCCAGACATAGAATAAATAAATATAAAACATTTGCGCAACTAAATACACTCCCCCGTCCTACAATCAATAAATAAGGTTTTCAAAAGAACCTCCAATAAACATGGTATATTTGAAAAAAAAAAATGTTTAATGGTCTTAGCCCTCAGAGGAATGCACATTAAAATTTTTTTGTGTCTAATTTGACTCATGCAGAATGCCTATTATCAAGAAAATCAGGAGCAATAAGTGTGGTGGGAATGAAAGAGGGTACAGCCGATAAAGTAGTCAGTAGAGAAAGCCTGCAAAACCCTAGAAGCAGAACTAACACATGGCTCATCGATTCCACTGCTGAGTGTATTCAATGCACTTAAAGTTGACTGGCCCCAGAGACCCTTGCATATGTTGGTTGCATTGCTCCTCATAGCCAAAAAGTAGAAACATCCTAAATGACATACAAGATGAATGGATAAAAAATATGACGTAGACATTTTTCATCTGTAAAGAATTATGAAATCATGACATTTTCACAAAGATGGATGGATGGATGTGAAGACTGCTAAATAAACCAGGTTCAGAATGTCAAATGCTCCATATTATCTCTACATGGAGAATCTAGGTTTAAGTGTGTGTATGCGATTGCGTGCGTGCGTGTGTGCGTGCGTGTGTGTGCGTGTGTGTGTGTGTGTGTGTGTGCGTGTGTGCGTGTGTGTGTGCGTGTGTGTGCGTGTGTGTGTGTGTGTTTGTGCCCACACGTTCATGGATGGGCACATGACTATTCGAGGAGAGAGAAAACCATGAGACCATTAGAAGGGGTAAACATTCTTAGGAGAAGTTAACAATGGAGAGGAGAAAGTATAATGAAGCATGTATAGAAATGGGGGAGGGGTACTCCTTGAGTAGGATGGGGGCTTTCTTGCCTTGAGAATACATAACTCTGGAGCTAGGGTCTTGAACTAATAAACAGCCATCAGTGTCATCCTGGCCAGCTTCTTTCAGTACTTTGTCTCACAAACTCTTAAAAATGATTCTCTATGATAATGGAGGAGTACACTTCAGAAAGAAATTTCATTATAGCTGAGAGCTTAGCACGAAGGTAATAGGAAGAACTCCTGTGTAGCAGGAGGGACCCCAAGAAAGGAACATCACTGAGGGTCCCTATGCAGGAATCAATAAGAATCACTAGGTTGAAGCACAGGGCAGCGGTGAGCTGGTCAGTCTAGGCGCCACACCTCCAGAGTGTTCATGTGCCTCCCCACCCTGGTGCCAGGGCTGAAGTTTGAGGTACACTTTCTAGGGCCGATGCAGTATCGAACCTCCCAGAGCTTCCTCGAAGCTGTATGAAGGGAGAGTGTCCTGTTTTACTTTCCATAGCTGTGATAACCACCAAGAAGCAAATGTAAATTGTGGAAGAAGGACTTACGTGTTTACATGTCCTAATCCCAGTCCATCACAAAGGAATGCCAAAGGATGGAAACAAAGGCAGGAAAATGGAGGAATGCTGCTTACTGGTCTGTACCTGAAGACTAGGTTTCTTCTACAACACAGGGCCACCTACAAGGTCTGAGACCTCCCATATCAACACTGGCTTATAATCCAATCCGATGGAGGTAATATCTCAGTCGAGGTTCCCTCTCCCCAGGTATACTGGCTAGTTTCATGCCAAGTTGACATGACCTAGAGTCATCAGAGAGGACAAAGCCTCTGCTGAGAAAATACATTAATAAGATCTGGCTGTAAGGCAGGTTTGTGACTGGTTATCAATGGGGAAGATCCATCCTATTGTGGGTGGCGTTATCCCGGGGCTGCTACCCCTGCGTTCTATAAGAAGAAGCCTAGCATGACTGCCCTCTGAAAGGCCCAACAAGCAGGTGAAAATGTCAGATGCAGATATTTACACCCAACCAGTGGACAGAAGCTGGAGACCCCTGTGGTTGAATTAGGGGAAAGCTGAAAGAAGCTGAGGAGGAGCCTGTAGGAGGACCAGCTGTTTCAACTAATCTGGATCCCCTAGATGTCTCAGACACTTGGCCACCAACCAGGCAGAATACACTAGCTGATATGAGGCCCCCACATATACAGTAGAGAACTGCTGGGTGTGTACTCAGTCAGAGAAGATTCACCTAACCCTCAAGAGACTTGAGGCCCCAGGGGTGAGGAGGTCTGGTGGGGTGGGGGTGGGGGCATCCTCTTTGAGACACCAGGGAGGAGGTGTGGGATGTAGAAAAGTCAGAGGGCAGACCAGGAGGGAGATAAAAACTGAACTGTAAAAAAAGATTAAATAATGTAAAAATTAATTTAAAAAGAAAGAAAGAAAACAGGTAGAGCAAGTCAGGGGTACAGTATCCTTCCATGGTCTCTACATAGTTCCTGGCTCCAGGTTCTTTCCCTGAGTGAGTTCTTGCACTCACTGTCTTTGATGATAAACATCTGTACTGTCTGTAAGCAGAAATAACCCCTTTTCTCCCTACAGTGCTTTTGGTCATGGTATTTATTTATTTATTTATTTATTTATTTATTTATTTTTTATCGAAGGCATAAAATGCCAATGAGGATACCAGAGAGGAAAAATACAGTCAACGTGCCTTTCCATTTGGGGTCTTTCTGGTCTTCATCTGGGCCAGACTGCTGGACAGAAGCAAGGCTAGTTTTTGGTTTTGGCCAAGACAGAACTAGTCGAGAATGAGAAGCAGAGCTGCTCCTTAGCAGTTCCTGCTGTAACTGCCTCACTGTTACAGGTTCTTCCTCCTGTCTTCATTAATGAAAGCAAGGGCGGGGCTACCTGGAAATTAAGGGAACAGCAAGAGAGGTTGTAAGGAATGACTGGAGTCGGGGAAAGAATGATTAATGACACAGGGAAGGAAAAGATTATAACACTCATGCCTTGGTGTTCTAACCTGAAAAATCAAGGATTTAAAATAGGTACGAGTATCATTTTGACTATTGACCTTTATATGTAACTTTAAAGTTAAGTAGTAAAACTTCTTATTAAAGAAAACACAAGAGCTGACCATTTACAATATAGTCACCAAGATCAGCATTACAAAGAAACAATAACTCTCTAATATCAAATATCTAAGGCTCATATCTCCTCCACGGCTTTATAAAGATTGTGTTTTGACAATTTGGTGATTTGCGTTGGTAGGTTTTTATAAATATTTATGAGGTAAAGGGCATGTTCATGAGGAAAAGTGACCCCCTTTCCTCTCCTAAGTTATGGTTGTCAGGGTCTCCTCTTTAAACCATTTCTTCCCGTGATCCTCTAGAAAAGCCCAGAGAATAGGAAGAGAGGCTGAAACTACAATGCAAATGATATTATAATGAAGCCAAGGTCTTCTGAGGATATAGACTGTTCATCAGTACACACAGGGAGAACTTTCCCTGGTGTCTTGGTTTAAAAATGTAATGAGAACAGCCTATCTCCAGTCTGAAGGATACTTAGCAGCAAAGGGGCATTTTGCCCATCTGGAGACACAGATACCAAGACACAACTATATGTTTCTTGGTTACCTCACACCTAACAAATATCTCATTCCTTTTAAAGATTGCCCAAACTCCCTGGTTATCAGTCAATGAAATACAGTCTTGGAGTTGAGCCATGTTGTTACTTGTAAAAATGGAAATTTCTGCAATGAATGCTGGGGCCAGGATTTTCCAGTAGATTAGATGTCTGTGAAAACAGGAACTAGTCTATGAGCTGTCTGTTCCTTTCTCTAAATCCCATAGCTCAGGTCTATCTTTTGCCTGTATGGAAGGACTCTTGTGTGCCTTGCTCATGTGTTCAGGTCATTGAGCTTCATCTATATTGTTTAATGTGGTAACTGAATCTCTCAATATTGTTCAATGTCTCATTGTGTAAATTTACAAAAATATCTATTTTCTTTGTTGGTGGGATTTAGATGATTGTCATTTAGATTTGGGGGTTCTTATGCTTACCACTGTGGCTTTAGGACATAAGTGATATATTGTAATAAATAGTTTTACAGGGTAGTTTTATCGATATACCTTGCCAATACCAATGCTCTAATGACTCTTCTTTGCACCTAGATTTAGCACTGTTAATTAAAGATGTCATCATCTGGGTGAAATTGGAATAGTTTCTTATAGTTTTAGTTTGTTCTTTCTTGGTAAATGAACGATGCTAATCACTGTCTTCTATGATTGTAACTTTCGGTCCTCTGTAAGAGCAGCAAGTACTGTTAAGTGCAGAGCCTCCTCTTCAGCCCAAGGCTGCTTTTACATATTTTATGGATGAGTTCTTCCTTGCATATAAGTGTGTTGTGGTAAAAATAAAAAATGTTCTGTTCTGTTGATCTGGGTCCAGTGGAGTCTCTGTGGGAGCTCTCACACCAGGGAGCTAGTCTAGTGCGGAGCTGAATGCAATCCCCTAGTTACCAAGCCTGGCACCCACACATCCCGTTCCATGGGCCCACATGTCCTCATCTCTAGTGGGCAACAGAACTGGAACTGTCCACTCCAGCTGTCTCTCAGCCATTACTTTCACACATTGTCCTCCACTCCTCCACAGCTCGGTAAAGTCACGACCCAACAGCAATAACTTATCAAACAGGTTTGTATGTTAAATTCTCAATCCACAATCCCTCTACACAATAAGCTTACAAACCAGATGATAAAGATATAAACCGCCCTCCTAGATAAAACAAATTGACCCATAGAAACCCTTAGAAATAATCATATCTACCTAAGGCTACTCAGAGCCACACAGATGGAGATGGTTCATCTTCGTCTTCCATCATGAATCTCCTGCTTCTCCTCCTCCTCTCTTCTTCCTAGACTTTTCTCTGCCTACCCTTCCTTCTCATCCAATGATAGGCTCAACACACCTTGTATAATGACATCATCCTACATAACTGCACAGGTTCTTTGGTGCAAATTATCTTAAACTGAGCTGTTAGAAATTTGAAAAGAAAAAAAAATTCTATAATACAAACAGTTTTTCTATATCCCACATCCCCTTTCCTTCATTAGTATTAATATCTATACTTGTTTGGTGCAGTCTTATAATTGATACGCCATTGCTGATACATTAATATCAACAAAGCCTCTGTTTTACTGATCTTTCTTACTTTTTTAACCTAATGTTCATTTTTTTGTTCCAGCCTTTAAAAAAATGATTTATTAATTTTATGTATATCAGTATACTTTCCTTATCTTCAGACACACTAGGAGAAGGTATTACATCCCATTACAGATGGCTGTGAGCCATTATGGCGTTGCTTGGAATTGAACTCAAGACTTCTGGAAGAGCAGCCAGTGCTCTTCACCACTGAGCTATCTTTCCAGCCCCTGTTCCAGGTTTTTATCAACTCAGTCACCTGTAATTGTCATGCCTCATTAGCCAACTTTGTGGTGGTGGCAGTTCTTGTTTTGACGACCTGGAGAGCTATGAAGAATAGTGGTCAAATGTGTTATAGTGGTCAAATGTGTTATATGATGTCTCTCTGCTGGCATTTGATTGCTAGATTCAGGTTACATGCTTTTAGAAGGTAAGCACAGAGGTGACATGCTGTCTTTATTGTGTCATTTCAAGAGTACACACTAATCTATGGCAATGCCACACGAACACATCCAGTCTAACTGAGAAGACACAATGCTGGACAGAGGATATGGCCCAGTGGTCATGTGCTTGTCACAGAGAGTTTGAAGGAGGAACTTAAATATTCTTCTTTGAACAGCTTAATATGGAAAGTAGTCCCCTCTTCCCCAACTGAGGTTTCATTTTCTTGTTTTCTGTTACTCCAGTTGCCTGTGCTCTGAAAAATAACAAATTTCAGGGATAACTGAAAGGTTTAAAAGGATGTCTACTGTTTTGGTAGCACAGTGAGTTCCTGTGTGTTTTATCTGGGGCACGAATAGTCTCCTCCGTCAGTGGATCCACACTGCACTATGTTGGTTCACAGACACTTCTGGTGCTTTTAGACAGCCGCTGAGAGTCTTGCTAACAACACCCTGAATGGAAAAGATCAGTACTGTATGCATCTTTAATCTGAACCGTAGATTATATCTTCTGACTTAATTTAACATTGCTTAAACCAGAAAAAGGTGCTTAAGTGCTATGTAGTTTAAACACTAGGTGCTTTACTGTGTGTGAAATTGGGACATATGCTAAAAGTGATGCGTTTGTAGTCAACCTGCCTATAATGTCTTAGGAATATTATACATGTTTAACTATAGCACAAGGTATGCTTTTACAGATGATTAATATTGGTGTGGTACTTATCAGATTGTGGGTGTTAGAACAAATTGCATAATATGTTGAAGTAAATTAAATTAGACACAATTTTATAATATCTCAGAGTTGTAAATCTGACGGGGGTCACTTTCTTAAGTATTGCTGTGTATGGTTCTCTGTAATTTAGCTAGAGGATATAATTCTAAGAAATAATGTGGAATCTCTTTTTCATTATGAAACAAATGATGTGACACAGAGCCAGATTCATGTTGTCTGTGTCACCATTAACTTTTGCACATAGTCAGAAAACCTATTTGTTTTTATGATGACTTGTGTCAGAGTTCACTGCATCAAAAGATATTTTTTAGTGCATTTAATCAATTTTTTTCTCTCTTCCTGAACACAGCCACAAACACACACACACACACACACACACACACACACACACACACACACACACACTTATATTTTTGCTTTGGACCTTTTGCTTTTACCAAAAAAATAAAAATAAAAAATAGATTGGCTCTAGAGGACTTGAATTATTTTATAAAAATTACCATTTAAAAGTCAGAATAAAATGTTATTGGTGATAACAAAGAGAATGGAAGAAAAATGTCTTTGCTTTGAAAGTGTTTGTCCTCACTGCCACTGTCCCTCTCTGTGACTGACCATCTGCTGAATTTGGATCCTTCCAGTTTCCCTCATTGCCTGTGCTCTGGAAAAGATCCAGCTTCACACCTTCATAAGAGCGATAGTCCAAGGGACAGAGAGTCACTAACTATACCAGCCCAGGGCCATTGGAGGGATAATTAGAGAATATTCATAAAGCACTTCAGAAATGAAAGAAAGTTCTACAAATGCCAAAGTTATTAAGATATTTGGCAGCATACACAGAAAGTGGAAATTCTTACGCTGGCTTAGGTTTTGCTTAATCTTTAAAAATTGAGGCATTGAAAACTCAACTTCCAATTTAATTAAATAAATGTTTACTAAGCACAGATAGTTTTGGATTTAGAGCTCTGAATTCTCTAGAGCAACAGAACTGATAGAATAGTGTGTGTGTGTGTGTGTGTGTGTGTGTGTGTGTGTGTGTTCTAGCTAGTCCAACATGAAGGATACAAGAACCCAGTAGTTGTTCGGTCCATGAGATTGGATGTATCCGCTGGTCTTCAGTATATGCCAGAATTCCCAAGACCAAGAGGTTGGCTCTAATGCCAGGGAACGGACATACCAGTGAGAGTGAGAGCAAGCAGGCTTCCTTTTACTGTTTTTATATATTTGTAGCATTAGGAAGATTGAGAACCATCCTCTAAGGGGTCCAGATGGGCACTGTAAAAAGTTACTGTGATTGACTATTAACAGCTGGCATTCCAGACTGAGGTTTGGAGTAGGAACTATTACATCCGAACCTTGAGAAGTAGTACATCCTTGACAGAGAAGACACTGGAAAGAGGATGTCTAATTTCTATTGCTGTGATGAAACACTGATAAAAACAAGTCAGAAAGGAAAGGGTTTATCTGACTTACACTTCCACATTGTGGGAAGTCAGGACAGCAACTCAAAAGGGCAGGAACCTGGAGGCAGTGGCTGGTGCAGAGGACACGAAGGGGTTTCACTTACTGAGTTGCTCAGCCTGATCTCTTATAGAACTAAGAATTACCAGCCCAGGGATGACAATGCCTACAATGTAATAGGCACTCCCACATCAATCACTAATCAAGATAACAACCTACAGGTTTACCTATAGCCCGATCTCAGAGCCATTTTCTCAACTGCGACTCCTTCCTCTCTAATAAATTTAGCTTGTGTCAAGATGACATAAAACTAGCCAGCATGAAGGAGTTAAGGGAGAAAGTTGAAAGGCAAGAAAGACACTTAAGGGAAATACCATTAGTGAAATGTAGTGCATCGAAGGCAAAGACTGGGCCGAGAAGGGACAGTGGGGTCAACTTGAAAAGACCTTATTCATCAAGGCAAAGGGGTGAGCAGACACTTAACTGGAGGCTTTTGGGAAAGGTCAGGAGGCTGGGGCAGAGATGTGTACTTAGGACACTGTTGGACACAAAAGTGGTCACTAAGCAATTATTTGTGGAGTAATGAGTACATTACATTCTTACATTTCAATGATGACAACGGTTTCCTTAGATGCTTTCCTAATTTCATTCAAGGCCATGGGCCAAGTTTGTATTAAAATCTGAACTCAGTTTTAGGTGTGTCTGCTGTATGCCTTACAGAAATGTGTCCTTTCTTCTCTTTCCCTATGGCACCATCTATTTGAACCTCTCTAGTCCCAATCTCCTGCCTACCTCATTGGGTCCTGTTTACCCCAAACCTTATTGGTAGAATGATTCCTGTCTCCACCATGTGGGTCTAGCTTCTCTGAACACATCATCTTTCTTTTCTGTCATATTTTAGGTTCTATTGGTTTTCCTGGTAGAGAGCTAGACATGCTTATGAAAGCCTGTGACTCCTCTTAAGCAGTTGGTGCCCAGTGGCGATCACTTTGGAGGGAAGTAAGAAATGCCAATGAAAGAAATCTCGAGGAGGTGTGTGTGTGTGTGTGTGTGTGTGTGTGTGTGTGTGTGCATGTGTGTGTGTGTGTGTGTGACTATGTGTGTATGTATATGTGTATATATGTGTGTATGTGTGTGTGTATGTGTGAGAGTATATGTGTGTGTATGTGTGTGAGTATGTGTGTGTATGTGTAATAATAAAGGAGAGCTCTGAAATCTATACATTATGTAATTCTGCCCCAGCCTCTTTATGTGTTAAGAAAAAATAAGGAACTCAATCACATGTTGATCAAATACAAAGTAAGGGAATTTAAAATATTTTTTAAAGATTAATCTATTATGTATACAGCATTCTTACTGCATGTACACCTGTAGGCCAATAGAGGGCATTATGTCTTAGAGATGATTGTGAGCCACCATGTGGTTGCTGGGAATTGAACTCAGGACCTCTGGAAGACCAGCCAGTGCTCTCAATCTGTGAGCCATTTCTCCAGCCCCCAATTTTAATATTTTTGAAGGGATGGATATATGACTACTACTCAATAAAATTAATATGAGAAATAAAGAATAAGCAGGGTATGATGGCACACATCTTTAATCACAGTACTTAGGAGACAGAGACAGAGGAGGCAAAGGAAAGAAAATCTGTGAATTTGAGGCCTGCGTGGTTTACATAATGAACTCCTGGGATAGCCAGTGCTGCTTAGTGAGACACTGTCTTAAAACACACACAGAGACATACACACATGACTATTGGGCAATAACTGGAGAAGCTTTTAATTTTTCACTGAGAAGTGTAGCATCTCACAAGTAAAGGACAAGCATGTTACCAAGTATGCTACAGAGGATAGATGGCCCTTCACAGCAGTCTTCCAGCGTCACATGTAAGTAGCACTGGGCTGAGACTCTATCCTCTGGGTCAACTGAATGGTCAGTCCTATTAGTGTAGGAGAGAATGAAGTGGTGAAGGCAAAGATGGAAAACCAAGCAACCTACTGAGCACCCTGGGAGAGCACTGTGGGCTAGAGCCTATGGAAAAGAAAGCCAGTAATCTAGGGAGAAGTGCCGGCCATTAGAGTCTGAAACAAATTTTGAGTATATGTTAACGTGAGTCAGGAAGGAAGAGAAAACTTAGTGAATCACAGCTACAGATCAGGGTGTGGTGACATGGGTCAGCTAGTCAATGTTCATCCTTGGTCAGCTCAGCATCTCTAGGTACACTGCAATGGAGTCAAGGTAACAATAAGAAAAGGTCAGTCTTTCCCCCTATCTTTCATGATATGTTGTAAATAGATGCAACATCTTGACAATTAAAGTTAGAAATTAAATTCTGTCAATGGTTTGACAGTGGTGCCAGAAATTTCTCTGATTTATCTAGATTAAATATTCTAGATGATTTTAAAATATGTCCAACAAGCTCTGGATCTTTCTTTAGAGGTTCCAGCCCTCTTCTTTTTCTTGGTAATGGGTTGTATTAGTGGCTTATAATTGGCTTGATTGAAACAGAAGTCATGGGGTTCAAACTCTTAGAATTGGCAGAATTCTCAAAACCTTTGAAGAACAAAGAAACAAACAAACAACAATAACAACCCTAAAACCAAATGTCACATGGCTCCTTGCCTGCTGTGCCGTGTATTTATTAGGCCTTATTTATGGCCTAAGCAGCTTCAGGATAAGGAATTATAGCAAAGGTCTGACTTTGCCCCCTTGAGGACACATTTCTGGCCTCTCTCAAGATTTCCAATTCCTGCATGGTAATGTGTGAGTCATGAGGCATAACCAACCCACTGCAGATCCCTAACACTCTGAGACTGAGTAATGCTAATTTAATTTGTGAAATAACAATACATAGCTAATACAAATCCATAATGTAAGTTATTTTTTAAAGGTTAGGATGGATAACTTATATGAGGCTTGGAGATATATTTTTCATAAGGGAAATCTCAGACAGGGGTGGAAGATAAGATTTTAATTCAGAATTATGTGATTATCAGATGTTGGACTAGATATCTCTGGCTCCAAATAACTCTTTGACCAATTTGCTCCACTTCCCAAGTTTCTCTCTCCTCAGTTAAAAACTGAGGACAAGGAACTTGCTTTTGCCTATTATATAAGCCCAGTTCTCCTGGTACTAAAACCCAAGGTAGCTTTGATTATAACTTTGATAATTATCTTGTGGATTCCTTTGTGACTTCTGGAATATATGCTAGGTCGTGTGATGACTAGTACCCTTTGCAAAGTTCTAAAGAGTTAAAAACTCCCCTTGTCTAATGTAAGTGAAGGTTTTCTTTCTTTATAGGCCTCTATCATGGCTGTCTGTGGCCTGATGCTATTTATTAATTCTCCCAATAGAATTCTCACCTGTATGACAAAAATATGGAATAACAATCAATGGTTGTAAAGTTCTTGAGCAGCCGACCCTGTGCTAGAGCATTCTGTACCCAGACCCCACTGGGAGAGAGCTGGTTCCTCAGAAGTGCTGACAGAACTGAGAGCACAGGAGGGTCAAGCTGCTGTCAGAATCAGCAAGGCCAGCTAACACCAGAGATAAGCAGATGGGAAGAGGCAAGTCCAAGAACCTAAGTAACAGAAACCAAGGCTACTTGGCATCATCAGAACCTAGTTCCCCACAACAGCAATACCACAAAACACTGAAAAAGCAAGATTCTGACTTAAAATCACAACTCACGATGATGTTAGAGGATTTTGAGAAGGTCCCAAATAACTTCCTTAAAGAAATACAGGACAACACAGGTGAACAGGTAGAAAGAATCCCTTATAGAGGAAAAACAAAAATCAACCAAACAGGTGAAGAAATTGAACAAAACCATCCAGGATCTAAATATGGAAATAGAAACAATAAAGAAATCTCAAAGAGAGACAACCCTGGAGATAGAAACCTAGGAAAAAGATCAGGAGTCATAGATACAAGCATCACCAACAGACTACAAGAGATAGAAGAGAGAATCTCAGGGGCAGAAGATATCCTGGAAACCACTAACATAACAGTCAAAGAAAATGCAAAATGTAAAAGCCCTTAACACAAAATGAGAAATCCAGGGCACAGTGAGAAGATCAAACCTGAGGATAACAAGCATAGAAGAGAGCAAAGATTCCCAACTTAAAGGGCCAGGAAATATCTTCAAGAAAATTATAGAAGAAAACTTCTCTAATCTAACAAAAGCGATGCCCATAAACATACAAGAAGCCTACAGAACTACAAATAGATTTGACAAAAAAGGAAATTTTTCCTGTCACATAATAGTCAAAATGACAAATGTAGACAAGAAAAAAGAATATTGAAAGCAGTAAGGGAAAAAGGTCAAGTAACATATAAAGGCAGACCTATCAAAATCATACTTTCAACCAAAAGTTATCAAAAAAGATAAGGAAGGACACTTCATCCTAGTCAAAGAAAAAAATCCACCAAGACAAAATCTCAATTCTGAATACCTATGCTCCAAATACAAGGCACCTACATTCATAAAAGAAACCTTACTAAAGCTCAAAGTACACATTGCACCTCACACAATAATAGTGGGAGACTTCAACACCACACTCTCATCAATGGAGAGATCATGGAAACAGAAAATAAACAGAGACACAGTAAAACCAACAGAAGTTATGAAATGAATGGATTTGACAGATATCTAAAGAACATTTTATCCCAAAACAAAATAACATACTTTCTCAGAACCTTATGGTACCTTCTCCAAAAACTGACCCATATAATAGGACCCAAAACAGATCTCAATGAATACAAGAAGATCAAAATGATCCCATGCAGCCTATCAAATCACCATGGACAAAGACTGGAATTCAATAACAACAAAAACGACAGAAAGTACACCTACATATGGAGGCTGAACAATACTTTACTCAGTGATGACTTGGTCAAGAAAAAAATTTTAAAAAGGACTTTTTAGAATTTAATGAAAATGAAGGCACAACATACTCAAACTTATGGGGCACAATGAAAGCAGTGCTAAGAGGAAAACTCATGGCTCTGAGTGTCTCCAAAAAGAAACTGGAGAGAGCATGCATTAGCAGCTTGACAGCACACCTATAAGCCTTAGAACAAAAACAAGCAAGTGCACCCAGGAGGAGGTAACCAAACTCAGGGCTGAAATCAACCAAGTAGAAACAAACAAAAAGAAAAATTATACAAAGAATCAACGAATCCAGAATCTGGTTCTTTGAGAAAAATCAACAAGATTGATAAACCCTTAGCCAGACTAATCAGAGGGCACAGAGACAGTATTCAAATTAACACAATCAGAAATAAAAAAAGGAGATGCAACAGAAACTGAAGAGATTAAAAAAGTTATCAGATCCTACTACAAAAGCCTATATTCCACAACACTGGAAAGTCTGGATGAAATAGACAATTTTCTTGACAGATACCAGGTACCAAAATTAAATAAGGATCAGATAAACCATTTAAACAGTCCCATAAACCCTAAAGAAAAAGAAGCATTCATTAAAAGTCTCCCAATCCAAAAAAAAAGCCCAAGACCAGATGGGTTTAGTGCAGAATTTTATAAGACCTTCATAGAAAAACCTAATACCAATACTCTCCAAACTATTCTACACATACCAAAAGAAGGAACAGTACCTAATTCCTTTTACGAAGCCACAATTACACTTACACCTAAACCACACAAATACCCAACAAAGAAAGAAAATTTTGGACAAATTTCCCTTATGAATATCCATGGAAAATGCTTAATAAAATTTTCACAAACTAAACCTAAGAAGACATTTAAATGATCCTCCATCCTGTTCAAGTAGGCTTCAATCCAGGAATACAGGGATGGTCCAATATATGGAAATCCATCTACATAATCCACCATTTAAACAAACTCAAAGAAAAGCCTACATGATCATCTCATTAGAGGCTGAGAAAGCATTTGACAAAATTTAACATCCTTTTATGTTAAAAGATTTGGAATGATCAGGAATTCAAGCCTATACCTAGACATAGTAAAAGCAATATACAGCAAACCGGTAACCAGCATCAACCTAAATGGGGAGAAACTTGAAGCAATCCCATTAAAATCATGGACAAGACAAGGATGCCCAATCTTTCTACTTATTCAATATAGTAATCAAAGAGCTAACCAATAGCAATTAGATAACAAAAGGAAGTCAAAGGGATGCAAATTGGAAAGGAAAAAGCCAAAATATTACTATTTGCAGATGATATGATAGTATACGTAAGTGACCGCCAAAATTCCAACAGAGAACTTCTAAACCTGATTTTTAAAAAATTGTAGTAAAGTGGCTAGATATAAAATTAACTCAAACAAATCAGGAGCCGTCCTCTACTCAAAGGATAAACAGGATTATAAATAAATTATAGAAATGACACCCTTCATGATTGTCCCAATCAATATAAAATACCTTTGTGTGACTCTAACCAATAAGTGAAAGATATGTATGTCAAGAACTTCAAGTCTCTGAAGAAAGAAATTGAAGATCTCAGAAGATGGAAAGATCACCCATGCTCATGGATTGGCAGGATTAATATAGTAAAAATGACCCTCTTGTCAAAAGCAATTTACAACTTCAATGCAATCTCCATCAAAATTCCAACTCAATTCTTCATAGAGTTAGAAAGTACAATTTGCAAATTCATTTTGAATAACAAAATATCCAGTATATCAAAAACTGTTCTCAACAATAAAAAATCTTAAGGAATCACCATCCCTGACCTCAAGCTTTATTACAGAACAGTAGTGATAAAAACTGTATATGGTATTGGTACAGAGACAGGACAGTAGATCAATGGAATAGAACTGAAGATCCAGAAATGAAGCCACACACATATGGTCACTTGTCTTTTGATGAAAGAGGTAAAACCATCCAGTGGAAAAAAGACAGCATTTTCAACAAATGGTGCTGGGGTGCTAGTTCAACTGTCGTTCAGCATATAGAAAAGTACAAATTAATCTATTCTTACTGCCCTGTACAAGCTCAAGTCCAAGTGGATCAAGGACCTACACATAAAACTGGATACACTCAAACTAATAGAAGAGAAAATGGGGAAGAGCCCTGAACACGTGGGCACTGGGTAAAATTTCCTGAACAGAAAGAACATCAATGGTTTATACTTCAAGATCAAGAATAGACCAATGGGACCTCATAAAATTGCAAAGCTTAAGACAAAGGACACTGTCATCAGAACAAAATGAAAATGGAAAAAGATCTTTGCTAATCCTACATCTGATAGAGGGCTAATATCCAATATATACAAAGAACTGAAGCAGTTAGACTCCAAAGAATCAAATAATCCTATTAAAGATGGGGACAGAGCTAAACAAGTAATTTTCAACTGAGGAATATCGAATGGCTAAGAAGCACCTAAATAAATGTCCACATCCATCCTTAGTCACCAGGGAAATGCAAATCCAAACAACCCTGAGATTTCACCTCACATCGGTCAGAATGGCTAAGATCAAAAACTCAAGTGACAGCAGATACTGGAGAATATGTGGACAAAGAGAAATATCCCTCTGTTGTTGGTGAGACTTCAAGCTGGTACAACTACTCTGGAAATCAGTCTGGCGGTTCCTCAGAAAATTGGACATAGTACTACCTGAGGACCCAGC